>NC_071466.1:163904078-164213722 GCF_028500815.1 Rissa tridactyla | reverse complement strand
TTCTTGCCAGCTGTTAACTGCATCGAACAAGACCAGTGGCTTCAGAAAAGCTACCACTCACCAGACTCTGGCAGGAGGAGGCCTCCTCCATATCCAATAGTCTAAGAAGATCTAAAGTGAGTTCAAAGAAACTCCTATGGGACAGGTGACCAAGTACTCTCAAAATGACACCAAATACTCATCTGCTTCACAAGAAGCATTAAAGAGCTGAACAGCCCTTTGTTACTCCCTCCCCCCTCCAGTACAACCAGTTCGTATTTGCTTGGGATTGGGACACACAAGATTTTCAACCCCTAGCTTGCCTTTGCAGCATCACCAAAGACCTTTGCAGGACTGCAGAGAAGCCCCTTTATCTTCACAGCCCTTAAGTCTACGGGGGGATTTCAGACATTTTGGTCTCGCAGCAAAGAAATGGGAGATGCAAGATGAACTACACTCCATATTGATTCTTAATGCAAATAAAGTGAAATAACATTTCATTTGTAAGAAGATAAGAGTCTCGATAAACCTTATGCCCCAAGCTCAGGATCTGGATTTTGGTTTTAGCTGTTTTTTTCCTAAAGTCGATGGTCTATTTGAACCGGAAAAGCAGTTTTTAGCTATCCTTCTGCAAGAACGAGTAAGAAGGACTGTAAAAAGTAAATCAAATAAACAGACTGCATGTAAGGACAAAAAAAAAAAGAAAAACAGCAGAGAAATAAATCTTGTCTCTAAACGAACTGTAAAAAAAAAAAACCACTTGTATATGCAAAATAAAATAAGAAACAAGACAGTTTTGTGCGTACAAACGTACACATGTAATTCAACAATAAACTGTACAAAAGCATCATCTTTAGCACTATTTCGTATTTCTGCAACTGGCATTCAAGGTATACGCTTAGCAACAAGCTCAGTAATAACTACTATTGTGAAAGACACGAAAACGACGAACTGTTAAAGTCTTATCTGCAGTTGATCAAAAGCACAATAAACTGAACAGCTTTGCTTTGAATCACTCCCAAAAACACAGAAGGGCAGAAACATCCGAACACCCTCCCCATGCCATTAACGCCAATGGGTTCCAAACGGAGCGAAAAGGGGAGAAACGGGCAGAAAGGCCGAAGGGGGAGGCAGGAGTTAACAGCAGCGAAAGGGAGGAGGAGGTTTAAGGCAGAAGAGGGGAGAAAAGGGCAGTAACTGCGGCACCGAGAGGTGGGGAGGGCCCGGGCCCCCGAGACTGACCTGTGCCGTCGCTGGCGGACACGGAGAGCGCCGGTGAGGAGAGTTTAGGCCGCTTGGCTGAAGGCGGGCCCGGCTCCACCACATTCTCGGCCATTTTTAATTCTTTTTTAGACAATCACTCAGAGCGGAGAGACGGTGGTGGTGGTGGGGGGTGGGATGAACCCCGAAACCTTCACCTTCTTCTCGGGCCCCGAGTCAGCTGAGGAACAATAAGGCCGAGAGGGAGCGAGGAGGATCTGGCGGAGAAGGGGGGCCGAGTTCCCCTTTTTCTGCCCCTCGGGCTCCGGGAGGGCGGCAGCGGAGAAGCGCGGCGAAGGTGGGAGCTGGGGCTGGAGTCGGGGGGGGAAGAAGCCTCTTCCCCCAGGCGAAAGGGCTGAGCGAAGATGGGAAGAGCAGGTAAAGCCCCCGCCAAAAAAAAAAAAAAAAAAAAATTAAAAAAAAAAAGAGGCTGGTGGGTTGTTGGGGTTTTTTTTTTAGTTAAATTAATCCCGGCTGTTGTGCTGCTGATGCTTCCTCGCCGCCACCACCATCATCATCTTCATCCTTCGGGGGGTCTCCTCCTCCTGCTGCCTCCTCACCGCCGCCATCAGCCTCTTCCTCCTCGGCGCCGTCCTCCTCCTCCTCATCGCCACAAGGAGGCGGGCGAAGGAGGGGAGAGGAGGAGGAAAAAAGAAAAAAAGATCACCGTCCTCTAGCAGCGGCTCCTTCCCCCTCCAACACCACCCTGCAAAAAAATACCCACCGCCCGCGACAGGGCTGGGGGGGAGGCGGCGGGGAGAGAGGCAAGGCGTGCGCGGGGTCCCCAGCTCCACTCGCTTCTTCCTCGCCCGTCGCTAATGGCTGCAGAGCGGGGAGCTGTAAGGATGAGGAGGGTGAGGATAAGTCCCAGGAGTCTCCGCTTCACATCTTGTTGTGCAGGGAAGGAGGAGGGGTTGTTGTCCTGATGGAGGCAGCACCGATCGCGGGATGGGAAGGTGGGGGGCGGGTTTCAACACCCTCTCTGCGTCCCCCCCGCCGCTCTCCTCTTCTTTCCCCTTCCTCTTTCTGTCGCTCTCAGTAGCAAGCTGCCCCCCCCTCCGGCGCAGGCAGAGGGGCCGATCCCACAGCAGCGGCAGGAGGAGGAGGAGGAGGAAGAAGAAGCCGGCCCCTCCCCTCCCCCCCCTCTGCCTACCTTCCCCCCTCCCGGGCGGCCGAGGATGGCTGCGAGCGCTGGCGCCGGGCAGGGAGGGGGGCTGCCCGTCTCCGCTGCCGCGGACCCACGGGCAGTGCGGGGGGCGGAAAGCGAGGGAGGAAAAACCTCGGCCGCTGCTGGGGCGCGGCGGGGACTCCCTCTTCGCCTCGGCGAGGGTGGGGAAGGAAGCGAAGAGGTTGGTTGTCGGGGGGGAGCGAGGGGAGGGGGGGAGGCCGGTCAGCGACCCCTCCGAGAAGAGGAGGGGGGGTAAAATTAAAATAATAAAATAGAAGAAAAATTACGCCGGGGAACCGGCCCCGGGGTGGGTTAAATGGCCGGGAGGGGGAGGGGGTCCTCGGCGGTGGGGGGGGGGGGGGGTTGGGGGGGGTGGGGCGGGACGGCGCAGGCAGCGCGGGGGCCGAGCGCAGGCTCCCTACTGCCCCTGCCTGGCGCTCGGCGGCGGCCCGGCGGCGGCCGCTCCTCTGGCGTGTGTGGCGGAGCGGGCCGAAGCGGGGGCGGAGGGGAGCGGGGGAGAGAAAGAAGTCGGGGAAAAGGAGAAGAGAGAAAAGGAGAGAGAAGGGACGGGCGGGCTGGCGCGGAGGGGTGGGGTAGGGTGGGGGGGGGCGTCTCGGCTCCTCGCTTCTCTCCCCGTCCCCTGGCCGGGCCCCTGGGTCTCTCTGCGCTGCCCTCCCCCTGGCTCGCCCCGTCCGGCTCGGCCTCTGGCTCCCTCCCTCAGTCGCTCACACACAAACAAAATGGCGGCTGTTGTTTCTTCACTCTCCCGAGTCCTCGGAGGGAAGCGAGCGGCGGCGGCGGCGGCCGGAAATGAGCCAAGAGAAAAAGGGGGCGGGGCCAGGCCTCGGGGCGGGGCCCGGCGGCGCTGGCGCACACAATGGAACGCGGGGAGGGGTGGAGGGGAGCGGGGACCGCCCCGCCGCCGTCACGAGACCGCGCCCGTCCAATCAGCGCCCGCCGGGCTCTTCCGCAAACTCCCCCGGCTCCGCCCCTTAAAGGCGCAGGGCCTTTTTTTTATTAAAAAAAAGCAGCTCCTTCTTCCTCCTCCCCTCACGGCCTTTTCTGTCGGCCGAAAAGTGCGCGGAGGCGGCGGGCCGGGGGAGGCCCGCCGTAACCTGCGGCCCAGGGCGGGCGGGGAGGCGGCCGCTCCGCCCAGTACCCGCGGCCCGGCCCGGTTGGGCTGAGGGGTCCGAGCGGGGGTTTCTCGGCCGCCGCCGCCCTCCTTTCAGGGGTGTCGGCCCCCGGTGGGTTCCCCCGGGGGGTGGGGAGGTCCTGCGGGCGGGCGGGGCGCTCCTGCCGCCGGTGGCGGGCCTTGCTGCGCCACAGACATGGCAGCCCGCGGCGGCAGGCAGGCCCCGGGGCGGCGCGACGGCCGGGCGGGGGTACGGCCCCTCCCCGGGCGGGGATGGGGAGCAGCGGTCGCCCCCCCATCTCATCCCATCCCATCCCATCCCAGGGCCCGGGGGACATAGGGAGATCCAGAGCCGCTCCCCACGTACAGCTCAACGCAGGGATGTGGGAGCGGCCGCAGGTTGCCATCGACGGTGTGCAAAATAAAAATCCCCCCTCCCCCCGCAAAAAAAAACAACAAACAAACGAACACCACCTAACCCAAAAATCACTTCATGCCAAAGCACAAATAAACCCACAAAACATACACTTTATGCCCTAAAATCACCGCGTGCGCTGGGGAAGGAGGCGTTGGGTGACAGGCCGGTAGCCTCCTGAAAAGGCACCGGCTCCTGCAAGGCTGGGCACGGGCCAGCCCCAGGTAGGGGTAGGCCATAAGGGCCGCTGTGGTCCTCCCTGAGCTTCATGAGCATGGCTGACCCACCAAGAGTGTCCCTCAGACCTTGTAAGGGCTCACTGGCACGGAAATACCCCATCCTGGCTCTCGCCTTTGGTGCGTTTGGGCTCTTTGGGGCTGTAGACCATGTCAGGATAGGAGCAAAAGGGAAATGTGGGCCTGCAATATGTTTTTTAATGTAATATTATTTTTCCCCATTTTCATTTGATCCAAGCGCAGCCTTTGCAAGGGTCTCTCTTGCCACCCACCCTTACAACTGAGGTCCCCACAATCCTGCGCCTGAGAACCAAAGCAGGTATTTGGGAAGATTTGGGAAGCCTAAACACCGGAATAAACAACCGCGGCGACGGACGAGAGAAGGCGTGAGCAGAGATTCACAGCCTTGTAACAGTTATCTACCGGCTCCCTCACATACTCCCACACTTCAGCTTCCCTTGTTTGGGCTTCACCTCCAGCAACATTATCGTTGTCTTCCCCCGGCACAAAACGCAAACAGGATTACACTCAAACCACTCCAAAAGTGCTTAAAGATTGTACATGTATTAGCTTTCTGGAAAAGTCTTGGAGCCCTAGGCAGCGCACAGATCTATATGTTTTAAAAGAGAGGTGGAGGGAGCCTTGCAAGGACAAGTGACAGGAAAATAGTCTGGAGAGAAGAAAGTCTCAGAACTACAGCTTTCGGGGCTAACACCGTCAAACCTAACAGCGTCACCTTAGAAACAATGTTATGGTTCTCTCGGGTTTTTTTGCTCTTATTGCTACTAAATTCCGCAAAATATTCCACTTATAGAAGTCTTGTATTACCCCAATTTATTTATTTTTGTCAGATTAACTCTTTCCCTTGCTTGTGAAGAATTTTTTAATACAGCTGAGACTAATTGTAACCTTTTTTTTTTTTTAAATCTCCTTAGCATTAAAAGTTGACTGAAATAAGTCTATGTAAGGTTTTCAGACTCTCTAGAGGCCCTTAATCCATCTTTCAATAAGGAATTAGTGCCAGTTTTATAAAGATACCAAGGTGCACATAAACACCTCAGTGCTTTTAAAAGTCAGGCCTTTACTAAACAACAAGTTTGGAGCAGGGCAGGTGTTTCAAATAAGAGTTTCGTGACACTAGTTCCTATCTAGAGACTTGATCCTACCAATAGTTGCATGTGTGCTTAGTTTTATATAGCACATAGTTCCACTGAAAGTGCGCTGTACTACTCGCCATAGTAAAACTAAGCACATATGTGCTTGCTGGAGCACAGCCTGAGAGATAAAAGTTAAAGAATTGGGTGGTGGTTTGCAGCTCCACAGAGAATCGTATGGATCAGTCAGTTTTGTTAAGTACCAGAAAAATCTGACAAACAAAATAAAGTCCTTTTTTTTTTTTTTTTGACGCAGATTCCCCTCTGCTCTGTCTACCTGTTTATCTACGCTTCAAATGAGTTCAGGGAAGTGTGCCTGGACTGTAGGAAACATATACCCTTTGGTGAATGCTACCCAACTAGCACGTATCGTCTGAATATGAATTATGGATATAAGTAATTAACCGATATATCAGTAAAACCATACCTCTGCCTTACAAGCTTCACAACCAGTAGAATATCTTAGTCATACTCAGTTAGATTTCTACATTGGAGATTTAAATGCAAGCTAAAGTATATGAAAAATAAATTGAAAAGAATGCTACTGTGTATATTTCTGGTAAAGAAGGTCATCTAAAACCAGAGAAGGAGAAAGAAAAAGGAAAACCCAGGAAAACAGGGTTAAGATAAATCAAATATATATATATATATATATGTATGTATGTATAAAACCCAAACACATCAACAGCTGTTAAGTTTTCTAAAAACACTGCAGTTTTCTTAAATGAACCTGAGTACATACACACAACCAACAGTTGCTAAATGCTATCTGCCAAAGCAATAACATATAAAATTACCAGAAAGCAATAATAGAACACAAAGCATACTAAGAAAAAAATACATAAACCTACACAAATAAAACCAGGAAAGGTTTATACTATTAAAAGTAAAATAAGCCTATTTACCCAAGAGCTGCTCCTCCTTGCCTCAGTTTCCCCATTCTTACAGCAAGGATGGTGGTATTTGTCCTTTGAAAATAATACCCAGAAGAATTAATTAGCTCATTATTGCCAGTAACTACAGCAGTCGTTATGTACTTTGAGATAACTGGATGAAAGTACCATAAGTCTGATTAAAATGAGAATCCGCTCAGGAAGGCAATAAGAAGAGGAATGCAGGGCCTTGAATTTTTATCATGGGATCTCGTTTGGCCTTAGCTGGTAGTTACTGAAATTTGTAAGCGTGCCCAGCTGCTTTGAGGGCTACGAGGAAAAAGATAAGATCCCGTCGTCCTGCAAGGGTCAATGTGATGCCCAGAGCTCAGCATCCTGGCATCAGGGAGAGGAGCAGCAGAAGATACACCGTCTCCCTTGGCTGGGAGGGCACCGTGACTGTGGCCTTCCCCTTCCAGCTGCTGGAAGGAGAAGCGGTGTGTGATCTCAAAGTCACCCGACCAACCTCCTCCCCTCCCTCACGCTGCTCGGGAAATCGCTTATACTAAATAAAACTTCCCTGCGCTCCATCGGCAGGATCTGTTGCGCAAGTGTCTCCAAAAGAGGGGAGCCCATGGGATTGGGGGCAGGAGCTGAGGATGGGGCTTTCCCACCTTCTCAGCCCTGTTTCTGCCTCCAGTTTCCAACTGTATTATCTTTTTTTCTTTTTTTTTTCTTTTTTTCCCACATTATCTTTTTTTTTTCCCCCTGAGATTTCCAGGGCCGCTGCCCGTGTCTGGCAGGTAATTTCTCCTGTTCCCCAGCTGCTTCCCGCTGCCGCAGCTCTCCGCTCACACAGCACCGCTCCCAGGGAGGGAAGGAGGAATGACCCTCTTTCTCCATACCAGCAGGGAGATCTGCGTGTGGAGGGTCCTTCCCAGCACAGGTCAGAGGGGCGAGGAGATGATTTAGGGCTGCAATTTTTGCAAGTAATGCCAGGGCGCAGCTATATTTCTGGAAAGCAAGAGCCAGCTGTGCCGGAGCAGAGAACATCGCTCAGCGTGGCGTCAACATTAAAACCCAGCAGCGTTTTGATATGAGACAAATTTTATTAAAACCATGAGAAGTAACCATCCAATAGCTGGTTCTTGCATCTAGTGTATACATAGAAGAAAGGGCTGGCTTTCTGACAGCAAGCAAAATGCTTGCAGTCCTCGGCCCCAGAAACGCAGGCTTTCTCGGTCACACAGTTTTCAATAGCTGCAAACACAGAGCTATGTTGCTAAATGTTAAGGGTTCAGCTGTTTACCAGAAGAATGTTTCCTCCCTGGAACACATGTTTTTGCTTAAAAGAAGTTCTCCAAAAAACCCACTTTGTTTCATTAGCGAGTGCAACATTATAGTCCTAACAAACATGCCGTGCAGTCTCCCCTTCCCAAGAGCGAAATAGAAAAAGACGACAAAAATGGATGTCTCCGTTTAAGAGAGGGGCAGAGGTACACTCTGCCTGGGAAATACCGCAGCTTCGAGGCCTGGTGATGCAGAGCCGAATCTTGTGCTCCGAAATGTGTTTATCTTCACACACCATTTTCATATTCCGGTTCATGTTTAAAGCACAGATGTGGAACAGGAGCGAGAGGCTTGTGCGCTCCTCTGCCTTTACCAAGGGTTGGCCAAATCGCTGCCTTTCACTTCCCCGGCTCAGCTCTCCCCTCTGTAAGGAGGAGTTGGTGCTACTCCCCCCTTACACAAAGCACATCTGAATCATTAAATGAAAATGTAATGCTCTCAAATTTTCTAAATAAAATTACACCGAAATGAATGGGTTTACATCAGCGGTTGATTTATCCCAGAGCGTTACAGGGACACAAGCGAGAGGTTTTGGAGTGAAAGTATAATATTGTTAATTAAGAGCCCTTGAACTTGCCACATGCTTTGAGCTTGAGGAAGGTGAAAGGATGGCAAATTTCTGAACAACTCGGTCAGCTCAGCACTATATTTACAATGATCTGCTAAAAATCATCATTGTGCGATGGAGCTCAAGCTAACATGGGAAATCTGTGCTGAAAGAATTACAGTTATTGTAACGACCCGGAGGAAGCACGCTGTTCACATTCCTCTTACTTCTTTTGACTCTGGTATCCAATGGGAAAGTTCTTGATAAGCTTTATTGCGCTGCAGAAGGTATAAACGATGTGCTTTGAAATCTGCCGAGCTTAAATCCAAAACTTATCTTCTCGTTTGTTTCCTGTATTGTCCCACAGATACAAATCCACTGCCCACACATGCTTATAAAGAACAAAATAGATTTATTTCTGTTATACATCCCCTTCCTTTGCTGTTTTCTTGCAGTGTTCCTTAATTCAGATAATTTTTTTTACGTGCTACAACATTCTTCTGTATGCTGAACTGCGATGTGTTGCTTGATGTCTGCAATCAAAATGCAATGAGGGAAAAAGTAGCATTTTTTTCTGATTTATTAGTTTTCATGCTTCAAGTTATAAAGTGATTCCTTTGGTGGGGTCAGGCAGGGAATTTACTCTGCAGCAAAGAAATGTACTGAATCGAGAGGTTTTCAGTACAGAGGGTATTGGCCTTCTGACGGAGATAATGGGACTCTGTTGTTCACAGGATAATACACTTAGTTAATCAACACAATCTGAGCTGTTTTTACAGTTGCCATGGAAGAAAAATTTTCCACAGGAAATATAGGTCTGGTTGTGTTTTTTTTTTAATTTTATTTTTCTTTTTCTGCTTTTCTCTAAAAAGTTCTTGTACTTTCTCGGCTTTTTGGCATGCTAGAAAAGGCAATGCCTTCACGAGTGCTTTCCTTCTACACGCAGATAAAAGTCAATAATTAACCCCAAACACCAAAAGCCAATTGATTCTAACGCGATGACTCTGTGTAAAACAATAGGGATAATCCTCAGTTCCTTACCTTCCTAATTCATATGGTCTTATCACTTCTCTTCCCAGAAGTTCCCTTGTGAACCCTCACGTTTCAACACCCATATGGGGTTGTTTTTTTCTCTTGGTCTCTCCTAGCAAGGGACAATGACATCAGGCAGCCCTGGATTTTCTGTTCGCATCCTCTGACCGCCCCGTACACGAGACCTGTGAGCCTCGGAGAGCATCAGCTCCTGATTGTGTGAGGCTACTAAAAGCCACCAAGAGAGCAGCAAGAAGGCAGAATCTGTGGCATCCCTCGGCAGCATGCTTTTCCTCCTGGTGCTCTCACGGTGACGAAAACCCTGGAAAGACCATTTCTGCAGAGCAGGGCTGGTTTATGACCCGATTTGTGATATTTACTCCAACCTCTTTTGCCGTCTCAGACACCTTCCCTTTGATCTCAGGACAGGCGTGGGAGAGGGATGCCACAGCCCACCCCGGATTAAATGCACAGAAGTGGACACAAACAGCCGGTCGGTGGGACGTCAGGGAATGGCCGGTTGTCCGGTCCAGCACAGGCACCGCAATAAGGATGCAGCCACCCAGGAGTAAGGCTGAAAACTTTTGAGATGGCTCGACCGGCCATTAAAAAACACTGGCAGGACCCCTTAAGAAGTGAAGGTCATGGTTGGCACAATATTTTGGCAGCAAGGACTGGTTTATCTTTGGTTGGAGCTGAAGAAGCATTTAGGTAACTTCTGGGGGAACATAGAGAGCTTTCCTAGCGATCAGAAAAGCAACAGTTTCAAGGTTGCTGCCACTCCCCTTTTGTCAATATTTATATGAGCGCAAATTTGTTGCTATTTAAGAAGGCACTTCAAGAAAGCCAGACACAAAGTGTGAGATGCGCAACGGGCATCACACAGTGACATAACGTTTGGTTCTTTCATCACTGTGTATGTGATGAGTAAATGTTTTGTGCAAGCTTTCGGGCCTCATACGAGGAGTCTTCTGTGTGGTGCTGCAGGGCCAAGCCAAGAGGGGCTTCTCTGGGCGACCAGGGCACTGCGCTTTCCTGGGCAGAGAAAAATTAGTTGTCTCAACAGGAGAAAAAACGGTTGTAACATCGACCCCTGCAACAAATCCTTGCAGCACGAACCACCCCCTGCCTCTGCGGCTGCTGCCCTGCGCAGTGAGCATCGGCCCCGTGCTTGGGAAGGGACAGAGGGGACTGTGCCTGGCCACGCTGGACCCGCTCCCAGTTTGCCTGCCACCTGCCTCCCCGGGGACATCTTGGTGGTGATGTCTCAAACAGCTCCTCCGGCAAAAAGGACCATGCAGCTGGGCGTGCGGAGGTGCAAAACTTTAAACACCGGAATGAGCAGCCTGGCGAAAAGTCTGTCGGCTGGATGTGCTGGTTGTCTTGGCAGCTAGGCAGGGTTTTTTTTCTCGTTACTCTGCTAGATGTAGGCATCTGAATTCCTACTGAAAAGAAACAGGGGTGCTGGAGGCCTCTTGGAATTATGCAGTTTGCTGGTTCATGTGTCTTCCCATCTGTGGCACTGCCACAGATACATAAATATATATATATGGGTATTTCTATACCTCAGGAGCAGTGTTTTGTTTAGAATATTCAAGTCATCCTGGCATATTTAGCCCCTGCAAGAAAAATCTTTAAAGATTACTTGCACCAAGGTGAGCACCTCTCTGTTCACAGAGGAGCTGCACCAGCTGCCAGCAGGTGAGACACGTGTGGAAGGTTCCCTGTTCCTGCGCGAAGGAGCTGAGCCAAGGGCTAACGACGATGGCTGGATGCTACGACACGAAGCTGTGCTCGTGCGCGAGTACCCCACATCGGTGCAAAACGGGCCCGTGGATTTCCTCCGTCCCTCCTGGGTATTTCAATTAAAAGCCTGGGGAGGAAGTCCAAGAAAATGCCTAAAATGGCTTGAGTCCTTCCTCACGGTCTGGAAATGGAAGTCGGCGGTGACTAACTCCAGCCCAGCCATCAAACCCCTCCCTCCCCGACTCTGCATCGCTCTGCTCGCTCCCAGCTCCTCTCCTGCATTTGCAAACCGTCGGCAGTGGAAACAGTGAAGCAGCCCGGCTCCGAGCGCCAGGAACGCACGAGCGGTATGCGACTGCAGCAGTGGCCATCATCTACCCGTCCTGGCGTCTAACCTCGGAAGAAGTGATTAAAACCTGACAGGGGCGAGTCTTGATTATAAGCAGAGGAGTGACTTTAAAAGAGGCTGCCGCCAAGCCTGGAAACAAAGCCCAATTAAATCCTGCCATTGACTTAAATTGGCTTCAAACCAAGCCCCTAACAGCTTCTCCAGCAGAAAAAATAAAAAAAACCCGCTTGTTTATAATTTTTTTAAGTGAGTCCAGGCGATGTCTTCTGACCTCCTCACAAAGCTAACAGGTAGCAATATCCATAACGAACAAGATTAACTGAGTGGTCAGGACAGCCGCGTCCCATACTCGCTCATGGTGCGATGGCCTCTGTGATAGGTGCTTTTTTGCTGTTGATTCAATTGTGGTTATGTGGTTGACCTGGATTTGAAAGCATCAACCCCGAAAGAAGAATCACCTGGATGTTGAGAGCAGCAGGAGCGCATGCTCTGATGGTGGGTGACTTTACGGGCACCAGTCTGGTTCCTTCTCTCTCTATTCATTCCCATCCTGCACCAAGTGCGAAGTCTCAGCCCTTCTGCTCAAAATTTCTAACCGTTTCAGTGCAAATACCCAATGAAGAGCCTTTTTGTGGGATTTCAGCTGCTGCTTTCCTTCCACCACCCATCCATCTCACATAAAAATCCATCGAGACTTGCGCTTCGTGTGGTATCTACCCCACGGGGGTTGTGATCTCTCCTGGTATCCACGAAGTACGACAATGCAAAAAATAAAGAACAGAATGGGATGCTTATGATCCCAGCAATGTGTTATTCAAAATCTTACAGTTCAAAATCTCACCTCCTCTTCCAGTTTACTTTGGTTGCAGCTCTTTCTCCAAGGACTTGAAAAGAGTCAGAGCTCTGCGTGCTTGCGAATGAAGGCTGAGGGAGGATAAATCAGCCAGCGTGGGGCCCAGGATGACCCGTCCTCTCCTCCTTGGTGGTGTGTCATGGAGAAAGATGTCTTCGTAAAGTTTGACTGCTTCTGAGATGAAGCTCTATGCCTCCAGGTGTCTTTGGGAGGTGCTGGAGACCGAACGTGCTTGGAGATGACTTTATTCACGGGGTGTGTGAGGTGTTGGCTGGAGAGCTGCAGAGCTGAGCTGCCTCCATGTGCCCTACCCAAATTTACTGCTGCCCTCAGGTTTGTGCCTTCAGTGACTGTTCAATAGTGTAAACCTACCTTGGATATTCCCTGCAGAGGTGATTAAAAAGGATGAGCAGATGACGGCACACCTGAGCAAGGATATCGCTAAACTAATTCATTATTTTTACTAAGCTAATTAAGGCAGACCAATGAAGTGATCACACCGGGATCATGATTAAGATCAAACCAATAAATCAATAGATTCAAGTGATCGGTCATCAGATTATATGTCCGTCTATCAAAGTGATTTGTGAAGTTGCCACTGAAGGAATTACTTAGATTTAATCTTGTCTAGGGAGATTTCAAGGAGGAGGCAGAGTCTTTTCAGGCTAAAACCCCAGCGGTGAAGAAGATAGGTCTTGAAAGGATGTAAGGATATCCCCCCTTTGAAAGATACATCTCCCTTACTGCGAAGGGGGATGTAGCTGTCCATTCTTATTTGGATTTTTTGCCAAGCTACATGACCCAGCTCGTGCGGTAATCTTGTCTTGGTTCCGTTTGGGGCAGTAATGTGGTAGGCATCTCCACGTTAACTTTCTGTTAACACATCTTCCCTAAACCTTAAGCTTATTTTTAGGCATATTGATATTTATGGTCTGTATATTCCCCCTTTCATAAATGTCCCAGTTTTCCTCCACTGCTAAAGCAGAGGGAGTGGTCAGGGCAAACCCAGCTACTTCTGAATAACGTTGTTTTTCAACTCCAAGGATTGCCACCCTAATTCATTTAAAACTTAATTTTAGTAGTCCTCCAAGGGTATTTTTCCCACCAACACATCCGTTCATACCAAGAGAAAATCGGAAAAACAAGAAGTGAGGGAATCAGTTCATTAAAACAAAGGTAAAAATAAACAGTGTAATTTCATCTGCATCTTTCCTTGGCGTTTTTCATTCATGTCTGTATTTCTTCCTTATACTGAGCACAGCACTGAAGGCTTCCTCCGGGCGCGCAGCCTGGAGCCTGTCATGGTCCTGGCACAGGCTACAGTGAGAGTCTTCACTCCAGCCCGGTTTCTCTTCCTCCGCGTGGGTTATCCAGCGCAAGGCAGAGAGGTGATGTTGGTGTTTTTATTCTGGGGAACGGCTAATACAAAAAGAACCACGTTTCCTGCGTCGTTATCATTTGTATAGGTGTAATTTCTCTTTGGATTAGGGTCAGGCTGTACGGTTGGTGGCCCAGTCATGAAGCCTGGTGTTTTGGATGGTAGCTGTCATTCAGGTCCCTCACAAGTTGTCCCATCAGCAGGTGATCCTCCATTGTACCTAGTCATACCTTATATATATATACTCTATATATATAGAGAGAGGGTATATATATACACACTATATATATATATATTTTATACGATATACATATACATAAGTGTATATGTATATCGTATAAAATACAGATATGTATAGGAGGAAGCCTTGTCAGTAAGGCAAATGCCAGTCTCACAGCAGAGATAAAGGAAATATAACGCTGTCAGCAGAAATTAGCTTTCAGAAAAATATCCTGCTCAACATGCTTTCTCCCGAGTACATTTTCCTCGTGCCAGTTCCTTCTCCAGTGTTGCCAGCAGTTGTTAAAATACTGTGAGCTTTTTAATGGAAAAGAATTGGGGAACTAACTTTGGGTGAATTTTTTACTTACTCTCATGGCTTCTGACCTAAAACTACAAAACGCTGTTATATTAATCAGTATTTGACTGTTAAAGTTTTCTCAGGATTGCCTCTGATAGGACTCTAATTTGGACCTATTTTCATCCCACAACCTCCAGTCAAAGCAAGGGTCAAAAAGTATTTGAATTCCCCATTCATGGGTGCTCCAGGCTTGCTGGTAACGCAGCGCAGGCTTTTCACATTTCTTTGTCGTCCTTGTGAATTATAGCGCGCCCGAGGCGAAATGGGGGCCTTAAAAATAAAAAATGAAAATGTAAAATAAAAGATGCTCTGGTTCCCCTTTTGCAGAGACAGCACAAATCAGGAGGTGAGCTCTGCACGGTGCTCTGGTAGAAAGCAATTTCCTGATTTAGGGTGATATGTAGCTAAGGATTTTGACTGATCTCATCTATATGTATATTCAGTCTTTCCAAGACGCTATTAGTAAGCATACCTGAAATTTGAATGTCTTATTTTATTTTATAAAGCCTCTTTTATATTATTTTTAGGGAGAATTATCTGTGTTACTTGCAGCCTAACACAGCGCGGGGTCACCTGCAGGTTTAGCAAACCTAATCTTTCCTCTTTCAGGCAGATGATTTATATGAAAGCCATGTACGGGCCCGGGCCTGGGCTGGATCCTGTCGCACCCTCACTCCATACAGCCTTTCATTTTGAAAATGAATCACTGCTAAGGACCAGAATAGCACAGGGTTTTGACACCATTCCTCTACTGGTTTGATCCAGCGAGTTTCTCTGCCTGGTTTAGGAGAGCATCATGTAAGACTGTGCCAAAGCCTGGCTGGAGCCCAGCTGTGGCACATCTGGAGCTTTTCCTTTCTCCCCAGAGCCCGCTGCTAGTCTGCTTTAGGAGGAAAGTGGCTTGGTTTTGGTATGGCTTGCTCTTGACAAATCCAAGTTGGTTGCTTCTCATCTTGTTGCCATCTCCTGGATGCTTACAAATAAATTGATTATTTGTTCCAGAGAGTTAAAGTTAAGCTGACCGGTCTGTGATTCCCGTGGCTCCTCTCATCTTCACTTTGCTGTTGATAGGAACTCCTTTGCCCTTTTTTAGTCTTGGGGTACCCTGATGTGTCTGTCACAAATTCCCCAAATGAACGACCTACCATTCTGAGGTAATGTCAGTCCGTGCTGGGTGAAATTCCTCCCTCACAAAGAGATTGAAAACATATGCCTCATCCAGGTGCTCTCCAACCAATTCTTTCTTCCAGGCTTGCAGCGCATTCCCTTTGTTATTCACCGAAGACCAATGATAAAAAAAAGTATTAGGCACTTTGACTTTATTGACATTATCTACCAATAGTATTTGCTGTTTATTGAGTAGCAGAGCAACATCTTCTCATCTTCTTACTATGATGTGAGATGAAATCATCTGTGGACTGTGCCCCATGCTGAAGTCAGGGGTGTCCCATGCTCTTTTTTTTATTGGTGCATGACAGAGACGATTGCGTGGACCAAGCTGGTTCATTCTGGCCTCTATTGGATTTTTAATATATTTTTTTAAAGTTCTTCTGGGCTCAGTCTCAAATAGAAATTTGGGCTGGTGAAGACAGCGAGGTCACCTCCCTTTCCCAGTGCTTGCATTAAGCCTGGACAACTCAGTGGCTGTGTTAAAGCCACATTTCTGAAGGTCCCCTCCCAAGATCCAAAATCCTCACATCTGCCCTATGATTCCTTTTGGCAAGGGGGCCAGCAGGGAGGATCCTGGCTGCACAACCTCCCACCTGTCCCCCAAACAACTCCTGCCGAGGACAGCCCCGACCCCCCTGTCGGGATGCTGGTGCTTCTCCTGGCGCTGTGGATGCTGGTGATGCTCTCGGAGGCTGAGGCTCCCCTGCATCCTTTTGGAAGCCCCGTCGCTATGGCGACTGTGTGCAGCTTTACGGTCTGTTTGTTGTCCACCTATTTCAATCGGAAACGCTTCTGGAGGTTTTATATTTTCAGGGATTTTAATTCAAATTGCTAGCGGGCGGTTTTGAATTCAAGAGGGAAACGATTACACTGTGAAGAAAAACTTTCAGGAACCTTTGTCGTTCACTGTTGCCTTCATTTATTAGATGATTCAGAGAGACTTTTTGTCAGTTTTATATCCATTTTGTGTTATTGCCACACTGCCCTGAGAACAGCAGAGAGAAAGAGAAAAATCTTTATTTCTCCCCCTCGTTTGGGTGCAAAACCCACCAAATCACTCATTATGACCCAGCCGGGGTGCCCTGTGGCAGCGAGAGGAGCAGCAGGGCTGCCCAGGCGGTCTCCTGCCCCAATTCCCAGGGGACCAGCAGGAGCTGAGCAGGATGGGCTGGACGTGCTTCAGGGTCTGCAGCCTAAGGGCAAATTCAGCCTGGAGCAGACCTGCGGGTGGCCTGGGAGGATCCCCCTCTTGGTGCTCCCAGCTCAAGTAGGGGACAGATGGAAAGGAGAAGGAAAGAAGATGAAGCCTCAGAGTGCGCATGTGGTAACTTCACCCACCTTTGCTTATCTGCAGATGCTTGTTGATCACGGAGGAACATTTTGGACCCCAGCGGTCGCTCCTCCCGGCTAAGGAGTTAATGCTGTTACCTGCCAGATTGTAGAACTTCCTATCTGACCACTATTTTAACCAAGGATCCCAGTTTACACCCGCATCCTTCTTGGCCTGTGCCCCACCAAGGTTTCTCCCTCTGTTTGGCAGAGAGAGTTTTTGTTCTTCACCTTCTGCACGTTCCTTCAGCTGGTCCGACCCCCCCAGCAACAGCAGTCCCCTGGCACCCCCCATCTCTTTCCTCTTTTCTCTTAGGAGGTGAAGAGCCGTTCAGCTTTGACAAATGGTAGTACTTCTGCATTTAACTGTAATATTTTGGGGAGGCGTTTGCTTTCAAAGGCATTGAAATATCTCTACCACTGTTGCATTTCAAACTTTTGTATCCAGGTGCTGACACGGGAAGAGCTGTTTGGTTGGAAACTCATGGTTTGTTCTGTGGGTTTGAGATTATCAATGAGGAAATCTTCTTTCTCAGGGTGTAATTTAATAACAGCTACCAGGTGACTAATAATAAAAAATGTACAGATATGAAATCAAGAAATTATTGGGGAGAAAAGTTGAACTCTGCTTAGAATGCTTTCAAATAAAGAAAACAAGGAGTATGTTTTTAGTTGTGTTTTCTTGTAGTTTGGTTACTGGTGTTCATTTGTTCTGGACAGTCAAACTAATTTATTTTTAGATTTCCTACCATTTTTACTTATGGAGCATGGTATGATGCTCCTGGATTTGGCCCTCTAAAACGTAGCAGCATTCTTAAATAAAGCTTCTTAAATAGCAAAGGGCTTCCTAGGTACTTTGACAGCAGGTTTTGATAAACATTTCAGTTTTATGGACAGAATGAAAACATTGGGAATCTGTTTGCTTGAGTCCCTCTGGAAAGGACCTTTCTTTTTCATCTAGCCCTCGGTGTGATGCTGGGAAGAGGTCTGGGACACGGGATAGTGGGACAGGTTTGCACCCAGCGCCCCAGGAACCTGGATGCTCACTGGGATGCTCATCTCCTCCTCGGGTATGGGGCAGAACCATGACGGGAGCAGAGGCTCACAGCAGTTCATGCTACTGAGTAGCTTTTTCTGAAGGATATGCTGGGGACAAAAAAAGGGGTCTGTGTCTTTCACCATTTTCGGTCATAGCCAACCCTTTGCAGGCAGCTTTGCTCTGTGCTGCTGAGCTTGCTGGCAATCGCCGCCTGCCCCAACCCCACCGTATGCTCCAAGCGCCAACTGTGATCCCGTAGGGCAATGCTCAACTGCAGGGTGGTGGCTGCCAAGACCAGCTCCTTGAAGGAAGTCTCTTCCCTATTTACGCCAGCAAATACCCAGCAGAAGCCAGTCCCTATGGCTGTAACCTCCTCAGCACTAACCCCCACCTGCAAATGGGAATGCGGAAAAACGCCTGTCTTCTCACCTTGCCACACGTTTGAGACCGAGGCCAAGTGCTGCCCCTTGGAGAGGAAATAAATGAAATGCGAGATGGCACAGAAATGCTCAAACAAAGAGAAAATGTCACCTTAAGTTACTAGACAGCACAAACACAAATGTCAAAAACCTGGCTGGATACCCAGGCTGGATACCCAGGATAACTAGGACTGATCCAAGGTGCTTCAGCTGATCACCCCCTGTGCACCGGGGGCCCCGACGTGCATCATTAAGCCAAAGGTTAGTGGTGGATGCTTTGAAAACCTGCAAACACGGTCCAGCCCTTGGCCAGAGGTTTGCAGGGAGCAATGTGTGTTATTTGCCCACGCTGAAGAAGGCAGCGATGAAGAGTCACCTCCCTGTTCTGGTGGCACTGTTTTGATTTTTGGGAGGCTGTTCCTACCAGCGACGAGCACGCTGAAGTTGGCCCAGACGCGATTAAAAAGCTATTCCAAGCGCTCTGGCTGGCTGTACGCATTAGTGACAAGATTATTAGCATCAGAGGAAATCCCAACTTTTGTTAGGAAGAATGTAAACAACTGCTGTTCACAAAAGAGCTGCTTCATTCAGCATCCAGGAAAGGGGGAAAAAAAAAAAAAAAGAGAGAGAAAAAAACCCTCTCAGGCTGTTGCTGCACAGCTGGCTTCCGCTCAGTACTGTCCTGCTCTGAAGCAGAGGGCCCAAAGGCTGTTTAGGGAGAAACAACGGGGAAAAAGCATAAGCTCAAATGTGGCATTTCACATGAAAAATGCCTGTGTAGAGGTTTAGATGTCACCTCACGCCAAAAACAGCCCCTGCTCCCCATCAGTCGAGCTCAGAGCATCATTTCCATATATATATATATGCTTATAACATAAATTATAAGTGGACATAGCGTTTTTTGAGCTCCCAGAGATTTGAGATATCTGTAGGACCATAAATATGCGAAGTGTTGCACTCGTTGCAGTCCGTGGTCCCATACTGGAATTACCGCCCCCCTCCATGATCTCGTAGCAGAGCGTACTGAGCGTATTGGCTCAGCATGGCCCTTATCCTCTACTATAAAGAAAAGGAGTCAGTTTGAAAAATCTCTGTTTTACTGCATTTTCATCTTCGGGAGTTGAAAGGGAAGCAATTGAACTCAGGACAAAACAGCGAATTACCACATCATTGAGGTTTTTCTCTTTCTTGTCTCCAACTATAAAAGCAACCGTCTTCTGGTCACTCATCTTTTGCTGAAGGACCCAGTTTCAAACTGTGACCGGCCCAACCCCAAACCACCATTTAATTGGGCTGAGACACAAGCTCACCCTGCAGCAGCCTCTCAGATGTTTGTTTTCTGGAGCTGCCAGTAGGTCCCAGAGTGTTGTCAGCAGGATGTCCAGGAGCGGACAATGATGGCTCTGGATGGGGCAGGCTCTGCGGCTGCTACTAATCCCAGTTTTCATGGCACGGTGGGTCACAAAACAGCCCCGGGGGACCGGGGTGTGCTGGGCAGAGCAGAGGAGGACACATCTCCCATCCACACAGTTTAGCAGCGCGTGTGCTGGGCAGGAAAATCATTTGCAGAATGCTGCCAGTGGGAGACCTCGACAATAAGCACGTTTGGCCCCTTACTGCCTGAGAAGTCTCCATTTCGGGGTCACTTATGGGATCAGGACAAAGCAGGGATGAGTTGAGATGCTGCAAGTATCTGGGCTCAGCTCCTTCAAAACACCCTGTGGACATTTTAAACCCAAGCACCGGCTGGCAGCCAGTGATATGGGCAGGAGGTGAACAGGTTGGAGAACCTGTTGGGATTTTGAGCTGCCTCTCAAGCTCACCTCTGCCCTGTGATCCTT
The DNA here is from genome assembly GCF_028500815.1 of Rissa tridactyla. Lineage (NCBI taxonomy): Eukaryota > Metazoa > Chordata > Aves > Charadriiformes > Laridae > Rissa > Rissa tridactyla. Next base: position 164,193,873 of record NC_071466.1, on the reverse strand, counting down.
CTTTTGGTGCTTTTCTGAGCGAGGCTGACCCCACAGCCCCTTTTACTCCAGTTGGGAGTTTATCGCTTTTAGGGTCGTTGAATCCCTCTGACCCTCTAGAGAATGGCAGTGTCTAACAGCAGCAGATACTGCTGTGGCAAGATGGCAAGGGCTCAGGGCTACCTGGAGCTACTCTAGAGACCCCCATAAGACCTCCCAGATGGATATTATCTCTCCTATTGAGCTGGTGCCATCTAGTAAGTCCGTGATGATGTCCCACCACACCAGACAGGCTCTGGGCATTGTGCCGAAGCTGTGGGGAGAGCAGAGCGCTTGCAGCTCAGGGTTACCCACGCTGCTGCTACCGGATAAAACATCACCAGGAGATGGGAAAGCCCACCATGAAGATGGTGGGAGGGCTCCGGCAGTGGCAAAGCAGCCCGCCTGAGGTCACAGCAGCAGCTCCGGGGTGATTCATCCCGGACCGGGAGTAATTGGTGTTGGCTGCTGAAACGCTGAGCCCTGAAACTTGTTTCATCATATTTAGTTTTTCCCTCTATATGACAAGCGACTTTGCAAAGTGCTCTGCTTGGTGTCCATGCTGGAGCAAAGCCCTTAGTCACCTCCGGGTCCCAGCAGCCCTGTGTCAGTCCTGGGGAAGGAGTAGGCACAACAGATCTTGCAAGAAGAGGCAAACTACTTTCACTTGCTCAATGAAAAAAAAAAAAAAAGATAGTAAGAGGAAGTGAATAATTTAAAGCAGCAGGATCCAAAGTGAGTTCCTTTATTATAGAAAAGCCGGAATCATCTACCGGCATGGTATGGGGGCTGCAAATGCCCAAGTGAAGGCAGGGAAATCTTTCCATGCAAGAGGGCACATATACTGACGGCAAAACAAGCCATCAGGACCTTGCTAACTGCTTACTGTGGTTTTATCTGACAGGGATCCTTGCTCAGAGCTGAGAACATGACTGCCCTGGGGCTGCCTTTCCCCAGTGAACCTCCATGGGATGCAGAGGACTGACAAGTCCGGACTCTGACATGACCTAAAAGAAAAATAAACCTATAGAGAAGATCATCTATTGGGAACATTCAGCATCATGTGTTTTAAGATGTTTCGTTGCAGAAAACATTGGCGGATTCGTTTTCCAAGCCAGGCATTTTGCCCATGGGCACCTGGAGAGTTTTATCAGAGGGTTTTGCTCCCTGCACCACCACCTCAATCACCAACCCTGAAAAATTCACTTCCAGAAATGAACAGCTAAGGGTTGCAGTGATCATAGCACTCCTGATAAGAGGCACTAAGCAGGAGGTCTTGAAGATTGCCAAGTCTTCCTATAAAGGACTTCCTATACTGTAACCAGCGCCCCGAAAGAGGCTGCAGCATGAGCCCCCCTGAGCATGATAAGGCAGGTTTACAGGGCTCGCTGCCCTGTGCAGGCAGCCCGCCGCGCTCCGCAATTTGCTGTAGCCTCCAAATCATCTCCAAAGGTGAGCCTGAATGCCCCCATTGGCGATTCAGTGGCGGGGAGTCCACCATCCTCAGTATGATGTCAAACCCTGCATCGGGCCGTGAGGCTCCCACACCTCTGGCACTAAGAGAGACCTCTCCCAAAACTCCCACCCCAGCACCCAGATTTCTGCGTTGGCAAAAGGCTGGGCCTGCCACGCTCTTCTCCAGCCATAAACCAGGGAGCCCTTGTAGAAGTAGCCCTTGTCATCAAGTCCCAGTTGAGATGCACGGTGCAGCGCATCTCTTGTTTGAGCTCCAGCTCCAGCTTCTCCACAGATTCCAGCAGACATCTTCTAGGTGATGCTTTCAAATTTCTCCTCAGTATGACGAAAGGCTGGAAGTTCAATTTATTAAAAGCAATAATCTCAGCTCCTGGAGCTGAGACTTCAGTTTCATCACCTTGCTCCAGGAGCTGGGACCTTGGCACAGATGGATAGTGCCTATCTGTTAACCCAGCGCCGGAGAGAAGGAAGAAAAATCTCATCATTTTGTAGCAAACCAAAGAAAGAAATCATTTTGGGGCCTTGTTCCTACCTGAGACTCAAAGAGCACTGATGCATCGAGGCCTTAAGAGTGTATTTTTTGAAAAGGTCAAGCGCACGTCCCTGGTATGGAATGAGCAGAATAAAAATTGGCATTAAATTCTGTGTGACTAAAACCTTGATGCAGAGTCACTGCGAGTGAAAACCCCAGAGAAAACGAAACGCTGTTATAGTTGTACTACAAGGTTTTGGAATTATTTTTTTTCTCTACCCCTCTGGTGCCTGACGTTCCTGCAATTAATTTAGTCTGTTTCTAACGGCGTGTGAGCAGAAGGAGGGGACAAGGTATGTAGTGTAAAGCAAATTGGTTTTTGGTTTTCCTTGTACCCAAACAGTACAACTTGTTAAAAGAAGAGCTTACATTTTAGTCCCAGCATAAATCTCTCTTACTTTCTGGGTAATTCATGGGGAGAAAAAAAAACAACAAAAAACCAGAGAGTACATTTTGGAGAGGAAAAAAGACTTGCACACAGAGGCATGCAGAGGGACCTGTGTACTGCAACTGCCAGAAGGCAGGTGAGGGCTGGGGCTGGGCACAGGGATGCTGGATGCCGGCACCATCGGCTGCCTGGAGGCCACCCAGCGGGATGGGAAGCGGCTGCTCAGGACAGACAACCCAGGACAAGAAACCACCAATAAATTACTTCTGATCTCGCCGTGACTCACTACAGAAACTTCCCTGCCTTAGCTCGTCTTATTCAAGACATTTCCACTGACGACTGATTCGTGGTGGCATGTGTTTTTTTTTTTTAAAGCCAAACTTAGAAAGCAACCCAAACACATGAGCACTGAATAATTACTGTGCGTGTTTAGCACCTACATAATAAAAGCGCTTGCACTGCACTTTCCCGATCCGGAGCGCCGTAGACTCTGAGTAATCGTTTCTAACCTCATGCTACCGATGTTCGTGTTGCTTTCCCAGGGCCCACCAATGAGAAAGCAGAGGGTGAGCCCGGCGTCCTGGAAAGGCCGCAGAATCAGACAGAGAGAGTGCGGGGGTCGCTGAGATTTTCGGCTCTCCCTGCTGCACACAGCCTTTTCAAATAGGCAGAGACAGGACTCGTTGCCTGTATTTCCCTGCCTGCTGTCCCTTTGAACACCATTCTGCAAGCAAACACGTCCATGGACTAAATATCTTGAAGCTCATCCTTTCCGGGAGACGTACATTACCTTGTCTTCTTCAGGCCTCTGTACGGCTTATGCTGCAGCTGAACCTAAAGCAGCGGTGCAGGGAGAAATGACGATGGAAATAATCTGAGGAAAGAAGGAAGCCAGAGCAGCTCTGCCAGCTTTTATATCTCCTCCTAAAGCTGAAAAGAACACGAACATGGCTTGGAGGAAACACATACAGCCACATTCCTTGCCCAAAGCAGTTTTGAACGGGGGTAGGAGGACCTGTCACCCCAAAAGTGGGTGATTTTCATGGGCGTCCTGTGTCAGAAGGTTGGTGGCATAGCCTGGCACACCACTGTGCCCATTGGGATGCTCCCCACACCGATCCCTGAAGCTGCTGGAGAACTTTGGTGCTCACCTCCCATAGCCACCTCCCGGCTCGCCCAGACGGGCAGGCGCAGTGCCTGCAAGCGTGCGGGAAGTGAGTGGAGGCACGGCCGGGGAAACAGAGAGGTGCAGAGCAGGGCGGGTGGACCAAGCGTCCAACACATGGAGAGAAAAATCGAAATCCCATGAAGGGATGGGTTCCTCACGTGGAAGGCTGCTTGAAGGCTGTTTTAATAGATTTCTCCAGTGGACTGAGGAGGGAGAAGACGACATTTTAGATGCTTGAGGTACAGCAAGTGTTGCTTCCAGGTATGTTCATGAGGGATTTAGAGGCAGCTTGATCTACTTAAGATGCAAAAGATAGATAGTCCAAGATAGACTGAAAATTTGGAACAAAACTGAAGGACATTGTGTTGTTACAACCAGATAAACACTCTGTTCCTCTTTCAAAGATAAGCAGATCTTTCTACTTTTCATTCTCATGTGTTGTATGTACTTCTGGTGAACTGTTCTCTCAAGAGAAGGCAACACTTCCATGTCCACAGTGCCAGGGGGGAGCTGCTCCAGGCCCAGCCAGGGAATGAAATCTCCTCTTTGAAAGAAATTATCCATAGTCAATGGAAAGCCTTCTCAAAATTGTATGGAGAACCTTTTAATAATAATAAAAAAATTAAATAAAACAAACCAAAAAACAACCCCATTCTGTTAGTTCCATGATAAGGAATTCAGCCTATTCTTACTTTACTCCACCTGCAGCTCTTCAGCTCTGCTTCTACAATGGCTGGGAATGGAAATATGAACTCGATGCCACTCCTGGTTCCAGAACTGTAGTCAGTCCAAAATGTAAAACCTCTTTGGTTAATAGTTTGAGCTCTGTCCTTCTTCAGTCTCCAGCCTTTAAGCATTCACTTGTCAATGAAGCATCAGTGTTCAGCCCCCCGACTCTCATCCGGGGGCATCTCCTCAGGATGTCAGAGGTTTGCACAGTAAGACATTGGATAAAACCCACTTTTCAAGGAGCCTCTCACAAGCCATTGGAGCTTTCTGAGCCTATTTTGTCCAAGAAAAATTATTTTAGATCCATAATAAGGAGTTTATTCCAGGTCTTTTTCTATTTTGTATGCAATATTTTCATTCTGGCTATACCCTTGCCAGCACCATGGGCTGTTATTTTGTTGTCGTTCCTGCTAATGAAGTAAATAGCTTTGCGTTCCAGCTCATGATAATAACACAGCTATATTCCTAGTTGGCCTTGGCCAAGACAAGCTATTAAAATGAGTTTTGTTTAGTCACGTTTCAGTTTCTGAATCACCTTCAGGAGGCGGGGAGCTGGTGGAAAGGCACAGAACAGGCTGAGAGTCAAAGGCAGGAAAACATCTGAGACGAACCTGCCGCTCCAGGCTCCGCTGGGACAAAAGCAATAACGTTGCTCATCTCCTAACACTGTGCAAAGGCGTGTGTGAGAAAAGGCTCATTTTTTTGTGTGTTCGAAATACAGCCCCGGTTTTGTGTTGTTTTTTTTTAATCTGCCACTTGCAGCTCATGGTGAAATGCCTGCGCAGACTGTCCGCTGGCTTTTGCTGCAGGGAGGTGGGCAGTGGAGAACGCGGCGCTGGGCTGCGCTGGGTGCTTCCCTGTTACTGGAGTCATTGTGCTCAGCAGCGTCTGTTCTGATAGGAGAGGAAAAAAAGCAGGGCAGGGGGAAAAGGCCATTAGATTATTTCACATTACTTGAACTGTGCAGCCTGATACGATCATTAGAAAGCCTTGACTGTGTTATTTATAACTTTTGATGCTAGCGCAGCTTTGTGCAGGCTCCTCTCTGAAGCTCCTACCTTGGCAGCCGCCGTCGGCCGCTTCGCCTAACGTAGAGGCATCCGTGATCGCAGTGGCTGGTGGGGATGGTGGGATGAAGAGATCATCTTTGCTTTCGCCGTGTGAAGATGCCGCCCTCTGCTTTGCTGGGAATGAGGAAGGCTCAAGCATTTTCCTTTCCCCACATCTAGGACCCCACACGCTCCTCGGCACCGGCTCGTTTCTTTAGCTGTGTAGGGTTGCATCCACGCCAGGATCCCATAGGACCTTGGTACAGATCTGGCATCCCTCATTGCATGGGCAAATCTTTATTTGAAAAGGACTAGCAAATTTCAGGGCAGCCAGGAAAAAAGCCTTCTCCTCAGCAAAATAAGCCCCTGAGCAGTCGCCAATTAGCTGCTGCAACAGTTCATGATGTCAGGTAGTGTTTGAAAGCCAGAGATTTATGATCCAGGGTCACATAAAGTCTACGGCAAATCAAATCTGTGATGAAAAAAAAAAAGCTGTAATAAAAAGATTCAACACAGGAAGTCTCATAAACTCTTAATTTTACTTAGGATAATTACAGTATTTACATCTAGGTAGTGCTGACAGTTCAGGGCTTTGATATTCTCTAATGTGATTTATAGGCAGCAGAAAGGAGCTGGGTTGAGGTCATCACCTTCACCCCAGGAACATCCCCTCTCCATGCAAAGCTCTGACAAGCGTGTGCCACCCGAGCAGATACAACCGGTCACAGGTGCCTCCTCCCTGAAGCTGACTGGTCATACAGAGCATCCACAGCACACCATCTTCATGGGCTGCTGCTCAGAGGTGACCCTAAAGCATGCTGACCAAATGCTAATGAAGATACTGCAATTGCAGGCAACTCAAAGAGCTCGACAAAGAGCCCAAGGGAATAAGCCAAAAATGGTGTACTGTCCCCAGAAGAGACAAGTGGGAAAGGAGAAAGGAAATGAGGCCACCTCATCTTCCAGGAGCTGCTTTTGGTGCTTCAATAGATGGTTCATCAACAGCAGCCACAGCTCTGGGTATAAAAGAGGCCACCATCATCACCCATAGTTCCGTTCTGCCAATGCAACCTACAGCATCGGACTGAGGAAACAGCTGCAAAATGAACAACGGCCAGGGCTCGAACATTGATTGTCAGCACAAATGCTGCTGTTGCTTCTGTTTTCGAGGACTGGCTGCATCCCTCTCTCACAGATGCCATACTCCCCCTTGGAAGTCTCCATCCGTATGTGGGACAAGTCGTGTACGTGAGATGATGGAGGTGGTGGCAACCCGGGACAGAAGTGTTGCACGAGCACAGTGGTTGCAGGAACATTAAAACAATTTTTAAGAGCGATATTATATGTAGTATGGTGATGGAATAAAGATGAGCTCAGTTTCTCCATCAGCAGAAGGAGCACCTCTGGGTGCCAGTCTCAGGTTTTAAAGGAGGGTAGCATCTGGGCCAAAAAAAGGAGACTGTTGTTTGGGTTTATCAACAGCTGGTGATTGCCTGAAAAAAAAGGCTGGTGCTAGTGGGTGACACTAGGGGGGAATGGGGACAAGGGCTGAAAAATAGGTAAAAAACTCCTGAAGCAAATCCAGCAGAGGCCTTTCTGAATTTTACCCTCCTGGAAGCGGTTTCCAGTAGACCCACTGGGATTCATGTTTACTTCAACCCTCTCAAGAAGATCCCACATGGATAAAATGAAGTCTGCCCTAAAATGCCTGAAAAAGGATGGGGTCTCATTCTGCCTCCAAGCCGGGAGCGATGCCTCTTTGCCATCTCACTGCCCCGCAGGAGAGGTACACAGTGGCACCGAGAGACACCCAAAATACCTGCCTGGGAGGACAAGTCACACTGATCCCTTTAGGGAGTGGTTTATCTTGTTGGAAGGTTTCTGGAGAAACCAGAGGCTCAGGGACGATCCTCACAGAGCTGACGTCTTTCTCCATAGACTTTCATCTCTGAACGGTTCAGAGATCAGTGATTTACGAGTATTTCAAATGTTCGGTCTCCACTTAGCTCAGCAGGGAGACGGATGGCCCCTTGCTCCGCGCGAAGCAGTGGGATGTGAGAGCCTCAGCACCTGGAGCCACCTCTCACCCCCAAAACCGAACATGAGTGAAAAGGTTTTGTCACAAGCATAATGACTTACACGCTGAAACTGTACAAAACCGAACTTGATTTTTACACAAAAGGCTGCAGCTCTGGGATGAATTTTGGCAAATACCCACCCTTCAAAAAATCTGCAATACTGAAGTTTGGGGGAGGGGAAGTACACAAAACATCCGAGCCCATGTTTTGCATTAAAAAATCATAACGTTTCATGTCTAAAATGTCAAAATGAATCATTTCAATGCATCTGATACAAGTGGGATGAAGGGACTGCTCAGCCAGCGGATGGGAGACAAATGCCCCTTTTGATTTGCGTTGTAACTGATGTCTTCTAGGACATGGAAGAGGAAGGGGGATGAAAAGGATCCTAAGCACGCTGTGTCTCCAGAGAAAACCTCCTGTAATCCCCTTCCCCAGCACATAAGGACCCACTTGAGACCCAGTACAAGAAGACAAAGAGGAGATGAGAGCAACTAAGGAAGAACAAAACCAGAAGAAGAGGACATGTTCTCAAAGGCACTGCCAGCGTGCTGCCATCTACGATCACCTGCCTGTGACACCAGATCAACTGAAAATACCTACCTGATGCCCCACAGACTGAAAATCCTGATGTGCCAGGATCATACTGCTTTGCAGTCCCATCTTGAGTTTTGATACCTACTATGCTGGTATGTCTGGTACCTTTCCAGAGGCAACTGCCATGCTGTCCTCCCAACTTACATCTTGGAGCAGTGAGGCCAGGACTTACCTTTCATGCGAGGACCAAGAAATCAGGTGGCTGAGCCGTGTTCAGAGTCATATGGAAAGAAAAGGCGGCAAACAGGCAAACTCCAGGCTGCTGCAGTGAGGCAGGTAAATTCAGCAAGATGGTGGTCAGCGGTGCATCTCCACACACGGATCCGGCCTTCCCAGAATCAGCTGATTCTAATTTTCGACAGACTTTTAAATTGCAGCCTCAAATGCTTTTTTTTTTTCTTTTTTGTTTTCTTTTACAGCTGGGACCATTGCTAGCAATGGCACGATGTGAAGGCCCAGCACGCTGCACCACCACTGGGCTGAGCTTTGGGCAGCATCCTTCCATGTCCGATGGGAAGAGGCTGGAAAGCTGCTGAAAAAAGGGAGACAACAGGCCAGTGTCCTGTTGCTGTGAAGGACTCAAGTGACGGAGAGACAAAACACACCTTCCACCAACTTGTAGCTTGTCTTTTGGGATTGGGTGCAACTTCAGCTCAGGTGAACCAAAAATCTTCCCACCGACCCCCTCCCCTCAGGCTGCGGAGGGAGGAACGGCACTGTTGGTGCCTTGGGATCTCCATGGGAACGGGATCAGAGAGGGGGAAGGTGGAAGAGGAGAGCAGAGAGCAGAACAGAGCGAGCAGCGGGGAACGGGGAGGTGGTGATGGTGGGGTGAGCGGCCCGTGGAAGCCATCCGTGGGGCCAAGACGCCCTGCAGTGAGCAATAACAGGCCTGCTGCAGAACCTGCTGCCCTGGGGAAGAAAACAGAGCAACGTATAGAGTGTGTGGGGTGTGTGTGTGGGGGGGGTGGCATGTTTCCTCACAGCAGATTAAAGCTGGCAGCAATATCGGTGGAGCAAGCTTGTGAGGAAAAGCGAAAGCAGGCAAGAAGAGCTTGCTCTTCCCACAGGTTTTGTGGGGAGGAGAAGGACCGGGTGAGCAAAGCAGGGAGTGAAGGGATGCTTCTCCACAGCCATCCTCCTCCTCCCCTCCAGCCCCCTGGGGAACCTGTGGTAGGAAAATATCCTCAGCAGTGTCACCTCCTCCTTATTCTCTCCAGCTATGGCCTCGGAGTCTCCAGGCCAGTGGTGGCTTTCACCCAGGCTGGGGTGAGAAACTTGGGGCACTGGTGCCCATTGAGCCCATGCAAAGCCTCATCCTTCACCACGGTTCCTTTGCTGGGTGGCAAAGCAGCTGCCGTAGGGCAGAAGCACGGGAATTCATGGTGGGCCAGGGAAAGGACTGGCAGTGGGCTGGCCAAGCACCACTGATGGGCATCAGCTCTGCACCTTGCAGGTGCCTCTTCGCTGTCCCACGAAAGTACCACATTCCTGCTGCCCAAGAACTATGTGGGAGCATTCCCATGCTGCCCAGGGGGAAGAGCTTGTACTCTCCACCAACACCTGCACCGGTAGCCCCCAATCACTGGGATGTTTCCTCGTCTGCCTCCTGATGGGACTTAGTCTTGGTCTCTGCCTCTGCCCATCTCTTCTTCATGTTACCTTCCCACCCATTCTCCCCTGCTCCTTTCTAGCTGAGGGAATGAAACCCAGGTGGTGTCAGTCAGGGAAGCGGAGGTGTTGCCATCTTCTGCCCTGATGCCTTTGGAGGAGGGAGTTTTCCAGACGCAGTGCAGATCTCCCCATGTGGGTGCTCCCCTCCTGGAAGCTCAGCTCTGCCTGCACTGGCTTACACGACACCAGTGCTGCCTGGGTCATCTTCACATCAGTTTTGACAAGCATTTTGTGTCCCCAGACTCCTTCAGGATGCCATTAGCTTCTTCACAAGGAGCTAGTGGGAGAGGGCTGATGGATGTTGGCATCTTTGCTTGCCTGCACACACAGATGCAGATGGCTTCTCCTGTCTCCCCTCTTGACAGTGTATTTTCACACACGCCTGAGTTGGGTTTCACCATCGTGCCTGAGCGCACAGTGGTGGGAGCAGCTCCCAGGCCTCCCCCATGAGGGGTACAGGCATGGGGCCACCCAAAGTGGCTGCATCCAACCCAAACATCTAACTCTGCAGATACTCCTTCCCCACCTGACTGAGGCAGGAGGACACAACTGTGAAGTTCAGTCCGTGGCGTGTTGCGACAAGCCTGGCAAACTGGTTGAGGCTTCAGTCATTCCGCTCAGACACCAGACACCTTCCAACCAGCGGACTCCTGACGGCCAGCCATTATTTTAATGTGTGGCCCTTAAGGTGATTTTGAGGAGGAATCTTAACACCCAGAGTTTCCCCCTCAAACTGCTGCTCTGTTTGGTTGCTGTCTGTCCCCTCCTACTTCTGCACAGCCCCACGTGCCATCCAGGTTCTGGCATTTTAACGCTAAAGCAGCAAGGGATTTGGCGCACGAGGCACAGACGATGCCGCAAAGCACCTGGAGCTCATTGCCTCCTTTCCAAAAGGAAGAGAAGGAAGCCACTGTCTGGTCATTTTGGCCTGTCCAGAGCACTCTCTGCCAGGGCCTGCTCAGCGATGCAGCTCACCACGGCTGACAAACTTGTGGAAAGCATCAGAAATGTCAAAATTGCCTTCTGCTCCACAGCAGGTCTACCAGTGATTTGTTTTTATCTAAGCCAGGCAGCTGCAGGATACGCTAGTCTCTGCAGTTTTAACCGTCATTTTCTCCTGATTTTATTTTTGGGTCCACAGTTCAGACACAACCTCCATTTAGAGGACAGGCAAACAGCGCTGACATGGTCATCATTTATCCCGTGCACACCTACCTTCCCCCCGGGATGCTTAGAAACATGTCCAACTCCTCCTTCCACCCCAAAAAGCTCTGTATTTTGCAAGAAGGGGAAGCTGTTGTCAAAAATGATTGTTGCTTCAGGAAAAAAGAAGAAAGGGGGAAAGGAATGGGCTTTGCCCACCACATCCAGCGGAGATGGAGGCCGAACCCTAAGTCAGGACATAGCGATGCCAGCCTGAGCGAGAGACCGTGCCCCAGGGAAATGGGGTGATTTTTGCCTTTGGGTAAAATAGATCCCTCTTACCTTCACTCAACACTCCCTGTGCTGCGGAGCTTCTCTCTTAGGTCGCTTGCTGAAGCTTTTCTTTCTCCCTGCAAACACAACCCTTAATGCGCTACAGAAGATGGGGCTGCCGGTGGCCCTGTGCTGGAGCTGCCGTGGGTCCACACAGAGCTCCAGCCCGTCGCGGCAGGGGAACAGCAGCAGGGCCATTTCAATGGGCAGCAGCTGAAAAAGGATTTTCTTTCCCAGGCCTGTAAGCATTTGCTGCTTTACAGTCCGTATTTTTCCATTTGAGAAAACCAGGTTTGGGACAGACAGATAGCAATGCGAAATAAAATTTAATGGCTAGGGCTTTACACGCTGCACCCGAACAGAGGTTCAAAGGGAGTGGGGTGAGAGTGCTTGTAGCCTGCCATTTGGAGGGATCCATTAAAAAAAAAAAAAAAAAAGGAATTTAAAAAAAAACACAAACAGAAACTGCCATCTTGCAGGTACAGCCTCAAGCAAACGCATGCGAAGCCATGAAGGAGAGGGAAATGCCTGCACTGGTGTGTCTGTCCCCAGCCAAAAACGTACGCTCAGGGCAATATGCACAGACTGAACGGAGACGAACCACAATGATGTTGCTGGACCCAAAACAAAGTTCTCAAGGAAGTACATTCCCCTCCACCAGTGAGCATCTGGGTTCCAGGTCCTGAAAAATCAAGCACTGTACACAGAATGGACTATCATACACTGGGACATCTGACATTTTATGCAGCTGGACAGGACATTAAGGAGGAGCTCAGATCCCAGAGAGCGGCATTCAACCTGGATATCCTGCTGCCTGGATGAATGCTTTGGCCACTGTTGAGAAGAACACCTTTCTCCCCTCTTCTGTTCCATTCCTGCCCCCATCACCAAAATGACCTTGCAAATCCAGGATGAGCTTTCTACCCACTGAACCTGGTAACTAAACTGCCTAGCTATAAACTCTCCTGATTCTAGTCGTTCCTTTTTTTTTTTTTTCTTGTTCAGGGTGGAAAACAGCAAAGCATATCATTTCAGAGCACTGACACCAGCTGATAAAATAATCCTGACATTTGCTTGCTGCAGATTAAAGAAAGCCCCAGCAATTACTGAAAAAACCTGCAAGTTTTGGTTCTGTCAATGACCTATCTTTATTCCCTATGGCTATAGTACACAAATGTTTAACATCAGCTATCATATTTCCTATCCTCAATAACTAGCAAAAAAGGTGTTGATCCAAAGATGACACCATGAACAACCAATGAAAGATATTTACTGTATCTGCTGACATGAAGGGACACAGCCTCTGGTAGCAGGAAGAATTTCTTGGACCTGACTTGAGTTCCCAGCATCTGCTGAGGCTGTGGACACAGGGGCCAAAGTTTGATGCGGTGAGGAGGATACCAGGCTGTTTGGCACAGGAGATACCAAACAAAACATTATGTAGTTTTCAGAGTAAGAAGTTTTGGCCAGTAAGAACTACGCCTCGGCTTGAACTGGGAAAATATCAGTAGAAAGCCAACAAAGAATTAGTTTGTTCATACACTGCTTACTTTTAGCTTTCCAGCCGATCTAGCATGTGAACTTCCTGAGTTTACTTTCACCTGACACATGAAAGCGCTTTATGAGCACTGATAAAAACTAACATTCAGTTAGTGTCCCTCAAGCTAAACCGATGAAACTGGGAACAGTCAGTGAAATTCTCCTCTGGAGGGGAGCTGGTCTACTCAAACTCAAGAGCGGAAGCAAGAGAGAGTAGTTTCTAATAATGACACAACCCCTAATTGTATAGATCATCATTTCAACTCAGCTGCAAGAAAGCAAGTCCACGTGAAATGCTATTTGCATAAATTACACTTAGCCAGGCCAAGTCCTGCAGCCATAGCACTACACGATGGAGCTTAATGCCGACCTTGGTGAGCCAGAGGCATGGTTCTTAATTGCATCGGAGTCAGACCAAACCCACAGTCAAAAACTGGGCATGGCGACAAGAAGAGCTGCCCAGCTTAAAAGTTTGCCGAGCTTAAGCCCCCAGTCTCCAGATAATTCTCCTCCCTCATTCACTGACTGCCCACTCCTGAACACAAGACAAAACAAAAAACAACAAAAAAACCAACTCAGACAGGAAGCTCCAGCAAGAGTTTATTCAATGGTATACAACAGGGAGAAATTAAGATTAAAGGTGAATCATATAGATTACTGATTTTTCAAGTTGCTGAAACAAACCCATAGTGACAAGAACAACTGAGGGTGACGACATAACAAGAAGCGTGGTGACCATCTCTCTAGTGTCCATACCTGCAAATATATAATATGTTAATGCTTTTTTCAAAAAATTATGTTTCATACTAGTCCTGATTTACAGAATCATAGAATAGTTTGGGTTGGAAGGGACCTTAAAGATCATCGAGTTCCAACCCCCCTGCCACGGGCAGATTTATTCTTATTCTACCCCAGCGTAATTAACATGTAAACGAGGTGAAGGTGAAACGCTGTGTTATGGAAACCTTAGGAAGTTCTCCACATTTCACTTCTCCAAAAAGTCTATCCAGGTACTAGTTAGAAGAGAGACTGAACAATTCACGATACCATATGCCAGAGACCCCCAGTATCATAACCCACTTCAAATATACCCTGCACGAAAGCAAGGCCAAAGCCTCATCACTGCCCCAGATGTGTTACTGAACACCTGTAAGAAGGTATTAATTCATGTCTCCATTTCTCATCGCACAGCATTAGTCACCAACCAGGCAACATGGGCTCAGTTTTCATTAAGTGTTCATTAAACCATCATAATAGCAAAACTAGGGTACCCAAGTTGTCATGTCAATGACAATTTACACAACTGATTGTGAACCAGATCCCAAAGACAATCCTGAACAATTAGAATATCTGCTTTCCTTTGTTTTAATCTGGTCTCTTGTTAGAATTAATGTGGGGGTTTTTTTGGGGGTTTTTTGTTTTGTTTTTTTAAAAGAGGGGGGAGGGGAAGGGAAATCTACAGTTAAGAAAAGATTAATGGTGCAGAATGAAGCAAGTGACAGGCAAACTTCCTAACTACTGTCAATGTACAATTACCCCACAAAATACAATTACCCCTCAAAAACCCATCCATGTATCTCTGACTATTATTTTAACAACAGACATTTGAAGAACACAACAAAATAAAGAATGCAGAAATTACTAATAAATGGGTCAAGGCTGTGGCAATGGCTACATGGACATTTGCTTTCCAGATGCTAGGAAACCAGCTGTATTAATCTCTGAGGCTATTAGAGTTATAAAACAAATCACCAAGATACAGAGGGACCCAATAAGACGTCTGGCACCTCAGTAGAAATGCTCTGGAAAACAAGCAGCTAAATTCAAGTAATTTTCTAAACCCAAATTGCTCATGCGGCAGTACAGTATTCACCTGAGGCTCCACTTTCAGTGAATTCCATTTCTCTTCTTCTCTCCATTGTTCAGAGAGAATGTCAATAGAAATCACTACTTTTTAACAACTCCCACTTACCCCACAGCTATTTGGACTTCCTTCAGAGCTCATTTAGCACCAGGTGACTATGGGAAGGTCCCTATACAGGGAGGTGGAGAAAAAGCCTTTCCCAACAGCAACTATGCCCTCAGACCCACAAAGGAGAGAGATTAACCACATATCTGACATTGATCATTTCTATTAAAGAAGGATTGGGTTTTTCATCTTGAAATCTTTGCAGGATACGTACTTTTGGAACTCCCATTCCCTGTTGTCCAGTGGACATACTTGGCGAGTTTTGAGCCAGCGAGAGATGCAGTGGAAGTGGAAAGCATGCTGGAAGAGAAAGTTCAGATCACATCATTTCAGAACATGTGAATGTATCTTAGTGTGAAAACTACCATCGAAAGCAAGACAGTGAGAAGAGAGTTGCAAGTGTTTGCAGACAAAGGTGGGGAGGACTAATCAGCCAGATCACTGGTAAACACCAAGGAACTGATGCATATTTTCAAAGAGGAAAGGAACATTAGTGAAAGGGCAGCAGGAAGCCTGTTCCACAGTGTATCCCGTGGCAAGCGAGTGACTTCTGATGAAGGAGAGAACACAGAGTTTAGCAGCTGCTAAAATTGGCAGAGCAGATGCTGATAAGAAGCATAATCAGAAAGACAAGAAAGAGGATTTCAGAGTGAGTAGCAGGGATGATATGTACGTATACATGCTGAAGCTTTCTGACAGTCTTCTGGACAAACCAAAGCCTGAATAAAAAGGAACTTGCAGAATTAGGAAAGAAAAAAAAAATCCCAATTGCATGTTAAATAAGGACACCCTTTTCCATGACCCATACAGCTACTTAAAAACAAGATTTCACTTGTGATACCTCTTGCATATAAAATTGTAATTTTGACACTAGAATATCCTAACATGGTTTAAAAAAATTGCTCTTGTCCTCTACAAACAGAATTGTAACATTTATAATCCTGTTCCAGCATTATCATGCTGTACCTTGATCCCACACCACAGTGAAGATGGGATGAGGAACACGTAGTTATTCCATTATGGAAAATTATATCTTCCAGCTCAGGCCCAGGCTCTGAGAGTTATACAAGTCTGAATTCACATGCTAGTGGGACCACATATGAAAGAGTGCATAAGGCAACAAATTGAAGAGATGGAGATTACACACTAGAACCGATTTGATCTTCCTCCAAAAGGGGAAGCAAATCACCTAGTTACCCCATATTGACTCCTTGAATCAGCCTGCACAAAGACAAATCAAGCATGCTGACATACAAGTAATCCTATTACCATGAAAAAAAAAGGCATAGCTTCTAGGCAGAACCTTGATCAGGAAAATCAGGCACAGAATGAAAGATCTATTCTTCTTTTGCTTTTTTTTTTTTTAAAGGGTAAAGGCCTATCTTGCTCCCTTCTCTTCTGTGTCTTCCGTATTACACCTCTCCAACTGACACTCTTTTTATTTCCCCTTCTCTTTCCTTTCTACACCCTACTAAATATACGGTGCTTAAAGTTCTTTTTTCTGGTGGATTATCTGAAACATTTTATAAAACTTGTTTTGTCCTGAGTCATGAAGGGGATAGCATCACCACATATGAGTTCCAAAATAAAACAATTTTCCTTACATTGCAGACGCCCCATGCAACTGTGCACTCTTCAGAGGTAGCTGATGCTTGATTTGCTTGACATTCTATGCCTGTGAAAACAAGTATTAAACACACATATGCAGGAGTAGAAGATGTACATGCAACAACAACTGGCAGATTTCTTCATAAGAGCAAGGGGTGGGAGAAGAGCTCTTTGTTTTGTGGCATTTATTACATCAGGAAGTGTCAAGACCTGTTGGTTTAATATGTACTGTTTTCCCAAAAGCGTCAGATCAAAATAATACTTCATGCTGCTTTCCTCCTTCCTCTATATTTTTAGTATTTGAAATTTCCAGCGGGCAAGAGCACACAGCTCATCTACCAGTAACATGTCTCTGCTTTGCAAATTTTAAGGATAGATATTTTTAATTTATTTTCTTGTGTTTTAATAGATGTCTTTTGATGATGAGTTGCAGTAGCAGACCCATGAAATAAAGTTTACTTAAATTTCTTACCCAGGTTTCTCTAAATATAAATTCACTGTCTTGTCAGACATTTTGTACTATCAGTTATATCTACAAATTAATTTGCTCGTATAATGCTGTAATTTGCTGGTCTTTCTTGTATAGTCTTGTGACAGGTAAGCACAGCCCAAAAATACACAACAGAAAATACGGTTTAAAACGTATTTTTTGAACTTTTTACACCTTAGAGCTGAGTATGTAGGATGACCACCAAAAAGATAAATACTATTTATGGGTTTGGGTTATTTTGCTTTTGGTTTTGATTTTTCTTTCAGATGGCATGATGAAGATGAGAGAGAGAAAAGAAGGAAGAACAGCACTGAGAAAATAAATGCAGCAACCTGGTTCTCCATTCTAGAGCCTGAAAAATTCATTTCTGCTCCAGCTCAAGAAGAAACCCCAGGGGGAAAAAAAAAAAAAAGATATTTTCAACACCGCTACAGCCAGCAGCGCAAACCTACGAGACCAACATTTTACTTCCTGCAAAAGGATGCTTTCTTTAAAAGTCAAGCCCAAATGATTTAAAAAGACATGTTGATAGACAATCAGCTTAGAACTCGTTACACAGGCTTGTTGCTTGCTTGTTTTGCAAATCTTTTCTTTCTGGCAAAGAAAATGTCTGAATGAGCTCCAATTCTCTGTTCACTTTTAGTGTGCCCAAATATGCTTGGAGGAAAAGGAATTTGACTCACCAATTAAAGATTCCAAAACTTTCAACCCCCCCCACATTTGGCTGAAAAATGTAATCTCTGTTTGCTCTGTCCTATTCATC
Source organism: Rissa tridactyla (assembly GCF_028500815.1). Taxonomy (NCBI): domain Eukaryota; kingdom Metazoa; phylum Chordata; class Aves; order Charadriiformes; family Laridae; genus Rissa; species Rissa tridactyla. Next base: position 164,176,319 of record NC_071466.1, on the reverse strand, counting down.
CCTTTCTCCATTTTTCACTCTCAGGTGTGGAGATGAACAAAATAAGAAAAAGGCCCATTTTTCCTGAGATGTGAGAAAGATCAGTTAACCTTGGTTATGAGGAACTAGTCACAACAAGACTGAGATCTAAAGAATCTCACTAGCAACAACTGTTCTGCAAGATTTGAATGAACCTATATTTATTATATGGTTTACATCAAGATATGATATACACAGCAGGAAGTCCAAAGCTCAACCCTTGGCCTGCCTATAGAAAAGAACAAAATGCAGTGCACCTGAAGTGCGTGATATCTTAATTCCATAAGCTCTCAATACATATAGCAATAAAACTACATCTGATTAAGAAAACTGAAGATGCTCAAGAACTCCAAAGAGCTTCAATTACTTTGGACATTTGCTTCAAATTTGACACCCAGGATTGCTGCAATGTTTTTACTGTTACTGCAGTATAGACTCATGGTCTTGCTGAGTATCATGGGACATATTATATTAAGTTTTAAATATTTGCTCTAAGTCTGTACAGTAACAGAACATGGTGAGAATATGAGTAGTAGGAAAAGGAGAGGAAATTAATCTGAAGGAAGAAAAGTCAACTGGTGAGCAAACTTTACTCAGGAAGTCTCTGCTGAAAGCAAGGAAAATATTCCAGCACCCAATATACTTATTTTGTTTCTTCTCCTCTTTCCCTGCTAGAAACAGGATATTGGGCATATTAGACTGAAGTCCATCTAGCCCATTTTTAGGTAATTTTGTCTTTTTTTTTTTTTCTTCTCTAAGTGGCCCTAAAGCTGTCGTTCCAAAGCTGGATGCTTTGGAACACAATACGATTTATGTTTTTTCAGGTTTTAAAGGACTCTGTATTTTGACTGGGAGTGAGAGGGAAGAAAGGTGGTTTAGGTAGGGAAGAAAAGCAGCACTGAAATTCATTTTAGTGTTACTCAAACATTCACTGGCAAGCAAATACAGCCTAAAACATGACAGTCCCAAAAGCTTAACAGGGCAGATGAACTTTTGCAGAAACAGTGGAGGAGTTCTCTGGTGGTGATGTAAGGCCCTTCCAACAAGATACCCAGATTTAACTCCCTCATCAAACAGGCTGGAGACTACTGCTGGCACTACTACCTTTGGCTGCCAAAAAAAAGGACCTCCCAAAAGCTGAAGCACTTTTTGGTCTCTTGCTTGCCTCATTTCAGAAAAGGACAATATATCAACAAGAAATTAAACAAATGAACAATCTCTGTCAGAGAACAAAAGCCGATGATTCTGGCTACTGAAAGAAAGAGAAGCTATTTACCATTTAGTGACCCAAAAGAAGCGGTAAGAGTCAGACAGTAAACAGGTACTGGAGGAATACTGAATGACTCTTCTTTTGCCTTGCTTTTTACAGAGTATCTGGAGGTGAGGGCAGAAAGATACAGCTAAAACCTGAAATACCTGTAAACAATTGTGAAAGATGCACTGGAAGCATTTCAACTCAGGGAGTTACAGAAAGGCGTATTATATAATGGTAACTTCTGACTCTTGGCATCTATTAAGAACCATCCCTCTTCCTATACATTTTCTATTGCAGAAATCATCTCTACATTTACGTAACAAGAAGAGTAGCCTAAGATTTAAGCAGCCATAATGGCAGGTAACAGAAGTAAAGTGCACATCTTTTGTTTGCAGCTACATTAACAGCCCACAGCACTGGTAAATTTGATGACAAGAGATCTTCGAAGTGGCTTCTGCTTTAGCAAGGACAACCGCTGTGTGGGTTCCCCTTTGTCTTTACATGTTGTCTTCTAAAACTACATCACGAAGGGATCGACTTATTGGGAAGAAGAGAACTCAATACACATAGCTTGGCTAACACAATGCATTATGTACTCACTCAGAAAATAGACAGAAAAAACAAATAACCAGGCTAATAAACCTGAAATATATTTTTACTCCTAAAATATAGAATGAACTCTCCAATTTAGTTTTCAAACTTCAGATGGATTTCAGAGTTTTCACCTTGCAATCCTCTCCAGTTTCTTAGGAATTATCTGCAGATTTTACCAAATGCTTACTCTATGTTCCCCCACCACCACATCATCTATGACTCCTTCTACTTATAATCCCCTTGCATGACGCTCAATATTTCCTGTTAGTATCACACTCTTAAAGTATTTGTACACAGCTATCATCTTCCACTCCTACCTATAACTTAGCAAACTATATATACTTAGTTCTGTTCTTTTAGTCTTCTCAGAAATCCAAACTCATTCAACCTGTTAAGCATCCTGAGATTCTTCTTTGGATTCCATCCAATGTATCTATCTTTGTGAAGCTGGAATATCAAATATGGTACTTTGCACCTTACTATCAAAGAGAGGGAACAGTATTTTGATGCCACATTTTACACAGTTCAAAACTATGCTGGTTGCCTCACTACAACATTACATTCCACGTTTTAGACCAGAAGGTAGCCCACTATACTAAATATAGTGTTTATTTAACACTCTCCACTTACCATGTTGCAATGACAGCACCAGAGAGCAAGCCTTTGAAGAAATCAAGAACACTGCTCAAGTAAAATCTAAGTAGGACCTGGGTTTTTCCAGAGAAGAATCAAACCAAAACACTGAAAATCTACACATTCCTTCTGTACACTGAACACAAACCATAGTGAGGGCAGGGGGAATCCTTTGACCATATTATTACCAAGTCATAATGTACACACATGAGAAGAACTGCATGACACCTTAACATTGTTACAGCCTGGCTTTTGGATGCCTGACTTTATAACATTAACAATCTTCCATTAGCACGACTGGCGTCACTTATCACTCTTTTTAATGTTTTCCCTTTCAAGGTTTCTCTTCATCACAAGGAGAAGGAGGCATTTGTATCCTGCATTTTATCAAATTGAATATTGCGTTGTTCTTCCCTGCACATTCTATTAATTTTTCCTCAATTTCCCATCACTTCACATCTTACGTTTGAAAATTCAATTAAACTGTTGTTTAACAACATTAATGATCTGTAACAAGGAAGTAAGTAAATCCAGAGCCAACACTGATCTCGGAACACCAATTTAGATACCCCTTCTACTCTGTATACTGTCAATTTTGGTCTGTCATCTGCAGTCCAGGCTTTTCATAACATTGCTCATACCCAAATTAATGATGTGTTATGCTTCAGCAACTCAAAAAAAAAAAAAAAAAAAAAAAAAAAAAAAGAAGAAGCAGCAGTTAATTATGCCCTCTTCCTTCACTGTTTTTCCTAATCTACCTATACACTCTCAACCCCACCCCAATTTGGGTAGGATTTTTAATTATTTTTTTTTAAGAATTGAGGCATGAAATTCACTAGTGGAAAATAACTTCTGTCCACTCTCCTTACAGCTCCTCCGCGTCTCTCCTTCACCCTCATATGTCCTATATGCTATTTATAAAAAATAGCAAATATATGAGGCTGTATTTGGTCTCTCATGGGAAGCACTATTAATTCTGAGGCCCGTTAATAGAATGAAACACACCAACATCCATTATCTTACAACATACCCCACTTATCGTGAATAATTATCTTGAATTACAGGATTTTATTTATTTATTCTATACATTTGTAAATTCCATAAATGTAACTTATGTTCTAACAAATCTTTAAAATTCCATTTGCCTGTCAGCAACATGCTTTCCTTTCTAATATATCATAAATCTGAGAGACTAAGTAGTAGTCCAGTATTCATCTCAACTACTTTTCAAGACGGTACAGCTTAGAGGTACTTAAAACGGAAATCTTTACGTCAAAAGACCGCAGTATATTTCATAACACCTACCTCACTTGCTTCTCTTTAGTGTTATCCTTCCCTTTCTAACAACCAAGAATAAACAGGCATGGATAGGGAGTAGCTGGCTCAAAATACAAACATATCTGTCCCAAAGCAAAGGAGTAAACTTGCTTAACTCATTTGCAGCCCTGTGTGTTACAGTGCATTTTCTCTTTATTAAAATAAAAAAAAACCCCAAACACAACAAACTTCCTAAAGCAGCCTTGTAATTATTATTTAAATACGATGTGAAATCAGGTCCACCTCTCACTAGTTGTTACTATAAACTTGAGGTCTCATTTTTCTGAAACATTTTATTTTCATATAGGCTTACTGACAGTTAAGTTACCAGCAGTTCAAGGGCTAGTACATAAAAACAAAGTGCAACAAAACTATCACAATGGGATCATGACAGGCCATTCCCAGGCACTGCAGCTGTACCTGCTCTTGTTTTGGGGGGTTCCGCAATCCTCACATTTTAGTAATATAGGCAAATTTCTATCTGGGGTATATTAAAAGGTCTTCTGTCCTTCATGACTGAAACAAGAAGAACAGTTATGGTGCCAACAGTATCTCGTCAGTTTTGAGGGGAAAAAAAATAATCCTTCAAGGGACTGAAACCAGTGACTTAATGCATGCACACCTATTTCACGATAGAAATTTGTGTACTTAATTCCGTTATCACTTTGTTTTCCTACACAGCAAGCATATTTGTTAATTGAACCATCGAGATTATACAGCAAAAAATCAAACCAATACTAGCAATACTTTGATTTTTATTTCAGCATTTGATTATTCTCCTTTGTAAACAAACAATTAATTCTCTAAGTGGCTACAAAATCCCCCATACTATAACATTAAATAACTTAGGCAAGGTGGGTTTTGTAGAATGAGGAGTCAACTGAAATCACTGGTCCAAGCCTTTCCTGGCCAGACACAGGAAGTGTTACAAGATTTCATCCTAATGAGTGTCATCAAAAAGTTGATACCTATAGCAACATCTGAAACCCTAAACTCTAATACCTCTCTTTGTGAGCAATGCCTGTCGACCCTGAATATTTTCAGTTCCTCCTGCCTCTTTATAATTACTCCTTTTCCTCTTTGCTGCATCCCAAATACACTCAGCAACATCATCTCATCTGTAGATGTGGAACCAAGTGATGCTGCTCTTTACAAGAAAAAGGGGAGGGAAAAGCAGTATAGTGACAGAGGTCACAAAAACAGATTATAGGACTTCAGCATTACATAAAATAGAGCTTAGTATTTTCACTGTGAAGACTTAGTTCCTAACTGAAAGCTGTATTTGCTGAATTATACCCTCAACAGGGGAAATTTCAGCTGTGTGTCATGTACAAGTCAAAACCGTCAACTGTCTTTCCCATCATTTACTTACATAGATCCATAATATGGTTTCTGCAAATGGCACAGTTATCAACCACAATGTCCCATGCCCACAGAGCTACTGCGTTCCACTAGAGAGGAAAAAAAGAAAAGAAAAACATAGTTTTGATTCAGTTTACAGCACACAGAAATCCTTGTCATTCCTCAAGATCCCATGTATTTTTTAAATGGAAAATCTGGGATATTTAAAAAAAAATAAATCTTAGAAGTCCAAAGTAATTCTTTATCTTGAGTTCATAAGTGTTAATAGAAAGCAGTGGCACATTCCTCTCCCATACCTCTCAGACCCAGTGTCTCCTTCCAGCTTCAGAAACAAGAAGATAACTGCCATAGTCCCCTTTTTTGTCAAACAAATGCAAGCATCTGCATTTCTATTCAAGATCCAGAGGCAGCTCATGCCACATCCTCAATTCTGATGGAAAGGACTGTGCCTTGGAGAAAGGCCACTCCAGATGCCATTTTGTTAAGAGGAATTTCCATTATTCGCAGAAGTTCTTCTAGTAATCACCCCCCACAGCAGTTGGGCCAAGAACTAAAATCACGTCTAATGCTATCCTTTGCTGACTCCTGAACAATCTCCTCTGAAAAAAAGGTTACTAAGCAATGACCTGCCAGCAAGGCTGAATATAAAAATTTCAAAGTACTAGCACGTTAACCTTTCAAATACTTTGTTTTTAAAAGAAAAAACGGGAATATCTCTGCCCCATGCTACTTCAGGGGAAGGGTTGGCTACAAATTTCCATGACAATTTTAGAAAACTGATTCAGAATGAGGACTTTAAGAAAAGCTACGCAGAAAAGCATAGCACTTTTTTATTCCTCCCCACAAAAAACATACTCAAGTCTTTTGTAAATTCATGGGCTTGCCTTCAATATTCAAATGCAAAACAGAATATTGGTAGCCAGGATAATCTTCCTTTACTACTTAAATAGTCCAGATATTTTTGTTTCCTTCCATTTTTTGGTATATGATTGTATTGACTGCGCTACAGTAAATCTTCTCTAGTTTGTTACATTTACATCTCAATGTTTTCAATGCTCCCCCTCAGTTTGGGATTCTGAAGGAGGAATGCAGATTGCCAACTATCAATAAACAGTATCAGTTTTGATAAGACTTGAATTTTTCATTAGTACCTACATAAAAAGTCATCACAATGCTACTAGATCATTTAGGAAATGAGGCAATAGTGATCTCATTTTTTTCTCCCCATCTTCCAAATTCAAGTCTAGCCAGTCTTCTGGACGAGGTACTCATCTCTCAAGGACTTCATCCACACTTCAAGGCAGACAGGATAAAAATTCTCAGTACCCTTATCTCTCCCACACTCTCTGGTACTTAATCTCTTGTCCCATCATAAGCTACTCTTACTACTCAGACCTGTACTGAGCTACACATGCAACAAACGTGCCTTGGCACCTTGCTGGGTAGGAGGAATGCCACTGACACATAAAAGGTGCCGCTTCCTGCTCCTCTTATGTGCTATTATATCTGTCCCTATTTCCAAAGAACAAGCAATCACGTCATCCAAACATCTTCTTCTGCACAGACCTGCAGCCCTATACAGACCTAGGATTTTCCATCATCACTGATTACAGCTGCGAGCAGGAATCACTAGAAGTGCTTGCTGATATACAGTCCAGGAGTCATTTTCCCTCAAATTCTACCTTAGTACAAGCCCACACAGACTCCCTACTTCCTCTGAGCCCTCCTGTAACAGCGTGGCCTACTACCAGGATCCAGTTGACAGACAAACTGGTAGCACTGGGCAGAAGAGGGATATTATGGCTGGTTTGGGGAAGCAGACAAAGCCAGGGTAAGAGGAGAGCATTTGCTGAATGGACACATTGCTATGGCTTGATTTAAAGAAGAAGAAAAAAAAAAAAGCCACACAATTTTGTGCAAAGCCTCTTACGCAGCACATAAGGCAGCTCGGGCGACCGGGCCAGAGCGGCCAGGACTGAGGAGGAGGAGGCAGGACTCCGCCCCTGCTCTCCGGCCTAAGCTGCCCAGAAGCTCGGCGAAACGCGGCCCGGCCGGGGAAGGCACGGAGCAGCCGAGGCCCATCCGGGCGGTCAGCGGCTGAGGGGGGCGGGCGGCGGAGCCCCCTGACAGGGGCAGCCCCCTCAGGCCTCCCTTCTCCCGCCCGCGCGGCCCACGCCAGCCGCGCCCGCTGATTGACCAGCCTCCGCTCCACGTGCGGCCGCCCGCCTCAGCCATTGGCCCGGACGCACGCCAAGACTCCCCCGCAGGCACCGCCCCGCCCCTCCCGCAACGCCGGTGCGGAACCGGGCGCCCGGCTCCGTGAGGGGAGCGGGAAGTCGCCCTCTCCCCCACCACCGGGCCGGCCCCAGCCTCCCCCTCTCCCTCTGCGGCCAGCTGGAGGAGCGCGCCGGCGGGCCTCACTTTCTTCACTTCGAAGCGCTTCTTGCCGGCGCCGCTGTTGGTGCCGCTGGGGGTGTCCACATCCATTGCGGCCGCCATTTTGGATGCGTGAACGGCCCGTCCCGCTCGGCGCGCATGCGCCGCGGGGTGGGCGGGGCGAGGGAGGGGGGGAGGGACCCCGGGGGGCAGACCCGCCCCGTCGCCAACAGGTGCGGGGAGAGGCCGCGCGCGCGGTCACGTGAGGCGGGGGCTCTTCACGGCGCCGGTCAGGGCGGGGCCGCGCGCCGTTACCTCATCGTTCCCCCCCGCCTCGCTCCGCCCACCGGCGCGCGCGGGGTTGCACAACCCGCGGGGCGGGGGCGGGGGCGCGCGCGCGCTAGGAGCCGGTGGGGGAGGGGCATTTTAAAGGGCCACGCGCCCTGAAGGGCGGGGTCCTGTCACCCGTCAGGGGAAGCTGGGGCGGGGGAACACCGAGCCGCGCCCAGGCCCCGTCCCTCCCCGGGCCCGTCCGCTCTCGCCTCCCCGCGGCCGGGGAGTCGGTACCGCGGGCCAGAGCGGGCCGCGGAGCCCGGCTGTAGCCACACATACACACACGCACACTCCGAGAGGGCTCGGTGGCCGCCCCGCCCCACCTCGCCTCACGTCGTCTCGCCTCAGGCAGCGCCCGGGGCATCCCCGTCCTCTGCCGTGTCACTAAAATGACATGGGATTTGTCTCTCTGCTCTACTGCGAAGGGCTTCAGCTCTTAACAAACTTTTTGCGCGTTTTCTTGCATCCTAATTGGTCTCCAGCAAGTGCGGGGTGAGGTGGGGTGGTTGGGGTTACTACTGTGGTAGCCCTTTTGCTCGCTAGCAGTCCAGGTTCTTTAAAAATGGAGCACCAAATTGCTAGGACATGGACCTGTTGGAATGGGTCCAGAGGAGGGCCACAAAGATCATCAGGGGTCTGGAGCACCTCTCCTATGGAGACAGGCTGAGAGTTGGGGTTGTTCAGCCTGGAGAAGAGAAGGCTCCGAGGAGACCTTATAGTGGCCTTCCAGTACCTAAAGGGGGCCTACAGGAGAGATGGGGAGGGACTCTATCAGGGAGTGTAGCAACAGGACGAGGGGTAGCAGTTTTAAACTGAAAGAGGGTAGATTTAGATGGCATATTAGGAAGAAATCTTTCACTATGAGGGTGGTGAGACACTGGAACAGGCTGCACGGAGAAGTTGTGGAGGCCTCTTCCCTGGAGTTAGTTGTTCAAGGCCAGGCTGGATGGGGCTTTGAGCAGCCTGGTCTAGTGGGAGGTGTCCCTGCCCATGGCAGGGGCATTGGAACTAAATCATCATTAAGGTCCCTTCCAACCTAAACCATTCTATCATTCTGTGATATTTTGTCCAGGCCACTCTTTTAGCACACAAATTAGGCCAACAGTGGTTATGATCAACATGGGTTTCACTTGTGGTGACAGAGCTGCCCAAGCCCTGCCTGTTCTATTGCAGAGATGGAGACAACAGGCGTGGGAGTTACTATTGGGAACTTCCTCTCTCCGTCAGTGACAGCTCAAAGTACTTGTCTGAGAAAGCAAGTAGTAGTCCCCGAGGTGTGGAAACTGTGGGGAAGATACTCCCCAGCAGGAAAACAGCAGGTCTTAAAAGGTCACCCACCTTTGCAAGTCCTTGTAGATGTGCTATCTCTCTGCAGAATCAACCCTTTAAAATCAATTTTTACACCATGCTGCTGCATAGATGCAGGAAGGAGGAAGTATCAGAAGCACAGAAAGGGCATTCCCTTGCATATATACAGGCAAACAATATCTGTACTGTACCATTTGGACCAGACAGCACAATTCCAGTCTGGCTCCGTCATATCCATCCTGCTGTATGCATACAGCTTTTACCCGAGATCCAGTGCCTGCTGGCATGGCATGTCTGGAAGTCTCCAAAGAAACCTTAAAATAAAGCAAGGGCCTGTGATAAGGAGAAGATGATGCTGCCATTGGATGTGTTTGGATCATTTTAAATGGGATTCATATTTGAAAGACACGTAAGACTTGTGTCTTGAGTTAGGCACATACCTAAATGTTTGGAGGGTCAGGTTGAGCCTGAAAGTTGCAAACACACAGTAAAGGGAAGTTTGAAGAAGAAAAATGTCCTCTCTCATTTATACACCCTTTAACACCTCTCGTCATCTACATGGAAAATTTCCATTTCAGTTAACTGCCCTGGGGTGCCTCTTGGTTACGGTGTGTCTTTTATTGCTTACAATAAAATGAAGCTGCACAGATTCAGGTTTTCATCCCTTTGCTCCTTATTCAGGACTGTAGTGTGAAGGCCACTGCAAAGCAGTGTTTTGAAAATGGGAGGTGGCTGCTTGAGAAAATGGATTTTTCACCTTCAACAAAATAGCTTTTTTCAAAGCAGAATTTGCAAGATTTTCTTTTTAATGGAAACATGAATTTTAACCCTAAATCTGTATGGTGCCGTCCCCAGTAGGACATTACTCAGCAAGAATCCAGGACGTTTAACAAACATGTACGGTAGGGCATATGCATACCAGAGAAATGTTAACATTCATTTTTACTTTAAATGACTAGTGCAATATAAAATTATAGTCTTCCCACCTCAGCTGATGTCACCACGGGGAGATGGTTGCCAATGGGTAAAAGCCACGCAGCCAGCAATCAGATGGTCTGGATTTATCTTTCTGTATCTGGCAGCAAAAAGAATATAGCAATGCAGATCTCGAGTTAAGTCTTGCTAAAAAGGTGGTGGTGTTTTCAGGAAAAGAGATAACAAACATGGTGCAGAATAGAACATATATCTTATTTAATTAATATGTACTGATACGTGTGTGCAGATACGTAATACCGACAATGGGAAGGACATTAAGAGATCTCCAGTGTGCTTCACAAAGTGAAATTAGTGATGGTGTTCCCTAATAGTCCCGCACTTCATAAAAAGGTCTAAGCCACGCCTTCTGTAGAGTACATGAAATTATCTGTTTTCTGTTGATTTTAGTGCCATCTCTAATGTCTTTCCTCCTAGGAAAAGTGCAGCCCCTGAGACCCTCTTAAGGCTGCGTGTTATGGGGAGGTGTGAGTAGCTGCTGCAGCTTTGAAAAGCATCAGCCTCCAAAGAAATATAACACTCTGGTCCGAATTACCAGGGATGCTTTGAAGAATGGATCATTTTTCAAATCGCCAGGACACTCTGGGGAAAAAGAGGAGACTGCCAAGCTGAAAAGGCAGGGGCACAGACAGCCTAGGTGACACATGGCAGCTGCTCTGAATGTGGTTAGTTCCAATTAAAATGAGACAAACTCCCTCTCCCAGTTGTCAAAAACTGTTCCAACAGGCAAGGTACCAACAACATGGTGACTCCAGTGCAATTACCTTCCAAAACCAGTCTCTTTCACTTTCATCATTGTCTTTCTTCTTTACAGTCCTTCTGTTGGTGCGTTTTTTTTCTGCAGCCACCAACATTGTGCTATGTGGGATTTACCCCTCAAATGATTCCCCCCCATACACTCACCCTTTGAAAGTGTGTCTGTCTGGACGGCTGTGGAACTGCTTGTGGAGGGGCAGCAGCCCTGGCTGCACCCACACCGGCACCAGGCAGAAGGTCTTGTGATGGCACTGACCAAACTTGTTCCTCCAAGGCACCAGAACGGAGGGATCCACACGGCAGTGAGAGGATGCCCCAGAACTGAGTCAGAAGGAAAATGCACACCGGGAGAAGTTGCTTTGCGGTTCAGTCCTCACTGCCTGAGCCTTTCGCATTCCGCTTCCCAGCCCCGCCGACAGGACGGGCCGTGCGTCCTCTGCTACCATGACCCATCCTCGGTGCGCACACCAATGCCACAGGACCTCTCTGGGGCACTCGGGTCGCTCTCAGAAATGAAACCGTTCTGAAAGGAGAGAATTGCAACATTTTCAAAACACTCTTCAGAGCAGCACCTTTCCTTTACTGTGCAGTCATGAGAGCAGGGATGGGCCTTCCAAAACTGCCAGGAGCAAAGAGCGGGGGAAAAAAGGGAGGTGGCCCCTTTCTAAGTGCTTACAAACCTCAAGCTTTTTCTGCTGCCTTTCTGTGCTTCTCCTTCTCAGTGCTGCTTGCTTAAGGTGTGGTTTCAGTGGTGCCCTAAGCAGCTTCAAGCAGGAATTACCTGGTATATGAGACTAGTTCCCGTTCAGTGGTTGCAAACCCAGGAGTAAAAATCAAGTGTGTTTTATTACTTTTTAAAGAACCATAGGGCTGGCTGGCTGCCCTCCAGTTGCTGATGCTACTAAAACCATTTGAACTAAGTTGGGATTTCTAGCACCCTTCACTTTTTGGATGCCCAAACCTGCAGACAGCATTCGCAAATGACTTTCGGGGCAAAACTGAATCTACTGTCTTTCTGTGTTGGCACAAAACTTCTCGAAGTTCACAAAGTAAGCAAACAACCTCCCACCAAGGCTCTGTAGCATCCCCAGCCGATTCAGTGTGCTTGGCATAGGAAAGCTGAATTCAAAGAACAGAGCCAGAGGGGTAGATTAAGCAATATATCCCATAGATTTTTGGAGCAGGCTGTGCTTGGTTTCTGCAGAAGCCCAAACCCCCTGCCTCTGTGCATGTTTTCCAGATGATGGTCACATTATACCCTGTATAGTACCCCTGCCTTTGCAATCCATTACTAAAATCTCAGGAGAGAAATAGAGCCTCCAGCCCCCAGCAATCCAGCTAAAAAGAGCAGATGAGTTTTTGAGAGAGGAGCAGGTTGTACCATTTAATGGGATGGCGACTAATTGTTGCTCTTCCTTTCTCATGGTGTTTTACCTAAGCTGCTTGATAACTTGCAGATAAAATAACATACAACCATCATGACAGCCTGCAGGCAAGTAGGTGCTTGCAAGAAACATGGTACTTAAGGACTGTGCCCAATCTCCTGCAGACAGCCTTTCCCTACAGGTGAAAAAGAGCAGCTGGGAGTGTGGCTCCAGGCTCGACAAATGACACTGTCCCCAGAGTAGGCATCCCAGCCCCACATCACACCTGACAAATCATCCGCAGCTGATACAGAGAAACACGATCAGGATAGACAGTCCTCAGCACACCTTATGATGAGGATGCTGGGCTGATTCCACCCCGCCTCAAGAAAGGGTTTGAAGCCGTTCCTCCTATGCATCAACACCTCGTGCTCCCCATCCTAATCATCACCCCCAACCAAGGAGCTCCACCTTAGAAGGAATCCAACACCAAAGCAACCCTCCTCCCTGCCACCTCTTTGCTGTTCTGGGTGCTGAGCTGCAGATGCTGATCGCTTCTGGCTGTGCTGCCACCTCCCGAGAGAAACCAGCATCCCAGCTTCCGCTCAGAGGAGAGGACATGTTCTGCAGCCAGGCTCGCAGCCTGCACGAAGGTCCCCAGGGGAGCCAGGGCTCTCCATGCTGCCCATAGCCTGGAGAAACAAGAAGTGGGCCCAAAAGTCACCACACCTCTAGGTTAGCTGCAGCCTGTCCGCCTCTTTTATTCACAAGGCTGGAGAAGACGTGGGAGCGTGAGACTGACTACAGCGACAGAGACAAAAAATGCACGCACGGGAAAGAGTGAGGGCTTGAGAGAGAAAGAGTCCTGCTTTAACCTGAGCTGGGATCCTGAAGAGATGGCAGAGAGAGAGGCTGAGATTGTAGTTCAGAGAGAGGGCAAGTCTTTCAGAGGGCAACAGGAAAGCAGTAGCAGAGGAGTGACTGTTTTAACTTGAACATCCCAGAAGAACTGCATGAAGTGGCGAGAGGCTATGGGATAGTCCAAGGGCGGGAGACAGCACCACTAACCACGCTAGAGCCATCATTTGAGTATCAGGTCACAGTCTGGATCTCCTTCGTCACTTAGACAAGAGTTTTCAAAGTCCCTCTTATCCTTTTAAGGAGGATGCAAAAAAAAGGAGAATGTTACGATAGCTCAATACAAGTAGTTATATTCATCTACTACTGCATGTAAGCAGTGATGCTGCCAGGCTAATTAGCAGTAACCAGGAAAACCCACGAGAGTACCCAAAGTAGTAACACAAGCTTGCCTGCACATAAATCAATGAACTCCTACTGATTTGGGAAATCCATGAACCTTCAGTAACACGAGGAGAGGCAGTTCCAGACTGCTGTGTGGGAGACACTAAAACACTGTTTACAGATATTCTTATCTACAACTTCTCCCTGACAGTCTTGAATGTGGGGAGAGTCACAGAGAGGGAATAAGCACTAAAATCAGAAAACAACATTATCGACAAACGGAGGTCTGGAAGCTACCTCCACTGAGTCAAAGGTTTTGATGCTGTTTGAAAGGAGGTGACAACCATTGAGCTACAGCTTTGCATTTGTCTTCCCCCATTAATTCTTTGTCATTTTCTGAAAAAATACAGTATAGCAAAACAAGACACAATCCATTGGCCTTTGCCATCCTTCTTTGTTACAATAGGAAAGGTGCTGCTATCAGTAAAAGCATTTTGTTGAAGCCCCTGCTAGTCATAGCAAAGGCACCATTTGGCAATTGAAAACTGTGAAAATCCAAATCTAAGATTTTTGGTGGGGGAGAGGAGGGGGATGTGAAGATGGAGTTCAGATGTGATTTTAGGGCAAAAAAATAACTACTTTTATACCACTTCTTGGAAAGATACAAAGGGATGGGAAAAACAAACTAGGTGGCCCACAGACACACCAATTACTGTTGCAAAAACTATATGGATATTACAAAAGAAGCCAACAGGGAGGGAACCAGCAGTCCCCTGTCTCCCTGACCAGCATAAGCAGGAACAAAAAACTCTGGTACCTAACTCAGATAGTTCTCCAAAAGCAGCATTTCAAATATTTCTGGCATTTAACCACTCTCTCTCATTAATTCATAGATAAAGACAATATACTGGGTTTAGCCTTGCGTTGGACTCACTGTAAAGTTCATTACGGCATCTAGGTCAGCGAGTCCCACAAGAGACGGTCTGCCTGCCAGCTCCATACTAAGCAGTAAAATAAATTAATAAACTGTCATACTTTTTGCAGGTTCATATACCTTGAACGTATCTTGCTGTGTCAAACATCCTTTCCTTTTATTTCAAACCTCAGCACAACCGGATCTCCAGAACCCCAATGGAAAAAAAGGGCCATTTGAAGCAGTGAGCGTTCACTGATCAGAAAGCATAAGCTTCTCAATCCTGAGAGCTTCAGGAAATGCAGAAAGTAGGTGTGAGCAGAGAAATGAGTGCAAGGTGCAAGGCCTAGAGCTTTGGTGATTTTTGCTTTTGGTAATTTACCATTGCAAAGCGATGTAGTCCCTTCTTCCCCCCCCTCCAGTCACTGTGGGGTTTTTTTGTTTGTTTTTTTCTTTCTCTGTTTGCTCACCACATTCATAAATCATATTTCTCAGCCCAATTGAAGGATTCACTGATTCCTGTCTATGATGGGAGGAAGGGGAAAGAGCCATATACAGCACTAAGAGCTCTCCCACTCACCTGTACTATCAACAAAACTTTAAAAAAACAGAGCAGGACAAGATGCAACAGCTTCAGGGAGGTTTTAGCAAGACACACAGAAAGTTCTATATTGGGTGAGAGTTTAGTACAGACACCAATGTGTTAGCTCCTTTACCTCAATATACACAAATACTCATGAGTTTATTGTGGAAGATGTTCGAGTTCACTCGCATCCCATAACTCTCTTTTGCAAGGCTGCAATCATGCAAGACAACTGGTTGCACAGGTCTGAATGGGAATATTATAAGTAAGTTTGAGGAACCAGGAAAGCTGGAAAGAGAAAGAGGCCAGAGATCTGGCAATACCACACACATACAAACCGTCAGCAGTTACCAGACCATTTTCATTCCCTGGAGGAGACAAAAAACAAAGCCCCATTCTCTTACCTTGCTTTGTTCATACAACGAGTGACAAAGTACCTACCATTCTCCTGCTGGGGGTTGGACTGGCAAAGACAACTTGTGCAAATGCCCATCAAACAGCAGCAGCCTTTGGTTCAAAAGGGTCCTGAAGCTGAGGAAGGGCCCTTAAAACTCTTCTTTCATACAGCAAAACTGTCCATTAATTAAACACATACATAGAAAGTATAAGGAAAACTGTTCCCTTTCTCTTTCTTCAGTTCTAGGACAGGGGAAAACGGAGCAGATGACAACTTATCTGGGTGACAGTGGGGTGAGGCAGGTTGAAGGACCAATAACCCCCAGAAGCTCACGAGTGAAACTTGCATTCCCATGTTACCTGATCAATAATTAAGGTAGTTGCTTATGCTAAACCAGTTTTCCCTCAATTTACCTTACTATTTCCTTCTGTTTGCACCTTCCACCCCTGCTTTCTCTCACAGTGTATTTTATTGTATGATTCTCTGATTGTGTGTTCATATTTCCGCCTATTTTTAAAGTCAATCATTAAAACCCATTTTGCAAGTTTGTTGGCGTGCAGAAATTATCAGGTAATCTCTCCCTTCTGCAAACACCCGTTTCATTCCATCTTATTTGCATTACGAATCAATATGGAGTGCTGTTCATTTTGTATCTCCCATTTCTTTGCTTCCAGAGCAAAATCTCTGAAACTCCCCTGTAGACTTACGGGTTGTGAAGATAAAAGGGCTTCTCTGCAGTCCTGCAAAGGCCTTTGGTGAGGTTTCAGGAGAGAGGAATAACCTACTCTGTGAAAGCACCAGAGGTGCTGTGAAGGCAAGCTAAAGGTTGGAAACCTTAGGTGTCCCAATCCCTAACAAACATGAACTAGAAGGGATTTCGGATCTTTTTAACCTGTGGGATATGGAGGAGGTCTCCTCCTGCCAGAGCTTGGTGAGTGGTGGTGTTCGTGATGCCACCTGCCTTGTTCACTGCAGCTGCCAACAGAGAAGAGTAAAAAACATCCCTTATTTGACAGCGAACAGGTTTACAAATGCAGCTTTCGGCTGAACCTCGGATGTTTGTTTGGAAGCGTCTTACCGCGGTTTATAGTCACCCCTCCTCTCCTGACGTGGATGAGCTGATTTCACTCCCATTAACTGTATCTCCCTCGGGTTCTCTGTTCAAGTTAAAAAGAAAGTTCTCAAAGAACTCAGAGGGCACATTAGGGACTCGTGTACAACGCAACGGTGGTTTGTTTGCTGCGGCTTAATTTAAATTGGATTTCACATCAATTCGTTGAACAGCTGAGGAACCCCGTGTGGACACACTTATTTGCCTTAAGAGTTGGCTTAAAATCAGTTCCTAATCGATTTAAGCTCCACTGATCAGATTTAAATATATATTTAAAAGGTCAACACAACCTTTTGCATTGATTTAATGAAATGATATTGAAAGCAACGCTTGAATAAACTGGTGCAGTTCTGTGTAAAAGCTGTCCAAATTAGTGTAATATGGATTGTTAAAAGATGGAGAAACATTTCTCCCCCTTGAAGCTTGCAAATTCAATCTCTTGATTGAATGCTAGCAAGACAGAGGCTGATGGATCTCTCCTCTGATGGAGCCACGTATTGATTTTATCATTAGATATACAAAACAAATGCCTAATTCAGTAATAGGCACATCTTATGCCCTCCCTTGATGGTGTTGATCTTAGCCCTACATATATGTATTTTAGCTCAAAATCACATATATTCCCTCTTCAATATAAAAGTTTAAAATTCAGGCCTGGGAATGTTTTTGAAATTATGATCTTTAAAAGATTATAACCTGGAAAGACAGGACCTTTTTTAAAAATTAGATAAATAACAGCATGAAAGGATCACTATGTCAGGAGCCTTTTTCACTGTTTAACAGGTGCAGATATTCACCATAAATTAAATCTCATTTGTGCTGAGTGGTTGAATTGCTGAGGAATCCATTTATTGGTATGTGAAATATTTACTATATATAGCTGGACAGCTTCCCAGGAATTCTGATGAAGCACATTAATACACAAGAAAGAACATCCTTTCTTCATAAGACTAGTGAAAGCATAAGCTTTGCTCCTCTCAGTATCTTATACGGAGCTTTTGAAAACTATCATCTGAATTGTCACAAATTTATCTAGAAAACCTATTAAGAAAGATCTTTTTAGGTAGAGAATTCTCTCTCTGTTGAGGAAAGCCGTTGTTATAAACATGAACATCCAAAAGAAAATACACTTTTATTTAAATTATATTTTTCTTCAGCCTATTTAGAAATATCCTTTTTCTTACAGAAGGGTGAGAAACCACATGTTGCTTTAAACAATTTCAGATGCCCAAAAGAGAAGAGTGATATTGGGATCACTTCAAAAAGCACATGAAATTAGAAGCCAATAGCTAACATTTGGCTGGGAATTATTTGCATGTGCCCTTTGAATAAGGAATAGTATTTGCTAAGAATGATTTATTTAGACATTTCAGCTATGGATTTCTATATCTGTGGAACAACCGAAATATAGTACAAAGGTAGGAGAGACTTCCAGTTACTATCTAAAAGTTCTGGGTTCCCACCTGTAATATGAGATCTGGGTTTGCTACGTAGAGCAATTGATCTGCATGACAAATACAGGCAAGTTTAGCTCTTAGAGAGTGTTACAGTATGCAAGAAAAAAGGACACCAATAGCAGGTTTACACCGACAAGAAAAGTTTCAAACAAGTAGAGGCCACATTCCTTGCAGCTGAGGAGCCACATAAAAAAAACCCAATGTAAATTAAACATCAATAAAAGCCAGTATGAACTGTGTTATATTAAAAAGCTAATACTGAGAGCCATGAAAGCTCTAGAGTTTACATGAGCAGCCTATAAAATGCTAATGTTACTAACACCAGGGAACTCCGTAGAAACCATCCCTCTGCAAATCCAAAACTATGTTAAAAAAAAAGCCCAAAAAACCAACTATTTCCAGGACCAGGAATAACAGATGTATACAAATATGCAAGGTTAAAATTTGTTCTCTGTTCGTGATTCCCAGGTGTATATCAGCAAAAGTATACATATAATTTTCAAGAATATGTTTCTCTGAGACATAAAAGCAAGGTCTCCATCCCACCCGGGAAAAACTGCCTCTGAGCTTAGGTTCGGGGCACCTGAACACAAATGGTACAGTTGCTTTTCCATCCTCCAAACATTATGGCTATGCAGTGGACTGCTCATGATCGTCTGAAGAACTCCTTTAGACTAGCGGTGAACAACAGTATTTATATTATTTTTTGCACAGATGCTTGTAACGGCATTTTGAATATTCACACTTTATTCAAATGACATGGGAAAGACTAGGTGCACAGGGCAGCGTGTGTACGTGTGTGTTGGCTTTGAGTCTAGAGTGAGGACACTTCATTCTCTGAACGGTCAGGGAAAGTGTGAAAAAGAGGCAATGATTTTTTTATTTATTCACTACGATGCACAGAAAACTGCTGGAAAGCAGTCAAGGGTCAAATCTTTAAAATCTTTTTCCCAAGAAGACACAAACTGCTCAAGTAAGGATTGGATGAAGCGTTTCTCCATGAACACTGCATACATTGGGCTAAAACCATTGTGCTACATTATTTTTACTCTAAGATTGCAAAATAAGGGAAGAAAGCATCTTTTTATTATAAAATTGAGTATTTTAATTAAAAGGGGAATTATGGCTTCTGCCATTAGTGCTAGCACATTCATGCAGATTCGCAAAAAAAGAACTTATTTTCTCAGAGAATGGAAGTTTCTTTCTAGCCCCGTACGCAAAAGCTCCTGTAGAGCTTGTAGTCTCCTTATATCCAACTAATGCAGCAGCAGCCACATGGAGTCCTTTGTGTAAAGGGGTGGCCAAATCAGTTGGGAGACATTTTTTCCGTAATTTGAATGCGTCATTAATACTTAACGTTTCAAATACTCATTAGGAGTGTGACAGAGAACATCAGTCACTTCCATCAAGACTGGAATCCGTAGGAGCAAAAGTCCTATCCTAACAACTAAAACATTGCTGGGATAACACTGGAAACACTTGTTCCCGTTTCCATTGGCTCAGCAATACTTCAGCTGGCCTTTTTATGAAGATCAGCTGAGGGTATGATATGCAATAGCAGAACGTACAGAAATCATATTTCCAGTGAGAGACGGGAACGTGCCAGTCAACTTCAAGACCAGTCTAACTTCAACTACTTACTTAAGCGTTTTTATACCTGGGAGCAGTGGAAACTTTTATATAGTAAACAGGTATAAAATTAATTACAATTCTTATTGTTAACTTTTCTAAATCAGCTCATCTCCTCCTTAAAATTTCATTCTTTATATGAATGCGTTTCTTGAATAAAAAAAGCGAGAAATAAGGAATCAACTTCCATTTTGCTCAAATCTTTAGAATCCAAAAATGTTTTTAATCATGTAATTTATATAACAATTTCAAAGCTGGGGGAAGAGGATATGACATCTGCAACAAGCATAAATTCCAAGAATGCTTCTATTTGCCATGTGGCAGTTAAATAATATTCTTTTGAAGAAGTAATACACATAATAAAGGAGATAAAGCAAATTGTTTTTCCTTGACGCTGGTGACCTCCAAAAACTTCCTGAAACAGATTTAATATTATCATCAGTCCAGCCACCTCCAGATAAAATGAAATAATGCTTTGTGGCACAAGCAGGTTACAAGAGACTGAATGGAAGAGTCTGAGCAGAGCAAAATTCAAAACGAAGCAAGGCACACTGAGAGCAAAATAGTGATACAACTGACCTGAAAAGATGGAGAAAATAATGAATTCAAAATAAGCAATGGAGACTGCCCGTCAGTTTGCAATTGCTGCGCCGTATGGTCACTTCTCTTGGATTAATGACTAAGAGGAAAGTAGGTGTGTATCTGCTTCCCCCTGTTTGAATTGAAAAGGAAGCACGCAGAGAAGCACACAGTGGGTGCACACAGGCTCACACCCCTTCCCTTCCAGGCATGGAATAAAGCTCTCATGGAGATGTCCTCCTGGTCAGTGCTTGGGGTTGGGAACGGCTGCCTGGGTCAGTCTTCTCCAAACCTTCTCCAAATTTTTTTCAGGGCAAATCCAGGTTATGGACCGTGTAAAAGGTCACCCCCTTCTTTTCACTACACTCAGTAGCATTCGTATCTTCCAGCATGCAATCTGGAACAAGCTTTCCAACGGAAACGTTGTTCTGAAAACATCAGGTGACAGGATGGAAAAGAACTCCTGCCACAGTATGTTTGTTACCTGTTAGGTAGATTATAGCTGGATCAACACAAGTTTACCAAGTGGGATGGAAAAAAAAATTGGAGGTACATGAGAATTGTACCGTGCCTGTTAGACTTAAAATGTGAAGCAAGAACAACAAATAGACATTGAGGATTTCGGGGGAAGACCTTTGCCGTTGAGGAGGTTAAAGTGAATAAATGTGACAGAACACAGACGGTTTCAAGGACGGGCCTTTTCTGAAATACCAGATCCTGAGTCCAGAATGGAACCTAACAGGCAACCTCGATTCACGGGATTACTCAGTTCTCTTCAGAATTTGGATTTTTTTCTTTCACTTTGCGTTGGCACGAGTAGTCTGAGATCTGCAAAGCCAGGTGACTCAGGGAATAAATGGGAGACTTAGATAATGTCTGGACTATGCTCAAGTCCCTGCACAATTGCTTATTTTACAGGAACAAACATGATGGAAGAAGAGGGGAGGGCCTCAGTGTAGTATGGATCCAGGTCCAGAGGAGTCACTTTGCAGCCCCTTTTGCAACTTTACATTTAATTTTTTAAACACACAAAGATTATATTAAGTACTAGGGGAAAAAAGAATAAAAAGGAGATGGCACTATTTACTGGAAGACTTGATTTCCTTGTGTGTGTGTGTGTACGTGTCCTAGATCCTTTCTAGCAGTGGAGAACCGTGCAACACGTATGTCTCCTCATGGCTTATTTTCTGCCTTTCCTCTCTGGTTCTTTGTCCTTCTGGGTTTGCTTTCCTTGCTAGGCTGTGAACAGCCCCGTTCTGCAGCTCTGGGGACTGAAGGGGACAGTGCAGCTCTGCGACTGAAGGAGGACATGAAGTTCAGAGTTGTAGACATTTTTATAGAAGTTACAGTTCCACTGCCAAGGCTAAACTGAACCCAGAGCAGACATCCAAGCTCTTCAGTAAACATAGGAAGTCGCTCCTTATCCTCCCTGTAATGCCTGTTGCAGGGGAAAGGCGCAGGCAAAAAAGATGCATAGATTTTTAATGATGGGGTGGTTAGCAGCTGGAGCAAATGACTGAAAGGAACAATCCCCCGTCTCATCCTTCTCCCTCCCCCGGCCTTCAGATCACGGACTGTTGCCTTACTGAGGGATCTGGTGCTGTCACACATGAGCTACCAGGCCCAGCACTAAATTGAGGAGGTAAAATGCAATGGCCATAATAGGAAGGCGCTCAAACTACTTGATCAAAGGGTGCCTCCTTATCCTTGCATTCAGTGACTCTATTAACTGAAGACAGGCAATATTCTGGAAGATTTTCAACTCAGTCCTCTCTTAGCTTGTGACTCATTAAGAATTGAGTCCTTAAGAAAAGTAGCATTTTATGCATTTCTTGTCTTAAGTGAGCTTAGAGAAACAGCTTATCAGTCTTCTAATTTATTATTAACATTCACTAAATTTTCAGAGAGAGTTGCACACTGGAGGAAAATAGCTCTCATATCTAATTGCTGAGATTAATTTGCAGTTATCAGTATATTAGGAATTTAGGTTTGCACTACAGTCCTCCTTTTGATTAATTGCTGTACTTGTTCTATTTTATTTCTCAAGAAACTAAGCTAGAACAATACATTTGGGTTCAAAACTCACTTAGTTTACAGTTTTGAATTTCAGGAGTAATAATCACATCTTTCAGATAGCACATTCTCACCTTTTTCAGAAAGGCACTCCTCAGGTGAGGATCACAGAATGCTGCCTCCTCAAAAGCCTCATACTGCAAGGAAATTACATTCTAAAACTGAAAAAAAACCCTGAAGATGAGTTAATGTTAAAGCTACATGGCAGTGAATTACAGTAAAATATATTTCAGAAATAAGCAATTATTCAAGCCCCAAGAATTACAGACACTGGATATTCTAGAGTGAAACTGATTTAGCAAGAAACCCAAATAAAGCATAAAGAAATGAAGAGTCAAATATCTAAGCAATCTTAATTATGCTTGGAGAAAATATCTTCTAAATCTTTAACTAGCTAGAAGTCACAACCTTTGTTTGCATAATATGTGTTTGTATATATATACTAATACATGCTTTCGAAGATGAATCATTTCCACTTTATACTGTGTAACTGAAAGTTCACTGGAAACCTCTATCTGTTCTGCGGGGAAGGGCAAAAAATACAGCATGCCTTTAAAAAAAATCTCTTAATCTTATCCAAGCCCACAAACGTAGAACTATCTCAGTATGAACTGTATGTTTTTGCCTGGTTACAGTCACCACAGTAACACCCATGTAGCTGTTAAAAAGCTCATCGCCTGGAAAAAAGAACAGGGTAAAGCATAAATCAGAAAGCGATATACATACCAGATATCTGCAATGCATCACAGGAACCTCAGCGGTACCTTATGGAATCTGACAGCAAGTAAGAGTGCAACGAGCACACCGGAGGCTACCGCTCTTTCGGCTGCAGACTGCTACCTCTACACGTCTGGAAGGGGAACAGTTAGGAGGACAATCGGAGATTTAAGGCCTCTGTGAAAGGAGCAGCTGCATGGGGATGCGAGGACCGGAGATTCCTGAGCCGTGTCTCTCTGCCCCTCTGAGAACGAGAAGGCACGTGCAGCTGGGCTCAGGGGGCACATGCACGGCGTGCGAGGAGTCAGCCAGGCCGGCTCCACAGCCGTTTCATTCCCATGATGGGAATTCTCCGAATCCCTGATGCCATAATCAAACCGTGTCTATCCAGGGGGCAACATTAAAAATGTTAAGCAGTTACCAGATCAAAACGGGATCCCGATGGCACATTAGGACAACAGCACAGAAATGCCAACACAGATGACAAACTTCACGCAGGCCACTAAACAGAAATGATCGCTCTGCCAAAAAGAGGTAAGAAAGGGTGTTCGTAGGCAGTATCAGTTGCCTGGTTCCGTAGCCTAGTAAGAGACCTGCACTGAGAAAGCTCAAGCCCCCACCCCTCCTGTACCATTAACAGCTGCGCCTTCTCTGAATGACTACAATGTCGGCCTACATGTCCACAACCAAGATGCAATACCATTAATTACAGAGGTATCGCCTGTAGCTCCCATAGGCAAAACTGGTGTTATATGTCGCACTCTGTGTGCACATTAGACTGGAAAAACAAAGTATATTATCCCCAAACTTCAAGCGCTACCTCTCCGAGTAAAAGATTATCACATAATAAGAAATTACCTGACATCTGCGAACTATTTCCTGGTGCAAGAGTCAGACTGCTTAATCTTAACTTGGATCAGTGGCCCACCCCATTTTGCATTAATCTCTCAGAAGTGGACATAGAGGCAGAAGCTTCATTCTGCCTAGGAATAAAAAGAAGCTGAGCCTATCTTCCGTTTACACGATATTGTTCATATTCACCCAGTTAACTACAAAAAAACCACAGTGAACCTATTTCCCTGGAAAGAACTGCATTTCAACCAGTTACTCGATGGTTGAACCACAGGCTGAGTGTTCCCAACCTCTGCTGCCGTGACATTCACGCCCAAATCATGAAAAAAAAAGAGATTCCTTTAAGAAGTCACAGGCTCTTCATGGTCTTGAGAGGAGAAAACCAACACACAGCTTCAACCGCTGTCAGTTCTGGCCCATCACAGCATGACTGAGACCAGCGTTCACAAGAAGCTCCCAAACTGAGACTGCACGTCGCTCCTGCAGTGCTACTTGTTTCCCCAACATCCAAGGGGAAGGAACATTTTGAACCCTACAGTAGCCATGCTCACTTCTGGGTCTACAACCAGCTTTCTTGTTTACTTTTTCTTTGCTCAAAGATCTGGTCATAAGCTTACCCAGACAGGAATTATTTTTTTTTTTCTTTGCCATTGTTAATGGATAACTCGGTCATGGTAGTTAAAAAGGCGTACGTGGTATGAGTCAGCAAAAGAAGGTAACACACACGGAGGACCTGGAAATTCTTCCTTGTTCCTTTTTGCCCATCTTCTGAAGAGCCTGGGTTTGGTTAGCCAAATATCAGG
The DNA here is from genome assembly GCF_028500815.1 of Rissa tridactyla. Lineage (NCBI taxonomy): Eukaryota > Metazoa > Chordata > Aves > Charadriiformes > Laridae > Rissa > Rissa tridactyla. The sequence continues at coordinate 164,151,654 of NC_071466.1, read as the reverse complement.
TGGTGCTTCAGAGAAACAACCAGGTGGGCTGAGGCATAACTTGTCCCAGGGGACAGGGGTGCATTGCTCTGCTTGCTGCTAGTGGGGAAGGAAGGCAACCAGTTAAGGCAGCAAGACAAACTCCGAGAAGGTGGAGGGAGCTGAGGAGGGCTCACCACGCCTCTTTGTCCATTTTGGTTATAAATTCTGCTTTAAAATGTAACTTATTGTTAATGTTAGGCCTCTGAAATACAATGAATTTTGTAAGTCAGACCCTCGCCTAGAGCCGGTGTTTTGAAAGTGTCCCAGTGATGGTTTTTGATCAAGTAGATGCTGAGCATGCATGTAGGGAGCACATATAACAGAGATGCTGTAATGATCTCAGAAAATTATAAACTTAAATGCGGTTTAGATCTGCATGCTAATGAAGAGATGCCTATATAGGCTTTTAGACAACTCAGTTTAAAAGAAAGCAAAAAATGACAATTTATTGCAGTGCGGAGTTTCATTATCCAATTACACAAAGTATTAAGCATCTCATCATATTTAAAGCATTTTTGTCATTTCGCTCATATAGATTTTTTTTTTCTGAGTTTAACCCTAACTCTTTTTGCTTTATGGTAATTCTCCTGGGAGTAATTACTAAATTTCCATAGCCGTAATTTGGGTAGCATAAGAGCATGTAACCTCAGCCTCGCTCCCTCCATCATAATGAAGATTTTGCCTAGAAAGGTACTTTTCCACCTTCACATTATTTAAAATATGACACATGATCAATAACACGAAACTGCAGAAAACTTTCTCGTGTGACAACTCTATTGATTTTCAAAAGAAATAATTAAACTAACTCTTAAGATCAAGTTCATCGATACAATCTGGCTCCTTTGTTCCCCCCTCCTGAGTAGGACAAATCGATCCGGGTCTCCTGGTTAGCGTAACCAGTTTCCCAGAGCTACTGCACCACTCTCACAACATACTGAACAGCCGTTTTATACCCCGTTGTTCTCTCCTTGCTCTCACATCCACCTGCACGCAACCCCCGCAGCTCCAAATCACACCCTTCTCCCAAATCTTCCCTATTGCATTGTGCGTTCCCCAAACCCTCCATCTCCATTCTAATCTACGTGCTCCCTCGGTTTGCTTCTTCCTACACCACCAGGTTCCTTTGCAAAATAACGAATGCAATTTTAGGAAAGACATATTGTATTTTTCACAGATAACAGAGACAGAATGCCAAATCGTGTTAAATGCCAAATTTCTTTCCACTTTGATGACAGAAGCATGTCTGCAAATTAGCACCTCTGCTCAGACTGCACTTTTAACAACAGGACTTTACTACTAACCAGTTCTCTGCAAGGCAAAGCAGGCCCCTGCTAGAGCGTGAAATGGGAAAGGCCAAATGAGAAGAAAAGCCTCCTGGGCTTCCTCTGAAAGCAAGCAGCTTTCACACGGGGATGGCTGCCTCTCATTTGAAAATTCTCTCTCCTACTCTGATGCCCTTAAGACCTGGGCCATATTTGCAATAAAATCTCTCCCCAGGTGAACTTGCATACACCTCAGTTTCTCTTTCGCTTCCAGTGATCCCACCAACGCCCTCATCAAGCAGCTGGCAACTCGTGCTGCCACCAAGAGCTGCTCCTGCACCCAGGTGGTTGGAGCGAGGAATCTCTTCTGTGGCAGAGATGGACCGTAAGCCTGGCAGTATGGGACGGGCCATTTGGGATGTACACAGAATCACAGAATAGCACGGGTTGGAAGGCAGCACCTCTGGCGATCAGCTAGTCCAACCCCCCTGCCAGAGCAGGGTCACCCAGAGCAGGTTGCACAGGAATGCATCCAGGTGGGTTTTGAATGTCTCCAGAGATGGAGACTCCACCACCTCCCTGGGCAGCCTGTTCCAGTGCTCTGCCACCCTCAAAGCAAAGAAGTTCCTCCTCATGTTTAGGTGGAACTTCCTATGTTCAGGTTTGTGCCTGTTACCTCTTGCCCTGTCACTGGGCACCACTGAAAAAAGACTGGCCCCATCCTCCTTTAAGTATTTATAAACTTTGATAAGATCCCCCCCCTCAGTCTTCTTTTTTGCAGACTAAAAAGACCCAAGTCCCTCAGCCTTTCTTCATAAGAGAGATGTTCATCACAGATACGTGCAGCCAGAGAAGGGATTCTTTAAAGTTTCTTGATGAAGGTCGTGCAAATTGTTCATGGATTTGGTTTTATTCAAGGGACACTGCTGCATGTGCGTAGGTCCCAGATGATATTCTGATTATCCATCCACCTGTGCAACAAGCGAGAAAAAGCCTTCAAAAATTTAGGTTGATAAGACTCAAATTTAATACATTCTGCAAAATGCACTCTTCTTTACATGGAACTAGAGATTCAAAACATTAGCAGCAGTTTATGCTGAAGAAATGGCTAAACACTGTGGAAGAATTACAGAATATGGAGCAATACACAGCCTAAATCAGACACGCTTAGCACGGTGGGGCACAGCAGCCCTAGCAGATCCACTACTCCCCACTCAGCAGAGTCACAAACACTTCTTTACTAACAGAAACATTCATCCGCAACATTCCTGAGACCTATCGGTGTTTGCAAGTTGCAGGATTTTCCTGAGAGGAGTAGGAATTAGTGTGTGCCTACAATTGACAATGTTCTTTCAAGTCCAATGTAGGTTACAGATAATTTACAAATCTCCCTGAAAAATAATGCTCTTCCCGGAGGTGCTTATATCTATTCGACAGCCATGCAACTCGATGGCCTGAGAAATGACTTTCTACAAATGGTTTTATTTTAAAAATAACATTTTTATATGTATTTCAAAGGCTTATTTACAGTAAGTACAATTATTAACTCTGTTAGGTACATGGGCAGATCAGCACACACATGTAGCTCTCAGGTTAATGTTATTTTAAGCTGCTTACGTAGTTCCAAAATCCACGATTTGTCCCAGTTGACGCAGCTCTAACAGGTGCAATTGGAACAACAAACGTGTTACAGATCAGAACAACATCAGAAGTATTCATCAGTTCTGTGTCCACACTTAACAAGCCTTCCTTCTAACAATTGACACTGTACGTATCACTGTAACACATGAGCATCTAACAAAGGCTTCCATCAAAGATTAGCAGATTCTCTTAACTAGGTGAAAGCCGATATACTAAACTTGGTAAAAGCATTTACTTTTTATCATGTTTAAAAAATAAAATTATGGCATGTCTTGGCTGCCTTTCAACTGCCAAATTCAAACCCCAGTGCATGCACCCAGCTCCCATTAAAAGCAGTGAGAGATGCAAGACATTGTCCATTTGGCCTTCACTAAGTGAAATGAAACACAGAAAAAAAAAAAAGGAAGAAAAAAAAAAAGCAGATTTTGCTAGAGGTTACACAGCAAGAGAGCCAGAGGCTGAACTCAGGAACCCCCCTGACTATCTCCCCCACATGATTCTGACTACATCCACTGTGGGGAATTTGGGCAAACCAGGGAAGAGGCAGTGACATCTATTAGAAAGCAAAATGGATTAGGAAGTTGCGACATTATAGTGGGTCAAAAATAGACCATACAGCAAGAGACAAGAAAAAGAATGAAAAATTAGAATAACAGATGAAAAATACTGAAAGCTACCATCAGAAAGGAAGTAAGATGATGTGATGCAGCAGCAAGCATAAATAACAGGAGATGCACTGATGAGAGGCATTTTTCAGGCATGTTAAATAGCTGATTGTCAAAATATTTTCAGTAAATACACAGATGCCATATTTGCCTCTAGTAGGTGTATTTACTACTGCATACAATGGCCTAGGTGGTAGGCTGATGTTGAGGGAAGACAACTCTTCTTTTACTCTTCTTCCATCCTAGCCCCCAATCACATTTGCAGCTGCCTTAAAAATACTGTCACAGAGCATTAGTTTACTGACTGCACTTGGCAAAACCCAAAAGGCAGCCGTGGTCATGCCCCCGGTGTTTTGAAAAGGAGAATTAAATTCTGTACAAAAGCTGTATGAAGACTTGAGACTTGTCACAGGGCAGCCTCTTCAAAAATGCACCACTGAAGTTGTTGGCATTTAGAGCACAAACCAGACACGTGCTGTGACTGTCCCATAATCGGACACCTCACATCTAGGCGACAACCAGCAGCTCACCAGTAAAGTCCAGCACAGCCAATGTGGCCCTGCTTCCCAGGACAGAGGTGGGCTCAGAACAGGAGCCTGGAATGGACATTTGGGACAAAAAGAAAGGAATGTGGAGGACAGCAAGAATGGGTATGTCCAACCTCCTGAGCCCTATCCGTCCTTTCTGAAATTACCAAACACTCCAATAAGCTGAAAGACCAGATGAGATATTTTTCCCTGCTGTTGGCCTATTTTACATATGCCTGAACAAGGACCAAACTCATCCTTATCCTTAAAATACTAAGAGCATTCTCCACAGGCTTCAGATATAACTACCTCCCAACCAAATCCATCTTCCTGACTAACAAAACGCCTTCTTCCAGGTCTCTATAAAAATCAAAGCTGCCTGACACAGTTTATTCCTCCAAAACAGCATTTATCAAAGCTTCATTTTAAAAATCTGACTGTTGTGAAACTATTGCTAAAGGGGAAAAAAGGCCCCTGGTCTCAGCAGTTGCACGAGTGCATCTGGAGAGGGACCAGGCAGAAGTCCTGCTGGTGGCAGTTACAAAATTCATTGCTCCAAGGGTACCAGAACAGATGGATCCACAAAACAGACGGATAAATCCACCCCCATGTCCTACAACAGCTCAACATCAGCACTAATCAAATCAGAAGAAAAAAAGCACACAGAAAAGGTTGCTCTGCTTTTTCATCCCTCAGCACCCAAGCCTTTTGCGTTCCACTTCCCAGCTCCAGTCTTGGAAACAGCCATTAAGTCTCCATGCACTCCATCACTTGACAACTACAGCTAGCTACAGGGATCTGCATCCCTGGAGGGCTGCATCTCCCGAGGAAGATGCAAGAGGCAGAGGAGAGGCATCATGAGCTGCGGCCACAGATCTGCTCGATGTGGTAGACCTCCTTGGGACAGTCGGCAGACAAGATGAGAGGCGCATCCTCCGTTATCACAACATCATCCTCAATGCGCACACCAATGCCACGAAACCTCTCTGGGGCACTCGCATCATCCTCAGGGATATAAATGCCTGAAAGAAGGAAAGGAATTAAAACACACAACACTCTCCAGAACAACACCCTTCCCTTGCTGCACCATGAGAGCAGGGTTGGATTTTCAGCAACATAACATGAGTTTGAAGCCAAAAATTTTTAATAAGGAAAACTACTCTCTTTCCCGTCACTCATGGCAGTTGCTGTGCAAAGAAAGGAAAGTGTCCCTTAGTGTCTACAGACACTAGCATGTTAATAAAAACTTCCACAATTACAGCTGGCTTTTCTGCACTTCTTGCTCTCAATGCTATGTTCACTGTGATGATTTTAACAATGTTCTCAACAGAGAGAGAGAGAGGAGCCAAGCATTAAAAATCAGTTTCCAGCTGACAGCTCCAAATCCAGTGACAAGCAGAAAGAAAGATTCATCGTGAAATGCCTGATTTGCAAAGCTAAGTTGTGAATGCCTGTAATTGCAAACTGCAATGCTTGAGACTTACACCACCAGTGACTGGTAGTAGTTTAGTTGCAATAACACAGAACACAGTACAATGGAATTTAGCCTCTCTGCACTGCCATTGACCTGCGCTGCCGTGGGTCAAACAGCAGGGTCTGAGGTCTATACTACTCTGCCTTCTGTTGCAAAGACATTTTCTAAGAGTTTACTCCCACAATTTGTTACCTTGGCTGTGTTTGGGAGGGAAATAAGGTTTTCTAATACTGTAATAATTTTCGGTTTCATCAGAAAGGACCTGAACGCTTTGGTCTGAGGGGTCAACTAATTACTCAAAGCAATACTGTTATCCTCAGTGTCGGCATGTTTTTGTCCACCACTGACTGCATTGTTTTTTACCTGGTTCAATGGTTATCACCATCCCTGGCTGGAGTGGGAGCGATCGGGATATATCTGGGGTATCATGAACATCCATGCCCAAATAATGGCCCACATGATGTGGGCAGTACTTTCGAACAGCCTATCAGAAGACAAAACAAGCGTCACGGAGGCAGTTAAACACAGCCCAACTTACTGTTCCAATACAAAAGATGAGGAGAAGAGACAGAATAGTTATGTGCTTAACTAGCAATCTTACTGCCATGACTAGGTCACCAGGGCTGTCTTCCACTTACCAGAACTGGATGGCCCTCAAAACCCACCCGTACCAGGTGCCCATTATGAGCATATTGCAAACTGCCTTTCCCCCTCACTGAAAAGACCAGCCCAAGCCCACCACCACCTCAGCATGTCAGGCAAGACTTTAGTTTTCGGCTCACTGAGCTTTGCTGCCCCAACCCTTTCCATCCCTTAAACATCCAAGCCGTGTGTTGCTCCCATCAGCAGATCCTGACAACCGGCAGCAGCTGATACAGCTGCTACGTGATGTGGCAAAGAGGTCTCTTATGCACGCAGAGCGAATGCTGTGCCGATCTCACTCCGCAGCTACAGCAGGATTTTAATCCACCTCTACAAGGCACTGACACCGCCCCCCCCCCGCATCATCCTAATCCCCCTCCCTCCAGAGAGAAGCTCCTTGGCAGCAGGAATCAAAGAACTAATTCCTCCTCTACCCCATGCTCCTCACATTCACTGAGTGAGCTGCAGACGGAAGCTGGTCTTATCTGGCTTTGCTGCCGCCTGCCGAGAGAAACCGGCATGATAGCCTCTGTTGACACGCAAGAGCTTGTGCTGTTATTGCACTGACACTGTAGGACAAATAAATCTGGCAGAAATCTGTCCTGCTGCCAAAGGGGTAGTTCTGTCACCTGGTTCCACTATCTTTCTTGTATTAGCATCAGCAATCATGCAGATTTGCAGTGAGTAGGAACGGATAAACTTCTCTAACTGCAAACCAATCCTATTCTACCTGCAGGTTCAGCTCTAAGGGAACCAGTTTCCCAGTCTTGTTCACCAGGTAGCTCTGTGAATCCCAATACCAACACAAAATGGTGCAGAAGAGGCAGCAGGTGGAATGACTGAGAAGAAGGGGCTGCACCTTTTGGTGGCACTGCAGATTTATGCTATGCTGAACAGATCACAAAACTATGACTAATTGCCTGCAGCCACCCATGGACCCAGAATTCTGTGTTAGTGCCAATATCTCTATTGGTCCCTTCAGACTGACTGTACCCTAAAGCTGCATCTACAGTAACAAGTAGTGCTCACCAATGGGAATGGATCTGCACAGTGAAATAGCAAGTGTTGAGGAACAAGTATTCACACTGTGTGTATATAAGACTGGGGGGTTACCTCAGACCAAATTGCGCACTAAATGGTTGAAACACATCTTCAAGTTTAGCCTTCTGAGATAAATCCAGTCCTATGCTAAGACCAGCCCACAACACGAATTAAAGCATAGCGAGTGGGGACAATTAGAAGACTCATCTCAAAAGCACGCTCCTGAGCCAAACTAAAGCCACTAACATAACCCAAGGAGAAAACAGTCAGACCTAGTGGAGGGAAGCTGTAGTCAAAAAACTTCAAGTACCTTGAAGAAGTGGCTGTCAGTGATGCTGCTCTTTAGGATCCCCAGCTCTTTCAGTTTCTGTCCAATAAGGCTCAGCATGAGACTGTAGATATTTTCTAGACTCATGCCTGGGGAGCAGAGGCTCAGGCAGGACTTCTGGATATCCAGGACAGCCTGGTATAGTTCTGCTTGGGGTTTGGTGAACCTGAAAACCATTGAGAAAAGGACATTTCTCACAATTAAACCTCTGTCCAGAACCTGGGTTTGGGACAGATTCAGATCAATGTTGGAGCAGGGAAAGTCAGAAAGGAAAGCAACTGGCTCCTTATATGAAATGGCAGACAAGGCATCACTGCAACGTGCCCTTCAATATACTGGGTAAAGGCAGGGTTTCTCAGCTGCCAACCGAACCCCCAAGCCAAGCAAGGCAAAGCTACTGCAGGCTACTGCACTTGAACCAAAACATACAGGAATCAAACACACAACCACACTGACACCACAACAGCAAATTCACAAGTGACAGAGCCACGTGCAGGTCAACTAAACTCCTATTTTCTTACACACAACCAGAGTCAGCCACAGCTGAATGCACAAAAGCTCTCTCTGCACTTTAAGCTTGCTGTAATAGCTGAAAATAGCAGTAATCACACATATTCATGCAGTAATTAATGAGGCAGCGGGGAATACAGCTTCTCATACTGAAAGATTAGTTTATACAATTTGATTACTCTGAAGAACCACAGAATGGGACACGTTAAAAACTACTCACGGAGATTAAACACACATACACTCAATCCATCAATTATTTAAGAGATTCTCAAAGTTCTTCAAAACAGCCTTATCGCGGCATACCTTCCATTGACGGGCCAGGTACGCGTGATGTCACTTACGTAGCAGGAAGACTCGCATCCACCGTCTAGCAAGACCAGTTCACCATCCTGGAGAATAACAGGAAAAGAAGCCCTGTGGGTCAGTCTGGCTATTAACTGAATTGATTTTTCTGTCTGAGAGCAGGAAAGGAGATTATGTATTTATTTTTCCAAAGCAGCTACAGAGATGTGAATTCCTTCTGCAGAACAACACCCCAGGTGCTACTGTTTATAAATAGGCTATTCTAGTTGGATTGTTTCTCTGCAAAGCAGCATCTGACTGTTATGTTTATCTACAGCCTGGACTCTTTAACACGCTGATTTTCAAACACTTTGGAGTAAATTAAAAAAAAAAAAAAAAAAAAAAAGACATTTTCCTTGAACTGCACTCTGAAACTTCAGTCCCATTCACACCTGGATCGCTTACTCCAGGAAATTACACCACTGACGCCTTTACGTAGAAGTTTTTTGCTAGTGACTGAGACAGAAGGGTTTTACAACAAAAACATAGATTTCTGAGCTACCCACAAGATCACTAACAGCTAAAGATTTAGCTTTGTCACAAGGTAGGAGGACGGAGCAAAACCACTTCTCTGAAAGTGTATCACTATTGTAAACACACTATTGAATAGCTTGTACCATCTTCCCTGTTCTCTTCTGGAACTTTCTTGACTGCTCTAAGATACACTTCTGAATCTATCTGGTGATGAAGAAAAAAACTTTTGGAGATCTGAACCGCCAATCCACTTCAGCAAAACTGTTCCATATCAATTAAATCACTGTTTGCACATCTTCCAAAAAGCCACAAAAAAAAAAAAAAAGACAAAGGGCCAGGAACAAAATCACTGCCTTGTTTTCCCTCCTTAAAGGGGCTAAGAACAAATAGAGCAGTGAGGGCCGTAAAAGTTTGGATTAAACTCACTATGGATTTACGCTGCATGTAATCCAAGACCTTTTGTAGAGATTCACTCCACAGATCCGTGACTGTGCCAGCAGCCACGATGCAGAATGACAAGGAATAATTCTAGCATGTTAAGAGAAAAAATAAGAAGCAGAATTTCACTGATAGCACTACTTCCAGGCTAGCTACTATCACTGTGTACAGTTAAGTGCCACAAACACTTACACAGTAGATAAACTAGCAGCGAGCAGATCTCGCTATCCCACTGAACAGAGAGGCCATAAACTATCCATTTAAATTGTATTTTTAACTTTTTTCAGAATAGCTGGTTCAAATCTTTACGTAAACATGAAATTATACCACCTGCCCTCTTCTAAGCAATTAAACAAGCTAAGTAACAATTTATTGGCTAAGGGAATTCAGCCTGTGGATTGATTGTCCAGCAAGTGCCTTATGTCATGCATCTTGTCCTCTTTCTTTAAAGCTGAGTCCACTAAGCGGTGGACTGAATGAAGTCCACATAAGGCCATAACCAGGCTTCAGATACCTTCCAAATTAAACACTTCGTTAGCCTATTTGGCAACAAGATCTGCAGGAAGTAGCACACAAAGGAAAAGAAAGAGTCAAGTTTATGGGTTTAACCTCCTACTTAATAGCTTTGAAAAAAACAAGTGACAGTCATTTAACTGAACAACTTTAACAGAAACAACTGGAGTTACATGAGCACGCCTGACCTTGAATGACAGTACAACAAAGGAGGTTTCTTTCTGCCAAAAGCAGCCTGTCATATCTTTTGTATATCTGTCTCTGCAGATCATTTCAAGGTCTGCTAGCATGCTAGCGTCAAGAAAAGACAATGCTAGTGGGAAAGTTTCATCTTGCGTTAAGACAGAGGAAAAATACGCTCCCCTGAAAAGTGAATCGTACAGCAATGGGGGAATATTGGTCCTGAAAATACTTATCTAAATCTAAAGGTGTATCATCAGGAAAGATACAGAGGGTTCAATTCAATAATTTGAATCTTCAGAATAAGACAAGACACATTAATTTACTTACATCCATCTAATCCATCTCTCAACATTTAATGCTGATCCTCCTTTCCCTCCTTGCTCCCCTTCCCCACTTTGCTGGCCTACATGGAGTCTGAAATGCTTTTCAGCTTTGCCAGGGCAGGAATGCACTATTGCACCTTACGCTGCAAAGCAATGCAAGTGACAGCAGAAGACGCCCATGATGCCTTTGCTCTACCTGCCGCAGCGGTCCCTCTCTTTTGCCAGGTGAGCAATCCACCCAGCGCTGCACACTGCTGCACACAGCGTGGGTGCAGACCTGCTCGCTAAATGAAGTTATTTGCAAGCTTGTTTGCAAGTCCTTATTCTGTTCAGAAAATACTGCAGAAAGTGCAAAGAGGAGAGAAAGAGACTAGATGGAGCCAAGTTAATCGTTCACTGACAGTAAAACTAACCAGGGCAGGATTCCTTTCCCCTGCTCACTTGAAAATAAAAATTTAAGTATTTTGATCTGTTCAGTCAAAACAAAGAGCAGCTAGGGGACACATATGGGGACAGTCTGTCATAGCACAACATTTTAAGTTACTGGACAGCATATAATTTACCTTGATGAGCTGATTGTTCTTCACATAGTGCAAAGTGTTGGATCTGTTGCCACCGGCAACAACAGGGGGGTAGGCCAAGATGTCAGCACCACGAGCCCGGCACTCGAATTCAAACTGGAATACCAATTCAGAGAGGAGGAGACTGTTAATGCTGATTCAGATGATTAACTGCCCTGGGGCTATTATGATTCACGTCCTACAACTGTTTTCTTAATTTGTACAACACAAAGTGAAACTGCAAACCAAGTTCCCTAAATGAAAGCAGCATTGAGAGTTTTCCAAGAACTGGAGAAAAAAAAAATACAGAATTATCTACTTTTCAATAGAGTGCTTTAAGCCTGCATCCGGTCTCAAGGAAGCTCTTTCTGGTGCAAGCCGTTCAATACTGTCTCAAACATTCATTATGTTGTCATAAATCATAGAATGGTTTGGGTTGGAGGGGACCTTAAAGATCACCTAGTTCCAACCCCACTGCCAGGGGCAGTGACACCTCCCACTAGGCCAGGTTGCTCAAAGCCCCATCCAGCCTGGCCTTGAACACCTCCAGGGATCGGGCATCCACAGCTTCCCTGGGCAACCTGTGCCAGTGCCTCACCGCCCTCAGAGTGAAAAATTTCTTCCTGATACCTAATCTAAATCTCCCCTCTTCCAGTTTGAAGCCACTATCCCTCATCCTATGACTACATGCCCTTGTAAAAAGTCCCTCTCCAGCTTTCCTGTAGGCCCCCTTCAGGCACTGGAAGGCTGCTATAAGGTCTCCCCGGAGCCTTCTCTTCTCCAGGCTGAACAACCCCAACTCTCTCAGCCTGTCTTCACAGGAGAGGTGCTCCAGCCCTCTCATCACCTTCATGGCCCTCCTCTGGACCTGCTCAACAGGTCCACGTCCTTCTTGTGCTGAGGACTAAAATCCAGGTGGGGATTTGTTCTTATATAAAGTAATGTTCTTAGTTACCATACAACTGTGAATTTTCAAAGATCCTAAATGTGACCATTACAACGGTCATGTTTTGCTGTTGTCTTTTACAATGACAAAGTACCAGCATATTTACAGCAGTATCTATTTTCATGACTCTTTTGAATTAAGGTTTGAAAGCATGCACTACCCCAATGTCCAAGGGAAAAAAAAACCAAACAAACAAAAAAAAGGCACTGTAAGCCTCAAGATCTTTACCTTTCTTGAGTGATGAGGCTAATGAAAGCACAGAAATTAATCTATAAAGACCCTCTATATCCTCAATATATTATAACATATCTTTTCTATAATTACCAAAACCACATGGGACAGAACACTCCAGGATACCTACATGTAATAAAGTAGGTTTTACGATCCTGATCTGGAGTGAAAAATTGATCTGTAAAATACACTTAAATTAAAATAATTTTCTTTACAAGTCAGTACTAGTGCTCAGTGCCATGTCAGCACAGGCCTTTCTATATCATAACAGCAGGTCAAATCCTGCTGATGTTTCTCCGATAGGCATCTCACTGCAATGCCGTACAAAATTCCATATCAAATGTGCAGGCCAAATTGTCAGTATTTTGTAACTGAGAGGCATTTACACTGCTGCAAAATAGCTGTGGTAATTGGACGTAGTAAGAGGCTAGAGTCAAGAGAAGCAGGCTTTACAAATAGGTGTTATAACAACTTAAATTCTGTACAACAGAAATGTATTATAGAATAAGATAATAACTGTATCTCTAATTGTTTTGCATGTTTTTTTTAAATCCAGTATAAAAAGACATCAACAGCAGGTAAACTTATACAATCACTACGTTCCTTCAATAACGGTACATGAAGTACAGCTGAAAAATTCCTCACACTGACTTTTCTGCAGGTCCTAGGAACCATAAGAGTTGGAAGAACGACAAATGCACTACAGTGGGAGGGACATTATAGAGACATCTGGTATTTCTAGTTTCCTGGAAGGAAAACCAACATCCAGCCCTTCTATCTCACCTCCAACCATGAAGTACTCACCTTTGCATACAGAAAGGCTTCATCCACTGGGGATTTGCTGGCAAACATTGTCTCTATGAAAGCCTATGAAAAAGAAGGGCCTTTCAGTTAGCAAAGGAGTCTGGACTTGAGAGAAGGTTTACCTGCTGTCTTTTGAGGAAGGCCTAAAATCAGCTGGCCCAGAACACAGGAACCAGAGGCAGCTGAAAATGCAGAGTGCTGTCAAGACTAGAACCAATTAAGCTCTGTTTCCCATGAAACTGTATTTATGGGCTGACTGACTCTAGTTTTTGAAAAAGGATTAGATAATTGAAGCTGATCCCACAGGTTGGCATTTTACAGGTTGTGTCACCTATGGATTCCCTCACGTATAACAGGAGTGCCCTATGCAGCTTTTCCTTCAGAGAAGGACAAGTTGTGCCTCTCTTTTCTATTTGGCTACTTATTTTAATAATATTTACAAAAACATAATTGCATTTCAGGTTATCTGTCAGATTTGTTTAAAACTGAGCAATAAGTTCAAAAGGTATTTGATGGATAAGGGGGAATTTGGAGACATACATGGGCAATGTGTTCAGAAAAATCCTGTTTCCTCAAGAACAAAAGGATAAATGGGAAAGAAAATGGTGTGGGGATGTTCGGAAAAGAGTAAAGAGGCTACCCCTGTTCCTGAACAGATATTGCTTTTAAACAAATCTAACTCCTGTTAGCTTTTCTTCACTGGAGTTACACTAATTGAGAGAAGCTGGTAGTCCAAGCAGTCTTCCTGTTTCTCCTTGTCTTGTGGAGGGAGCTGAGCCCAGGCGATGGTTGAGACACAGCAGCTCAGTAACAGATTAGACCAAAGCTATATCCCTCCAGCCCATCTCACTCCATCAACAACCCCCTCCTCTTTCTTCTTTCAAGGAATGTACTGTTTCATTTGGAGAGCACATGACCCCATACCTCTGCTGTCACCCGTCCAGCTATCTTCATCCTTTCAATCTCTGCAGGAGATTTGATCAGCCGAAGGTTTTGCACTAGATGACGGATGCCCTGGATGTGGTTTTTGTTCCGAGCTTTTATCTCAGCCAGGGGCTGCATGTAGTCAGAGTGCAGCTCTGTATGCACTGGTTTCGCCGAGTCGTACCAAACAATGTTTGACTCACCTGGAATACAAAATAAAAGCTAACACAGACAAAGATAAATGTAGAAATTTCCTCACCACACTGAACAAACTCACTCCTCCTGAAGTAGACTGTATTTGAGAAAACTGAGACTAAAGTTGCTGTATTTGAGAAATTAATTTCCTCTGAATCTGCATTTACAGGCCATATAGACACTTTAACTGTCACAGGATACTTGCAATCTCTTCAAAATCTTTAAGATAACCAATGCATAGCATGTAGATTTGACAAATCCTCACTTCTATGCAAATATTGAGTTTTACGATTATTGCTGAATGTACCTCGCACAGATACATTCAGAGTTTGCGTATCAAAGTTGCACTTGTGTAAGCCAAGCAGCCATTGCACCGCAGTGGTGCATGTTCTCAATCATTCTCTCCTGTAGCCTGTCCCCCTCAACACTGTAAGGCAATTTACCTTTTATCATCCATTGCATGAAATCAACTATGCTTCAGAGCATCTCTGAGGAACAACTGCTTATTTCAGCCATTCGGAGAAGATGAACTTACTGAGGACAAACATACTAACCTACGTAGAAATTTAATTAGAACATCAGTTGGCACTCACATTCTCCCCACAGGAACGTTTTAAATGGGAATGAGTTGAAAAGCCATGCTGAGTCCCAGCTGTGGTTCACCTAGGCCCTCCTTCTTTGTTGACAGTAGTCATTAGCAGGTGCTTCCAAAAATTCTCTAATAAACAAGGCATTTATGAAAGAGTATTTTCCCTAGTACATCCTCCCCACTTCTGGTTTCTTCATTTCAAGGCTGCATCTTCGTAACAGTGATTAACTGCTTTTCACAGACCTTTCCCCCATGGAAACTTTTGAATCCATTTATACTTTTGACATTCCAAACCTTCCATGAATGATCCACAACTTAAAACTTACAAGGTGTCCAAATCTGTTATTTGATCATTTTATTCAGTGTTACCTTTATTTGTAAATTATGAAAAATAGCAACTTATCATTCCTACTCATCCTCTCTGCACTTGCCATAACCATACGTGTCTCTCTCGCCTTAACCTCTTGTTTTCTCTTTCTCAAACTGAGCAGGTTTGTCCAGCATGTATCTCATACACACTCCATACTTCTGATCATCCTTGTTGCTCTTCCTGTGGCTTTTCTATTTTCATATATCCTTTTTTGAAACAAAATAACTAGAATCTGAGATGGTATTTAAGACTCCAGCAGTCACTCTATTTATTTGTGTCATTCCCCCAAGCAGCTGCTCTTTTTATATTGTCATAAGCCTTCAATTTCATTTTATAATGCATTTAAGTTCACCCTGAATTAGAAATATTGAGGCTACATGGTGACGTTAGATGCAAAAGAACACATCTAAAGGACAGCAATGTTTGTATTTCAAGAGTATGTTAACATGTAGCTAAAAAAGCTGAGTGGACTAATGACCTCCCTGTGCGGATCATTTTCCAAGTCCTATGCTTCATCCGGCTCTGGCAGCACAAATATGATTAAAACAGTAACACAGTTTGCGATGCTCTCTTGTTTATCCTGTTCCTTATATTTCACAGATGTGCACACTGGTGTTCACATGGGCACACAAGAAATTCAGAGGGGAGGAAAAAAACTATTATTTCCAAAACTACATTTCCATTGGTGGCCCTCAAGAAGCTAACAAGAACGTCCAATTGTCTTTGTCATACTGTCATACTCCCTGCACCTCCTCAAGCTCATGGTAGTCTTGAATTAGTGTCACCTTCGAAACCCATACCATTCAGACCCTGCAAACCATGGCTCATCTCATTCCCCCTCCATTATTTGTTACCTTTCAGCTTGGCCACCAAATGCCTGAACTCCTCGATGGTGTAGGCTTCATCTACTCCTGTGAGAGCAATTGCTCCATCCGTGCCTGATCTGGGCCCATCCCACAACTCCCGGTTGGGATCTCTCCGGGGCACAAAAAGTATGGATTTGTGGGAGGGCAGCGCTTTGCCAGGAATGCTCTGCAGCACCAGGATGCTGTCAGGCTCCTGGAACCCACAGAGGTATAGAAAGTTAGTGTCCTGGTGGAAAACGTAGGGGATGTCATTGGTCATGTAATACATGGGGTTGGATAGCAGAATCACTGTGTGGTCCAATCCACCCCAGCCATGGGCTTCCTTCTGGATCAATGACATCAGTTTGTGTCGGCGAAGAGCATATTCCACCTGTGACAATCCTGGAGTTACCTCTCCTGTGAATACAAAACGAATTGGATTGAGAAATTCAAAGCACTCGTGATATTTTACATGTCACATGCCTGATTCCTGCTTACTCCCTGGTGCCTTTCACATGCATGGCTTCGTTGTGGTCCCTCATTAGCCTTTCCATTGCTCTCTCATGCACCTCTTCAGCTTCCATTACTACAGCAAATCCTCAATCTGCTCCTCCACCATGCAAAGACAGAAATTTATTTCAACAAAACAGATTTTCTGTTATGTATTTCTGTGCAAAAGGAGAAATCACAAAACCTGGTAGATTTGGACAAACATCCGAAACAGATGGATGTTTTCAGAACACGTTAAAAAAAGGGGAAGGGGCAAGGCAAACTGGACTTTGACTGCTGAAAACTGACGGGTTTTATAGCATCTGGACATTGGACAGAAGATTACCTCCTGAGGTTGAGCATTAATTTACTCAGATAAAGATAGAATGTCTATTCAAATACACGCTAAGTCAACTCATAAAGTAACTAGTTCTAAACCATAAGGGGGCGGACTGAGTGTTACAGATGCTGGGAGATCAGGCAGAAACAGAGAGGTTGCAGAGTCTAGCCAGTCACAAGATTCCAGACAGAAAGAAACCACAAACTGCAGGCTGGCGTCAGACTCCGATTAAGAGAAGGAATCTTCTCCAGGGCAGATGTAGCTTTTCTCAATACTTAACGATTAGTATTTTTCCAAAGTTAAGTACTATATTCGCAATGATTCTAACTGAGTCTAACTAAACAAATGATCTCCTAGATCAAAGTATGTTTTAAACTGCTCCAGTCATGAAGGATATGAAGTCAGCGATCAAGATACTCACCAAAACCAGACTGAAGTTGAAAGAACAACCAACAACAGCTTAAGTATGTATTTTTAAAAATGTGAGACTCCGTAACTACAATTTAAATTAATATACAAGCCTTAATCAGTACTTTGGCTAATACTCTATTTTAACATAGATTGCCTTTTCTACTGTTAACTTTCTACTTTCACAATCTCTTCTTCCTCTTTAATATATTAACCAGTGACAATTCTAGAATAAAAATTGAAATTTGGCTTGTACCATAAGTGGATTCTTGCATGGGTGGGGTGGGGAACTTCTACCCAGAACTTGTTTTTCCTTGACAAAAGAGAGTTTAAGAAAATCACTATGTTGTATTTGCATTAAACTTTACAGCTTTTCAACACCATACATCCCCAACATCTCTTTGGTGTATTTGGTGTAAAAGTCTTTTTTTTTTAAAGAAAAAACCAAAATCACCAAATGTGTTTTAGTCTGTAGATCTAGAAATGACAGAGAACACAGAAACTGTTTCAATGCAATCTGACCTCACATTTCTGCAATATTATACTGCAGATTTCCTATGCTCCGCTGTATTCCAGTCAGCTTTCTATTACAAACAGTCCAGTGAAGTTTAGAAGCTGCAGTAGGGTGCAACAAGGGAATCCCATTTGTCTTCTGACTGCAAGGCCTGGAAATTCCCTTTGCCTTAAAGGCATTTGCTTTTAAAAACAATAATTGCAATAAAACAATGTTGTATTATTTCAAAGAAAACACCACTCCTTTATTAAACAGAAAATTACTACAGGCTAAAATTAATCTTCAGTGTTTCAGCTGTGTGTACATTTAAAGTGTCAGCCTCATTTACTGTGAGCTGTTAATTGGTGCCCTGAGCAACCTGATGTAACAGTGAAGTTAGCCCAGCTTTGAGCAGAGGGTGGATCCGCTAACTTTGTGAGGGTCCTTCTGACCTGAATTACTCTACAGTTGAATATGTAAGTGCATGGTTCATCTCTGTATACCTATCTATGGAAAAAGAACACTGAACCACAATGTCTTCCTGGACATATTCTTGAATATATTTTTACTTCCAATTTTTTATATATTTAATCATCTCATACCTACATGCTCATTTTCATTAATCTCATAAAAGTGCACAACTTCAGCTTCTGTTTCATCACTACTGTCTAACTTTATAGCCATAAGTTTCTTTTTCGTCTTTTCCTCACAGCTTGAATATTCTTCTTAAGGTGG
This sequence comes from Rissa tridactyla, assembly GCF_028500815.1. NCBI lineage: Eukaryota > Metazoa > Chordata > Aves > Charadriiformes > Laridae > Rissa > Rissa tridactyla. Next base: position 164,133,341 of record NC_071466.1, on the reverse strand, counting down.
CGTGTTCTTTAGACAAATGGTGTCCATCTATCAATAAGTCTCTCCCCGATCTCCTTTTCTGAATGACACCCTTATTTTGTGACTCAGAAGACACTGGATATGCAGCATTCTGGCAGTTCAGCTTGCACAAAGGTCTCCCCCTTAACATAAATCATGTATTTGCAGGACAATGAGCTCACAAAACGCCACTGCAGTTCCGAAGTCAGTGACACCGAGCACTCCATGAGGAAAAAGTAAAAAGCTAACATGTGAAGCCTATTTTTGGAACCAGTATCATCTCAGACAAGGAAATTAATTACTAAATATAATTACTGCCTAATGAAGGTAATCATAAACAGCTGAAATCACAGACACCTCTATGTACAGCAAACTAACACTCTGTCCTAGACATCTCAGCAAAATAGAGACAAGAATGAATACCAATGATTGGCTTATACAGGGACGGAGCCTAACCTGGTTTGAGAAGGTGTGGGTGTGTGAAGGGGCTGGGCTGGCCCAAATACCGGTTTGGAATCTTCTTCTGCTGAGCAGGCTGGATGGAAAACCGTCGGAGAGCACATGACTCACAAACTAGAGGAAAAAAAATGCACCACATTAAGGTAAAAGACCTTTCCAGTTAGCAAACTGCAGAATTATACTACAGTCATCTGACTCTCGGTAGCATTCATTCACCCGATATGACATAAATATCCCATCTTAGCTCTTCAGTTTGTTGTGTACCATAATAGTTTATGAAACAACAAGTACACAACTAATCATTCATATTCATAAATCAATTCGTAGATCAAATATTCATAAAACAGATTGAAAGAAATTAACATCTGCTAAACCTGACAATCCGTCAAGAAAACCCAGAAAGCTATGTCTGTTTGCACATGCCTGATTTCTTCACTTGTTCTCCCTCCCTTGCTTCCCTCAAACACCGCAGAGCTTGAAGCACAATGCCTGTATAGTCTTTTTTTGACTGCGGCTTCAAAAATACCACTCATATGGAACAAGTATACAGTTTTCAAGGCCTTTCCATTTCCACAGGTTTATACAGTGATGCAATTTTTTTTTCTGTATGAAAGATTATCAAGAGTCCCTGTTAATGTATTTAACTTACTTGACAGTAGCATTAGCCAAATTGAAAACTGTTCCTCAGCATAGTTATGTATCTCTTTCGAATTCACACACCGCCAAAGCAGACAAGTTTTAAAGAGAATTGCAAGCGTGCATTTGGGAGCTGGGGGTGTGCACCGTAAGACAAAAGAGAAAATTAAATACAATGTCACAAACTTTACCAACTTTGTAATCCTCAGTCACACTTTTTTGCAGCTAAAGAATTGTTTGTGTCTAGATACAAAATCAGACACATGGAAGGAGATGGTAATCAGTGTCTTAACATCCACCAGCTGACCTTTTGGAAACTGGTTCTCTTTTATGTCACTTCCCGTGTGTCTACTACGAAATCAATTCACGCTGCCACAGCATGGCCCTAGATTCTTAGGACAAACGATAATCAACTCTTCACTAGCGTAAGTACAACACAAGCAGCGCAGCTGCCTGCCTTTCAGGGTGCTGAGACTCAGAAATTTACAGCAGAACAGACACGCTGTGGGTTTTCTGTGGGAGCCACTATGATTAGCCACTAATTGAAGATTATGTACACATGACAACTGATAAGTCATAACATAAAGCATTCGCGATGTTGATGAGTGACTGGAGTAGTAGTCCGGAGACTCAGGCAGTGAAATGTAAACACAGCTTTTTGTGCAGTTTAAAAAAAGACGGGTTTCACTGTTTCTCTCCACCTATGCCGAAAACAAACAGGACATCTTGCAACGAGACAAGGGGACACAACAGGCATTAAATAAATCAACACTCTGAAGGCAGCAAGAAGCTTTCCACATCGTTGCTTTCTTTTTCACATGACAAACCGTTCCTCCCCCGGGTGCCACCGTGACCGGGGCTACGGCTTCGTTGCCGGCCAGAGCCGCCTTCCCGCGCCCCTCGCGCCCGCAGCGAACCGGCCGCGGGCGGGGACGGCCTCACGGCCCGCCTGGTGCCGGGGGGCAGAAGGGCGGGCGCGGGGAGTTACCAGAGCCTTGGGGACGGAGGTCCCGAGCGGGCCCGCCCCGCTAAGGTGAAGCAAGGCGTGTGTGGGGAGGGGGTAGAAGGAGTCTCTGACCTGAGAAGCCGCGCCGGCCCCTCACCGCCGCCACAAGCCCCCGAGCCGGAAAACACGACATGTCCGCGGGAGGGGGCTGGCGCGGGGCTCGGCGCGGCCCGGCAGGGCCTTCCCCCGCCGCCGCGCCGCGCGATGACACCATCAACGAGCGCCGGCGCCAACCGGCGGCGCCGCACCGGCATAGCCGCCCGCGGCGGCCGCCTGCCTCGCCGGTAGTGGGGGATGCGAAGAGGAACACGGGCCACGGCGGCACCCCGGCAGCGGAGAGAGGCGGGCGACAAAGTGGGGAAGAGGGAATGGAGCAGAACGCGATACCGGACCTAACGGGACGCGCCCGCTCGGCGACCACCCCCACTTCTAGAACGTTCCCGCCGCTGCGCGGCGGCGGGGCGGGGATAGGCGCCGGGGTGGGCGGGGCCCGGCGAAGCGGGGGCGGGGCTTCGGGGGTGGGCGGGGCGGGCTGGAAGCTTCCACGGCGCCGCGCGGCGGTTGGGCAGGGAAGCGAGCGGGATTTGGTTGCTGCTGCTGCTGCTCCTTCTCTACCATGGACGCCCGCAAGCTGAGCGAGCTGCGGGCCTTCGTCAGGCTCTGCAAGCAGAACCCGGCCCTGCTGCACACCGAGGAGCTGGCTTTCCTCCGCGAGTGGGTGGAGAGGTCGGTGACGGGGCCGCGCCGCCGTTGAGGCGGCCGTGAGGGACGGCGGCGGCCGTGAGGGGGGCGGCGGCGGCGGGGGGGAGGGGTGGTCTCGCGCGGGACGCAGTTTGTCGGGGGTGGGGGGAGGGGCGGCGGCACGTGTCGGCGGGTGGCCCCGCCGCGTGGCCGTGAAGGTGTGTGTGTGTCGGGGGGCGGTTCGGTCCGGTCCTGCCTGACGGGTGTTTGGCGGGGAGCGGCTGCGGTGCGCGGCCGCCTCCCTTCCCTCCTCCCTTCCCGCTGCGGGGTGCGGCGTGGTTACAGCTCGAGCCTTAAAAAGATTTGTTACTGTTTTGTTTCGTATTGTTTTGTTATTGTTGCGTTTTTTCTTTTTTAAAACTCTTGCCTGTACCCGTTGCAAAAACCTGCTCCCCCCGGCCATCTCAGTGTCTCAGCTTTCCAGGCTGGAAAGCCCCAGAGTAATACTTAACCCAGCTAATGCTCGCATTATGCAGCGGAGTTGGCTAGCCTGTCTTAAAAGGAGGCGAGTTTGCTGGGGAGGTGAGTGGCGTCGATTTACATCCCGGTACCCAAAAAAGCGTAAAATACCTGACGGGTTAACACGCGGAACGGTTCCCGGCCCAAAATGTGTTTCGCCCCTTGAAGTTTCACGTACCGAGCTGAAATCTCGCTCCCCTGTGAGGCGCTTCAAGCCTTTGCTGTTCACGATGCACGTAGCCGTCTGTGCGCGCGTGGCCTGTCACCGCAGATGCTTCCCGGTGTGAAAACACTCTCGGGTTCCACCCTGAGCGTCCAGAAGCACAAGCTTGAGGTCCTCTGCTGCTGGCAGAGAACCCACAGAACCCCCGTATGCAGCTGGGGTGCCTCTGCTTGGCTTTCATAGCTGCAGCCCTCGCTAAAGGGCTCAGAAGTGAGTAAAGTCCTTGCAGACACACGTTTTGTGAAAGGGGAAGTCAAAAGATTTTTATCTAGTGACAAACTGGGGTTTGCTTTAGAAAGTTTACTTTAAATTTTGATCTGAAAGTAATTTAACTGTACTTTCTGCTGTGTAGTACTTGTAATTGAAAAACTAGTGGGGCTTTGTGTGCGTGTATATATAAGTAAATACTGGCATTTTGCAGTATGTCATCATGACAATTGCTACAATGAACTACTTGGGGTTTTTTTTTTACAGTGATGTTTAAACTGTTTTAGGTATGTGAATATTAGATGGTTGTAAAACCAGTCCTCTTTAACTAAGCTTGGAGTAGTGATAGTAGCTGCATGTATGCCTAGGAAGGAGCTGCATGTCTATTTTATCCTACTGCAGGTCTTTAGTTCCTTTTGCTAATGTGCAAAACACTTCAGTGCCTCACCCTAGGTTACATCCACTGTTCTGTTGTGTAATTCTGAAGATGTGAACAGAGTATTTTGGGAGGGAGAAGAATAACATTGACTTCTTTTAGCCAGAGAAAGCTTTAGGGAATGGGAAGGTGATCATCCGACTTCTTGCTTTCTCCTTGTTAATGGGGAGGGCTCTAACTTCAGATAAATCTTTAGAGTTTGTATTTGGTTAATAGAAGGGTGCTTGTATTATAAGAATTAAAATTAGGGTTTGAACTGTGGAGTGTTTTTTTCCACGTAAAATCTTCACTGCATATCTTTGTCTCAGAAGTTAAAAAATATTTCTAAGTAGAACCTCCTATAACTCTTAAGTTTTCTGGTTTTCTTCACGTATTTGAGCTAAATATTTGAGTAAGTTTTACACCTGAATATTTGGTTTGATAGACAAATTACTTCTCATGTCAAATTGTTTGGAAGTCTGGTGGGTCCCCCTCTTCACTTCCGTAATAGTGCTGGTTGCAGTAGGACTATGAAGTGTGTTTATAGGGTCTTCTAATTCTTTGGAAGCTGCTTGAAACTTAACGTGGCCTGGCTTTGGGTGGAAGTAATCTCAATGAGTCTGCTATCTTGGTCAGGATTACCTGTATTAATGTAAAAGACATAGGTTTAGTCCCCAAGATAATGTTAAGAGTGATTAGAGAATAATGTCTGAATGATACTGGAATCCATCAATAAATTTTTCAACTAAAATGTTGAGAATTTATTTAATTTCTTAAAGCTAATGATTCTAACTTAAATGATGCTAACTGCTCACAGAGCCAGAATGGGATGCTTTATTTCTGACCAGCTGTTAATGTTGCATCAGAAACCTAAAGTCTTTGCTGTTTTCATGCGCTTGTTATCTTCTAACCTTTATTCTGTCTAGCTGTTGTATTTAATTTCAACATAGATGCTCTCTGTATAGAAAGCATGCACTAGTATATGCTTATGTTTGGGAAGTGTTCTGACATCACCTTTTAGTCTTGCCTGCTTTTTCATAATTGCATAAAAATACAAATATTTTGACACAAATTGTTATGAAATGAGTCATTAAAAGTCAACCCGTTTCACAAACCTGCAATTGAGTAAAGAAACAATAGCAGTGGTTAAAAGAAAAGCACAGAATCCCTAATTGATGAACAGGGCTTTTTGCCTTTTTTGTTGTTGTTTTGTTGAAATAGAATTTGACCCTTTTGAATTCTCGGTAATCCAGTTTCTTTCTAAAGATAATTTTGCTGTCAGTGATGAAAGTGGATGCAGAAATAACAGTTGTAGTTCTTCCAACAAGTCATAAAAGCGGCACTTCTCATCACTGTGATGAGTGATGCAGTCGTTGCTGCAATGGAGCCCTGACAGCTCCCAGGAGTTGTTACTGGAATTGCACAACTCTGTTTTAGCACAAAGGTTTAATTCAAAATCTTTTTGTTGTTGTTGTTGCATGTGCGCTGTTTATACAGCTCAGTACCTGCCTTTTCCTATAAACTGTCTCATATGTCTGTATGCAGTTGAGGTTAAATACGTGGCAGACTTTGCATAAATATCGTTGCTGTGCATTTAATCATGGTTTTTGGGGGTATGTGAAGAAGGCAGAGGAGACTGACCAAGTTGTTTCAGTCTTGAGGTGATTCAAGGTGTCAGACTTAAAATCATCTGATTTTGAGACTGGTAATTTGGAATTGCTCAAGAATTTGATTCCTGCAGGTTTTTTTTAGCTTGAGCTGTCGTTAAATACATGATTGGAAGCTGTGAATGTTATTGACCTTTTAGAGTTAGAGTGTTCTCAGTCTTTTTCCAGTAAGCCAGGCTTTGAAAGAGTCTTATTGTTTAAAAAAAAGAAAAAAAAAAAAAAAAAAAAAGAAGTGTTGCAAACAAACATTAGATGGATCTTAACTTGTGAGCATTGTGTTACCCTGGATATTAGCTATTGGCACCACTAAAATGCTTCGGAATTTGTGGTTTCCTTTGTGCAGGAGAAGAGAAGTTCCAAGGCTTCCCTAGACAGTCCCTGTCGTCCTAGAGAAAACTGATTTTTACAGACTGGTGAAGAATTATATGCCCTATTGTCAGCCTATGAGGGTAAAAATTTAGGAGGAACAGTTACTACATGTACTGTGTTTTTTGCCTAGCTCTAAGGATTTGTCAGGCTGCAATTGTTTAGTCCTTGCAGTATAACTTAGATTAAGTAGTGACAACATTCCAGTGACACTTGTAGATTTTTTTTGCAATAGCTTCCGAAGGTGCCAGTTTTTGTAATTTGTGGTATTTTATCTTGACAGTTTATCCTTGTAAACTGAAGGTAGTGTAGTGCTGTTCGTTTGCCTTTTTCTGCAGGGCCTTGTGCCAGGACCTGTCAGTCCTTCCACCTCCTCTTTCCTTTCCTACATTCTCTCCCCAATTGATCCCTGTCCCCGTTCTGTCCTGCCCCGTCCAGGTTTGTTTTCAGCCAGTTTGGGGCCTGACTGTGAGATAGTGCTGGGAGGGAGGAAAGAAAGGAGAATGGGACTGCAGCAGCCTGAGTTAAGAAGGTGTAGGATCTTGTCCTTAGGATATAGTTTTATGTTGCACTAATTCCTGAAAGCAGATAGTCCTGCACCCTTCCAGTTCCTCGTGCCCGTTCCTGTTTGCCCACTTCCTTCTCCTCTCCCCTGCATCACATCTGAGCAGTTGTGTGCGGCCCAGGGGAGTTGGTCAAGGCTGCCGAGTTGATAGAGTTGTTTTTTTCCCTTCGGAGTGTGTATGGCCAGAGCAATTGAAAACTATCAGTAGATGGGAATGCAGGGCAGAGGATGGATGGGAATGGTAGTCCTTGTGGCAGCTTGCCATTGGGTATGATTAGATGTTATATGAAACAGCTAGAGAATTCAGCCTATGCTTCTTTTTGGCTGCTAACCAAAGTCGATATAATATAGAAGTTTATTCTATATTGAAAGAATGCTGTCTATACAGAGAATGCTCCTTAACTCGTAGCTAAGGAAATGCATGAATATTGAAATACATAAGAGAAATAAAATTGTTTTCTAGGCAGCGATTTTTTAATTGCATAAGCATTTTAGGCCATTAGGGTTTTCCTAACTTGTTAGACCTTTGTTCCAAAAATAATTCTAATTTTAGTAATATCTATAATAATAATACTTAGTTTTGACTTAAAAAGTAAGTTACATTTTAAGGAGAAAATTTCAGCCAAGGAGGCAGCTTTTCCTTGTGAGAAAGGGTGGGTGGGTGGTGTGCATGAGTCCAAATGACAGTGGGGTTCTAGGTGAAAGAGCCAACAGACATGGTGGGCATTATGTTACACTGAGGAAACCATGGTGGATATATGCTTTTTATTTGCTGGTTTTACAGTGAGTTGGATCATCATGTTTTGTGTAACAACAAAAAGCTGAGATTATCAGCAGGATTTGAATCAAAACACATGTCATTCTCTTGATAATCTTATTGTTTTGTTTTCTCTCTTCTCTATTTTGCTGAAAAGCATGGGAGGCACAATACCGCCTGCTCCAGCCAATGCCTCCGCAGAGGAGACAAGTAAGGTGAGATATGAAGAATTTATCATTGAAAACTAACATTTGGACTCTGCAAAAAATACTGAGCAGGAGGAGGGAAAAAATTGGTGTCCATTTTCACTAAAATAGGGTAGGTCAGTGTGCTAGGGTGAGTGATTGGAGGAGTTCAGTCTGAAGCCCATTGCATGTTGTAGATAGATGACTTGTTACAGATGGCTTCCTAATTTATTTCAAGCGTTATCATGCTCCATTTCCCTAATCCTGAATGCCTGATGCTTTGTGCAATGCGAATGCCAGACAAAGTCTTGATTTATTTTTTTGTGTTCTCACTGTTTATACACCTCTTCTGTAGTCATCAGTGGATTAAATTATAATCTTTGCATGAGAAGAAATATTAGTGAGCATGATAGGTAATGAAGTGAACAGTTGAACTAGGAACTTTTTAAAGCAGTATTGTGGAAGAGTTTTTCCTTGGTTTTTTGTTCATTTGCTTTAAGGGAGATAATAAATTTGGGTTGCAGATACTCATATTGGGATTTTCCCAAGCCTGAAATTCCTTTGTAAAAAGTATAATTCCCTTTTTGGATTTAACAAGACAGTGGATGCTGGAATTACCGGCTAGTTAGAACTGTATGGAGGAAGGGGCTGTGTGTACACAGCAAATAGTCTGTGACACTGAATATGCAGGCAAGCAGCTTATGTGTGTGATAAAGCAGGACATGCTAAGTTATGGTATTCAGAGGAAATTAGTACTGTAGTTAGAAAATTATAGGAAAATATTTGAAAAAACATTCTAAGTATGTGTAAGTGGCAAAAACATCTGACCTTGTCAAATGGAAACAATATTTTGATCATTGACACCAGCTTATTGTTCACTGCTAAGGGACCCTGGCTTAATAGTATTAGATTGAGAGAATTTTTGATCCATAGAATGTGCGAGGGAAGGCAGGAAGATTGGAAGGATTGGTTAGTATTTACTGCAAAACTGGTTCTGAATTGGGTATTATCTGGATTATTGGGTTTTGATTACTGAATTGTGCAAATTGAAGGATGGGCTTTACCGATAGTAGAAGTTCATGCATCATAATTTGGGCTCTGAATTATTTGCATGCCTGATAGACTTAATCTGAGAGGAGGAAAAAGGAGATTTGTATCTTAAAAATAAAACAGGTTAGCCTTTAGCTCAGTAGAGCAGCCTGATGCTTTGGAGATTAATTTTGGATTTTCTGATGCATTGTTATTTATTAGAGTGGGAATAGAATATCAGCCAGAAATAATGTATGTTTACAAATACATTTCTCTTTCAGGGCAAAGCAGAGGAACAGCCAGAGGAGCCAGCTAAATCACCTGAACCAGAAAGTGAAGAGAGTGACTTAGGTGTGGAAAACAGATGACTTTATCACATTTCACCAATTTGAACGTGATTCTGGAAATCCTTTCTTGTTTGTAGATGGAGCTTAATCTTGTTTTTTGTTTTTCGTCCAGAAATTGACAATGAGGGAGTGATTGAACCAGACAATGATGACCCTCAAGAAATGGGAGATGAAAATGTGGAGGTAAGCAGAATATTTTCATTGTCTGTGGTGGTAGGAAAGTTAGGGAGAAGTTTTGAGTTTAGTCAAGGATAGCAGCTGAGGGGAGATGAGTACCATGTTAGCTAGGTAGCCAGCTGTTGCTTTGGCTCTTTTTCTCCAAAGTAGAAGACTTCCTGGCTCAAAACAACAGTCTTTCCTTATTCAAGGTTAGAGTCCATCAAAAAGTTCAGTGAGGAAAATCGTGTCAGAAAACACTAAAAAAAAATTTATGAAAACACCCATGAAAGCTAGATATGTAGAAATATGCTATTATTCAACTTATCTTTTGAGCATTTTCTAGCTAAAAGTAATGGTGGGTAATGTCTGAAAGAAAGTTATTTCCTTTTTTTTTTTTTTTTTTTAAACTATGATTTCAATGCAAATTAAAAACAAGATTCTGGAATCAGAAAACTGGAGCTCCCTTCTTCAGTGCTGTCTTACCATGGTAATTCTGGCCTGGACTCTACAGCTTTTGGGTTTTGTGTGTGATTTTTATTTTCTTAGGTAACTGAAGAGATGATGGATCAAGCTAATGAGAAGAAGATTGAAGCAATAAATGCTCTAAGTGAAGGTGATTAATTGTTTTTTAGTACATATTCAAGGACATAAGGTTTGGTTCTCCTTTTTAAAATAGGAAGTAAATATCTCGGACAATTTCAATGCTTTGAAGGAAAAGAAAGCCCACTTCCTGCTGGATATCCAAAACTATCTGGAAGACGAAAGCTTATTTAAGTGCTATCTTCCCAATGTAGCTATAGTTTCGCACAGGGTAGGGGAAGTGAGGTACTGCAGCATCTTAATTACAAATTGCTCATTATAGTACTTCCCTACGTATTATGATTAGTGTCTCTAGTGGTTTGTCTTAATGCGGTGAGAAGCTGTGTAATAAAGATGTGACTTCCTATTTGATTGCATACGAAGTTAAATGTACAAATTTACCTGGGAAAAGTCTTTCCTCCTCTCCAGCATTAATTTTGGAATTTGTACTTCAGTAACATCACAAGAGGGAGAAATTGATTTTCCTTTGTTGATAATGTTCCATTTAAGAAGTGCCTAAGGACTTAACACCCTGTAAGAGGCAGGTTTGGCAATTTGGATGTAATTTCATTGCATAATGATTGAAACTTTGCTGGTACTCTTGTTTAGGTGAACTTCAGAAGGCTGTCGACTTGTTCACAGATGCTATCAAGCTGAATCCTTGTTTGGCTATCTTGTACGCCAAGAGGGCAAGGTGAGTCATTATAAATTAGTGATTTATGTTTCTGCCTGTTCTGTTATTTTCATTAAGGAACCTAAGTAGAATGGCAACTTGGGGATCTATGTAAACTCAAACCAGATGAGCGAAAGAGAAAAGTGCACTTCATGCATTTTCTCTTATATGTGATTAACCAGATTTGCTGAAGCAACCATACGTGGAATATTGATAATAGACTAACAGAATGATCCAAATACGGCTTTTGGTATGTTGAGTTAGAATAACGCTGAATAACAAACACTTGTAAAGTCTGAAGGTTGTTCTGGGATTAAGACAATGATGGAAATCATGTCCTGTTTAGATGCAAAGTTAATTGTGGATCATGTGAATTCTCTCCTTGTTGCACCTGCTAAATGAATTTGTTCACTGTGAAGTAGACATGTTTCTTTTCAACAATCCTGCGTTTGAACAGGATGCACTGGGAACATTGTCGGATTTGATGTGTGGTTGCCCTAACGTCATAATGCCCAAACATATTCATCTTCCTAATTCTTGAGGAAGGCTGGGCAAATATGGGTTGCAGAAGTTCCCACAGATACTTTTTTTTTTTCTCCTTTTATGTACACAAACAATCACTAGTCGTGATGATTTGATAGTTTACCATATCTTTTCCATAGCAAGGCGTAATTCAAAGAAATGTTTAACTGTTGATGACTCTTCATGTGATTACGTAGTGTCCTTTAACTCTTCCATCCTAGTACATCTCAACTGGTGCATGCCTTGCTGTTTTTTCCCTTCTGTATCAAAGTTTTTGCATGTAACACCACTTGTGTACCTTAATACGCTGTTGTTGTTGCCATCATAGTAGTATTTTTAAAACCTCTTAAAATGTCGTATCTTCTCTGGACTGGGATTAGCAATGAAAAATAAGAGCATTAGGAGAAGATTAAAAGTTATCTCAATTTGGTCTATTGTAGAAAGAAGCAAACAGAATATTAGGATATAGTAAAACTTGCATTGTAACAGCAGTGCTAACCAAGTGCTGTGAATAATGCACCTCTCTGGTGGACTTGGGTTTTGGTTCTAGAGGGTTTGTGCATTTGGGAAACCAGGAGTTTTGTGAGTTAGGATGTCTCCCGTTGGTAGCTGTGAGACAGTTTTCTGACACATTGGCCACCTGTTTGATTCTAGAAGAGAAGGTATGACTTTGTGCTTGCTTGCTTTATAACAAGCCTTAATGATTACTTACTTACAGGCACTCTAATTGCTGATAATGTTGTTTTCAAGTATATATAAAAAGGTAGAAGTTCTAACTTGGAATATCTTGAATATCAAATACTTCTGTCAATTCAGGAATGTGGGTTTTTGGGTGTTGTTTGGGTTTTTTTACTGTTTTCTTCAGAGTTTTTTAATTTGAATGCCTCTACCTTCTAAAGTACTGCCCTACTAGTTAAGCTCATATGCTTGTGTATTGTAAAATTTTCAGTATTGTAAAATTGACGAGGGATTGGGGATACTTTCTGGGTTTGTGTTTTGTTTTGCCTCTTTTAATTTTGGTGACTCATCTCCCTATCTGCTTTTATAGTTCGTGATGATTCTAGCCATTGATTCTTTTAGCCTGTATGATAACTTGTGCTTTCTTTGTCTTACTGTTTTAAAGACTATGTGATATGGCATGCATATTATTATTGTTGTTTTGTTCAAATTGCTAGTTGCCATTGGCTATAGACTTGAGACACCATGGATTTGAACTGTCCTTTGCATTTATGTATCCGTTCCTTGTCCACTAAAGATATTATTGCTGGCAAAGCTTGAGTCTAAACAATGAATACTTTAGCTTCTTATGATTCACCTACAATGATGGGAGGGCGACTAAATTTCAGTGACTTCATCATCACTACAAAATCTTTTTGAACTCGGCTCTTCAAGTGTATTATCTTACTAGCTTGCCTGTTAGTCAGCCAAAATTATTTCCAGCTTAAGTTAGTAACTTGGTATTTCAATATGTACAATAAATGTTCTTGTTCCCACAGTGTTTTTGTGAAACTACAGAAGCCGAATGCTGCCATTAGGGATTGTGACAGAGCCATCAAGATTAATCCTGACTCAGCACAGACCTACAAATGGAGGGGGAAAGCACACAGGTAATGAACTGCACCTGTAATTGATACTCTCTTTACTTGTGGAGAACAGTTTTCTTTATGTATTCCCTCCTTCTCCGTGTCTATGAACTGTCTGTCTTGTACCTGAGAACAGTAGCCATGAGCCAGGAAACCATTGTGCTGAGTGTATGGCTCACAGGAAAGAAAGGATGATGGTGATTTATTGATCGCAGTTTATGAGTAGTTGTTCTGATGCTGTCTTTTTTTTTTTTTAAACATACCTTCTAATACCTTACTGCTGCTCTGAGTAGCATTTTCTAATCATTTGCTAAAGATCATGAGTTCTAGGACAGTGGGATTTATTTGTTTGGAGGTCTTTTGTTTTCACTTTTTTAGTTTGGTTTTTATTTACTAGGATTTCTCTGCTTATATTTCTTATATTGTTTATATTATACTTCTTAAACATTTCTTTGCTGCCCATATCCCATTAGATCCTAGAGCTCTTTTACATAGTAAATTAAACTGTCTAGTTATTAAGGGAACTATTTGTTGCAATTGGAGAATGGTATTAAGCGAACAGTGTGATTATTTAAGATGGCGTTAGGCCAGTGTGCATCCTCCCCCAACTATAGTTAAACTGTTTTGTTTTTTTAAATGACAGTAAGTCAGCCAAAGAAAATAATGTGATGCTTCTTACAGTCTGTATAAAAGTTGAAGGAGTAAATGCTAATAGAACTCACTCAAAAAAAAGGCAATTTAAACAGTGTTCAGAGAGTAGTTTGTTAATGTCTACAGTTTTAATAAACGGCATGGAGTCAAAGAGTGAGAAGACTGGTAGTCTATAAGCAGAAGTGCTTTGGCCATTTAGGAATACGAGCATTTGCTTAAATTTTTGATTGTCAAGAGTTTGTGTAAACGAATAGTTAAGAAGTGAGCACAGTAGCTTGTAATGACTTCTTCAACTAAGACATGGTGCATCCAGTTAGCTAGGATGTTTGAGTGCTGAGTAAAGAGGGTCCACTTAAGCTTGAGGTAGTAGTTGTGTAGACTTGTACAGGGCACTGAATGTGTAGTTTTACACTACACATGTGCCTAGTGGCGCAGAGTATTTTTATTAGTTTGCTTCATGTGTTTAGGTAGGGTACCTTCTCCCTGTTGGACCCTTCTTGTTCATAGCAGACAATGACACTAGCTGATTTAAAACTAACTGGTTTTTTCATCATTGTTAGTTCAAGGAAAAGTTATTGTAAGGGTACGAAGCAAGCAAGTATCCTCTAATGGCATCCTAGTGTGTAGGTTACAGAAAACACCATGATTGTTAAACTTCAAATGTAGCTGCAGGTAAAATATTGAATGCTGCATGGTTGTAAATATTTTGAAGAACTGTAAGTTCAGTTTGTTTTTTCCCTTCTGAATGTTGGTGTTTTCTGAATTCCAGACTTCTGGGTCACTGGGAGGAGGCCGCTCACGATCTTGCATTAGCTTGTAAACTGGATTATGATGAAGATGCTAGTGCCATGCTGAAGGAGGTGCAACCAAGAGTAAGTGGGGAGGCGTAATGGAGGTTCCTACTCTATTTGTTTGAGTGACGTTGATGCCTTCAGATTCTTCCAATATGCATTGTCCTGGGGGAATGTGTTCATGTGTCATCTTACACTTCAGACTTCTATAAACTGAGTTTATAAATACTTCTGTCTTCAATCACAGCTGTTTATGGCTGTATGCAGAGAAATTGAGTCTCTGGGGCTGGGCATGTAACCAGACTGTGAAATAGTATGTTCCTTTTTTAAAATCTTAACAGAAGAATCTGAAGTAATTGAAGTTCGCCAGGCATTTTAGAATCTAGACCAAAACATTCAGGAGAGCAAGACAGTGCTGTGATAATGGATTTTTTTCAAAATGATTCTGAATTGATCAAAGCTTCATCCTAAACATGTTTTACAAAGGAAGCCGTTTGCTGTGATCTGTAATTTCATTAATCTACCCCATGAGGGCAGCATAATCTCTGTAAGACTGGTTTTCAGTTTTTCTCAAGTGATTGACCCCAGCATTCTTCTAAGGAAGAACTTCTGTGTAAAAAATGTAAGGCTGTTGATAGCAGGCTTTCTTTTTCATCTGTTTTGCGCATTCCTTTAAAGTGGTTGACAGACCACAGATTGCAGTTTTTGCATTGTATTGCGTTTAAGTGGCAAGGCTGGGGGGAGGTGGAGACTACAGGGCTGGCATCTTGGAAGAAGAGACATGGGGCTGTCCCTATGTCAGATGGAGCCAGTTCCTGCTGGCTCCAAACCAGACCCACTGCTGGCCAAACCTGAGCCAGTCAGCGATGCCAGTGGCGCTTCTGTGATAAAGTATTTAAGAAAGGTTAAAAAATGCAATGCAACACCCTGAGAGAAGGCAGTAAAGAAAAAAACCAACTGATAGAAGCAACCCTGCAGACACTAAGATCAGTGAAGAAGGAAGGGGAGGAGGTGTGCCAGGCACAGGAGCAGAGATTCCTCTGCAGCCCATGGAGAAGACCATGGTTAAGCAGGTTGTCTCCCTTTAGCCCGTGGACGTCCATGGTTGAGATGTCCACCCAGCAGCCCGTGCAGAACCCACACCAGAGCAAGTGGGTATGTCCTGAAGGAAGCTGCAGCTGGTGGAGAGTCCACACTGTAGCAGGCTCCTGGCAGAAACTGTGGCCCATGGAGAGGAGCACACGCAGAAGCTGGTTTTCTGGCAGGAGCTGAAGCCCATGGTGGACCTGTGCTGGAGCGCTCTGTTGCTTAAAGATCGTACCCTGTAGGGAGGACCCATGCTGGGCAGTTCTTAAAGAACTGCAGCCTGTGGGAAGGATCCACATTGGAGCAGTTTGTGAAGGACTGTATCCTGGGAGGGAGGACCCCACACTGGAGCAGGAAAAAAGCATGAAGAGGAAGGAGCGGCAGAGGTGCAGTGCTATGAACTGACCACAGCTCCCGTCACCCTGTGCTGTTTTGGGTGGGGCGAGGAGGTAAAAGAGCGGGGAACAAAGGAGTGAAGTCGAGCTTTGGGAAGAAGGGGAGTCGGGGGAAAGGTGGTTTTAATTTTATCTTTGTTGCTTCATATCTTACTCTATTTTTAATGGGAAATAAATTAATTTAATCTTCACAATGTTGAGTTTGTTTTGCCCATGATGGTAGCGGATGAGCGATCTCCCTGGTTTTATCTCAGGCCAGGAGCTTCTCCATCTTATTTTTATTCCCTGTTTTGTTGAGGAGGGGGAGTGGGAGAGCTTAGTGAGCGGCTGGCAGCCAGCCAGGGTTAGCCCACCACATGCATAAACATTCCTGTGTCTAATAACTTATGCTTTCAGTACTGTAAAAGACACTGTCTCTGGCAAAACAGCAATTCAAACCATCTTGCAATATGTTAGTCTTCTGTGTTGGAGGCTATTGATGTGTGGTAAATCTAATTAGGTCTTAGGTCTCAACCTCTTTCATAAGACGTGTACATAATGCTTGGCTTAGGGGGAACCTTTTATTTTGCAGCTAATCTGTGCATGCACAGAAACAGCAGAGTATGTCTGTGATACGTCGATGTGTAGTTGCCAACTGTGGGGAATTTGTTTATGTAGTTCAAGGAAAAATGGATGATGATGGGTGATTATTTTTTTTTATCTTTAACAAGTGAAGATGATATGTTCACCTGACTTACTTCCAGCTTTCCTAGGACTTTTTAGTTTGTAGCACTTTCGTCCAAAAGTCTTGAGTTAAATTCTAAAAAATGCTTAGTTCATTTTGCGAAATATTTAGAAACAATGAAAGTCAAAACTTTGGAAATTTGTATGTTTCATTAAAAAGAACCCCAAACCTCTCTCTCTCTCTTAATGAACTAATGGCCGTAAGATCAGGTTCTGCCAACCCATACTGCATTCAATACCAGTCAGTCTTGGTGCCTGCAGCATGCTCTCTTGCATATATACTTCAAGAATGATGTGGTATGGAATGAATATATACTAGCTAAAATAAGTTTTATTGGAACTTCACTCTTTATAAAGTCATTTCTTTGTTTAAAAGGTGGTCTGAAAGAACAGAAGAGTGTCCACTGTAGCAGTAGTTAGTATCTCTGTTCTTGAACCTTGATTTTGCTATATTCTTTATTACAGAAGTGTTACAGGGTGATCATCATACACAATTTGTGAAATCATGAACCATTTTTTACAATGCTGTATAAGGATACATTCTGGTTTCAGGAAAGCAGTGCTGCAGTTAATATTCTATTGTTAAAATGACCCCTGAATGAGGAGCCTTGGGCAGTTCATTGCTAACTACTCTCCTCTCTTGGGGCTGTAGATCTGATAGACTTGAGAAAAAGCTAATACTAGGAAGCAAACTTTCTCCCCACCAGCCCTTTCTTCGTTTGGTTCAGGTATTCTTTGGTCTGCTTAGGTCTAGTTGTACATGCTGCAAAGGCATCTGGAACTGCAATAACAGTACCTGAAGTGTGTCTGTGTGCAGGGGAAACTTACAATTCCTATTGCTGTTGCTTCCTCCTTTTCTGGGGAAGTTGCTGGTTCTGGCCCTGGAGAAATCAAGAGTTCAGCATGAAAGCACAAAGGGATGTGGAATGATAACGTGCTTAAGTTCTAACTATGGTGCAAGTCACAGAGCTCTGTAAAAAGTATACGAGAGTGCATGTTCTGGTGATAGTAGACACGAATAATTGATTGCTGTAGAGAGGAAATAGCAAATGACTCCTGAAACAAAAGGGCTTTTAGGATGTGAAGTCAAATCTTATATTTATAAACTAGTAAAAGCAGATGGTTATGCTTACATGTATTTTGTATTGAAATACATTGTGTGGTATGCTAGAAATGTACATGAAATCTTGGTATTCTGTTGTAACAGGCTCAGAAAATTGCTGAACATCGCCGAAAATATGAGCGGAAACGTGAAGAAAAAGAAATCAAGGAAAGAATGGAAAGAGTGAAGAAGGCACGGGAAGAGCATGAGAGAGCACAAAGGGTGAATACTTAGGCTTTAATATTTCTTAATAATTTGGAGAGTGTCATAGTTATTTTGCTTAAAGTGAATTGCGGAGAATAATTACTTTCGGTTTTAAGTCTTAGGTATGAACTCTCTAAAATTTAATTCTATCTTGGTTACTTGACCAACAGTGAAATCTGGAGAAGGCGGCATTGTACTGCATCTGCTTTTATTGCTTGTGACAAAAACAGGGTCTGGAATATCTACTAATCCTGTATTTCAAGATGTCACGTATTGTATGACTGTGACAGAATAGTTTTCACTTCAAGTACTTGCGTCTCCCAATGTGGGGGGTTCTAAATTCAAATAATACTTTGCTTCTCTTCCTTACTTTCTGACACAGTTTGCTTGCTTTTTCTTCGTGCTTTACTCCCACCCCCACCATATTAAAATATTTCAGTTAGTTCTAAAAATGTTAAGTTGAGGAGCTAAAAACAAATCATAGAATCGTTTAGGTTGGAGAAGACCTTTAAGATCATCAAGTCCAATAATATTGTATTGCACATGGATTGCTCTTGAGCTTTGTCACAGGTTTCCTGGTTTGCTCGTTGTGCATGTATACATTTTTTCTCACTAACCGTAAATGAGGAGTTAATGTGCAAATGTGTAAATACAGCCAATACTCAGATTCAGCTCTCTTGAGTACCAGGATGGACTAAGCAGTACATGCTTCGGATGCAGAAGAAATCAAAACATGGAAAAGCAAATTGAGTACAGGTAGTTCTAGAAATATGCAACAAAAACTTGGTAAAGCAGTGAAAAGGGTACGAGAAGTACGTACAGAGGCTCTTGCATCCATCACAAAGGTGCAGGGTGTTCCAGCAGATAACAACTTGACTGTCTGAGGTTATGAATTCAAAGCTGACCAGAGGTAAATTGTTGTATAGGCTGAATGCTTTTTCCTTCTTGTGCTTTCTCTTGCTCTGTGTCAACTGTTTCAAAAGAATAGAGACAGAGGCAACCACTGGAAGAGCACATAGTTAAAATAGCCATTATGTTTCTTTATTTAATTTTTTGGAAACTGCTGTAACTTGAAGCTTAGCGTTTGTGCTCTTACTGGAAAACAAGAACACCCCTGAGCCCAAACTCTTGAATGTTTGAGCCCTATGAACTGTTGTAGTTGTCATCATATGCCTTATTGTAAACTATAGTATTAGCAAGCCACTGCTGTCTTTTAGCATGTCAAGCAATTCATTGGCAAGGTGTTGAGACGCTCCATGGTTTACACCTATTGCCAACTGTTAAAACATCACTTGTATAGGAAACTGCCCCATATTCATTCAAAGGCTGCAAGTTCCCTGTTTTCAGGGATGTCAGATAACTTGTATGCTCTAAGCATATCCACTTAAATCATACAGTTCGTACTGAGTAAAAACATACTATGCATAACTTACCTGCAAAAACATACTAAAGTAAAAGTAGACATTGCTATTTCTTGTTGGTGGTTTTGGACATAGTCAAGTGCTTTGTTTGTTTATTGTGACAGCCTACCTACCTGAAACAGTCTCAGCTATTTTTTTTTCCTCCTAAAACCAGTTGAGCAGTAGAGAACAGTCTGCAGTTCCATTGCTTTGTGTGGAATGATGTGCTTTCATCTGCAGGAGGAAGAAGCAAGACGACAGGCAGGAGGAGCTCAGTTTGGTGGCTTCCCAGGTGGCTTCCCAGGTATTTTATTTTTAAGCACGAATACTTGAGGTAGAGGTGACTGTTGGAGTTTTATATGTTTCTGTGTGGAGTATTATAACGACAGTTTTTATAGCACTTGTTCCTAAAACAGAGAAAAATGCGTTACAAAGTTTAGAACTTGCCTACAAATAGCTTTAAGCACTAGTGGGAAGAAGGATGGGATTCTTTCTCTTAAAGAGGATTGATGCTGGGTAGCAAGTATAAGGAAGACAGAAAACAATAATGATGGATAACAGAATGAAAGGATTTAGATCTGAGAAAACCACAAAGTTACAGTACTTGCTTAATAATATGTGCTGAAAAACTAATACAAAAATATTTTCTAAATTACCCAGGGTGCCTTGGACCCATTCTGCTTGAGAGCAATAGTTTAAAACTGAAAAATTGGATTGAATATTAGGGAAATCTGTGCTGGTTGCAAGCTATTGTTGAACAGAATATTTTTTTCAAAGGAGGTAGTGCATTTTACCTTATAGAAAAGCTGTCCTTCAACAGTTCCATGAAAATTGGGATTTCCATGTTATTCTTGGGTACAATAAATTGGGGAGAAACAAGAGAGAGTACTAATGCTCTCAAAGATTGAGACGTAGCTGAGGTAAACTGCGTGCATGCTCCAACCAGATCAGCTTGTCAGGGGAACTGGAGAGACCGTACCTACCCTGCTTAGCACAGCTGGGGTAGCTGCTGATTAAGGATTCAAAAACAGACCTCAAGCATTTTGTTTCAGGAATAATTTTTTTTTCCTTGGTGGTACAACTTTTTCAAACCTAAAGTTCCTACCAAATGTGGAGTGTGCCTGGGACATACTACTACTGATCTGCTTTTGCCCTGAATTGTTCACCCCAGACATTCAAAGTCCTTATGTTCGTGGGCTTGAGATCTGCCTGATTTAAGTTAAACAGAAAAATAACTGTGTCTGTGTACAAGGTGCTAGAACCTGGCACTCATTACAAGCCTCCTATTCAGTTTGGTTAAAAACATGGATGAAATAAGACGTAGGTCTTCACACAAAGAGAAGATGAATACCCTGCTTTCCACTCAGTGAAGCAGCTGTAGCCTTACGGAAGACATGACTTTAGAGGTGTGGTCTCTCTCAGTGAGCCTCCTGTATAGATGAATTACATGTTTTTCATCATGTATTCTTCTTGCCTTGGGTTTGCAGGTGGATTTCCTGGGGCTATGCCTGGAGGTATGCCAGGAATGGCAGGTATGCCAGGTCTCAATGAGATTCTCAGTGATCCAGAAGTCCTTGCGGCCATGCAGGTGAGTATTTGTTAAAATCAAAGCAAAATGTTCTGAACGATGGAAGAACAGTGCCTATGAGCTAAGGGAAGGAAGAAGGATGTGACCTGGATAGCAATGGGACGGTTGCTTATTTCTGTTGTGATATTCACTCCTTCTGTGTGCGGCATGACTGTCTGGAATCAATGTTAGCTATTTTTCAGGCTGATGGGAGCTTAACTAAAGGTGCTGCCCCCTCCTCCCCTCCCTTACTCCCCACCCATGATAGACAAGACTAAGTGTTATATAGAGTTCTTCATCTGGGTCTCTTACATGGTCATTTTCCGCATAGTATAATTCACTTCTTTTTTGAATGCACACAGATTGTGGCGAGATAATTATGCACAAACAAAAAAGCACTTGTTAACAATGTTGCAAAACAATATATTACAATAATATTGAGATGAGACTTGCCTTTCTCTTTAGGGGATTAAGCGCTTGATTTTTACCGGAGGTGAAGTATTATCAGAATAGTTCTACATCTGGCATCTTCCAAATTCATGTTCAAAAAGCTTACTTCTCCAGTAGGCTTGATTAATTGCTCAACGTCATGACTACTTTTACACAAGAAAGTATTGCAACAGATTAAATAGAACATATCTGACAACATCAGTTTTAGGGGCAGGTGGGCTAGGAAGAATCTGAGCTATATAGTTGCGTTTGCATACTCATATCATCAAGTGTCTTGTTACTTTTTATGGGTTGCTGTGGGTAAACTACAGTTATGTGTTAGTATCAGCTCATTGAACAGTTCTCCCAATCTAAATAAAAGCATCACAAAAGACCCTTATTTGGTATGCCCAGAAATCACAAAAAAGGCATCACTTGCCATACAAAAGTTTATGGTTTCCCTTAATAGTTTCTGGTGTTTGGAAACACACCTTTACTTAGACTACTGCAGTCAGCAATGCTGACTTGCATCCAAACCATCTAAAAAAGCCCTCGTGACTTGTAGTTGTATTTATTACCTGGTTAATTTATGCTGTAATAAAGGAGTTTGAAATTAGAGTTGCTGGAAACAGAGCTTTGAGGCGCAACTAAATATTAAGCGCTTGCCACATCCCTTTAAGAAGACTCCATTGCATGCTGTTTATATATGCCCTAACATACTGTAGGACTCTGTCGCAAGAATGTGTTGACAGCGTTTTCTGATAATGCAGGCAGGCTTTAACATGTAGAACCTGTCCACAAAGCCTTGAGTCTCTTGCTGACTTCTTTGTACAAACTTTATGTCTAGATATGATTTATTCAGCATTTCACCTATGCCTGCGCTGCCTTCTTTTCCTAAATTGTCTGACTATATTCTGGCCTTCTCTGAACTGGCAGCGTAAACTCTAGTTTTAAAAGACAGTAGTTTGCACTGAACGGCTTCTGCTCAGTGCAGCTATGGAATGTGTTGGCAGGTAATGGTGGCTGGCGACTATTATGTAGGCTGTCTCAGTGTTACAAAAAAGTCTGGTTTATTGTCTTCAGGTTATTTCCTTTTTTCTTTTTTTTTTTTCAATTGTGGCTGATAGTAGTCTTTTATGTATAAAAGACTCAAAGTGACAAAACTTCAGTTGTGTTTCTTTTCATATCTTCTTAACAGTAGTATTTGTGACCTTCTGCAATGGCTTCTAATGCGTGTTATTTTAGCTCATTTGCCCCTAAGCTTTTTAGTCTCCACAAGAATTGTCTGAAATTTTTGTGTGTATGTTTCTCTTATTTTACTATTTTGGCTGGAGGGTTCTGTAGTACTTCCTATCTTATATGTGCAACTGCTTTCTCTGGACAAAACATGACATTTGTGATTTGGAGAGCTGTCATGGGTCAAATACAAGTCCTTTTCAAAAGGAGTGATGTGTAAGATGATGGATTCCTTATTTCACATGAAGTTGTATGTTAGATCCAGACTTCCACAAAAATGCTAAGTTGGAAAAAAGAATAGGGATAACTTTTTCCTTAAAAGTATTTTTCATCCTTCTGCAATTAAAGACTACAGCATTAGAAAACTGAATGTTTCATTAGTGCTGTTTACACAATGGTTCCCATTCCACCTTATGTACCAAATACTTCTCTATGGAAACATTGGTATCTTCAGTCTCAAACTTTATTCAGATAATGTTGCTCATCAATGTGAAACCTTGGATGTGTTAAACATTTTTATAAACACAGCCTAATGTTAGGGCTTCCAGGGAGTTGCGCAAGTACAGAATAATTTATGTGCTGTGAATTTGTAGGACTGTAAAACATGTAGTGTAAAATTGGATATTTAATATTCATTTAGGTATACTTTGATACAAACTGGTGACTGAGCTTACCCAGCTTTTTGTTCCGGATTCATATACGGGTGAAAACACAGATTTAACAACATGACACGATCTTTATAGTCATGTGCCTTATTTTGAAATCAAAAATTCAAGAAGTTTGAGGTTGTGAAAGTCGTCTTTTTTTCTTTGCATAGGAATCCTGTAAAGTGGAGAAAATGCATCTAGTGTCTGTTTTCTGAATGTCAACATACCATTTGTCATGGATTTAGCAGACTCCCTTTTGCAATTGTTGGCAAAACACTTGTAAATCCTTCTAATAGAAGATAAGACTTGGCTCTTGGTTCCCAGCATGTATAAAACATGACTGAACCATGTGGGTGATTTCAGTGGTGTCCACACCTACGAAATGCAGTTTTGGATCGGACTTGTTAAACAGCTTTTCTGTGTGTCTGTTGATAGAATAGATAACAGGGTGGTATTACTGTAGCACAGAAGACACTCTGAGGACACCAGTTGTTTTTTGATGGTTTCCAAAGAATAAATCTGCTGTAGTCTAGGGAAGATCATATGTTTCAGAGAAACTACTTAAATGTGCTAGAAACAACAGCAAATGAAACTACAGTTGATGCAGATGATTTGTATTGGACATAATAAACTGCTTGCACTTTAGCTGGATTAAAGAAAACTTGAATCTTTGCAGAAGTTGCTTATAATGGAAACCATTTTCCAGGGTGAGATGTAAAATCAGTCTACACAGATTTATTAAAGGGCACTGTTCAAAACATGCACATTTAAAATGAGTTAAACCAATTCTAGTTTAATGGAGGCCAAAGGTGTACAAGAAATATGGGGAGGAAGTATTACTGCTTCTCATACCAAATAGAGAAGATGAAGTTGGTATTCTTTTGACCACTGACTTTCATGGATATGCGAATGTGTTTATTAACTGCAACATAGTAGTGTGATGAGAGACAAAAAGGTTCAATTCTAATTGTGATTTCTCAGAGGAGGTGGGGAATGACTGCGAATTAGATGCATTTTTAAAAGCCAAACATTGCCACACCATTTGCTCACAGTCCAGCAGATTAAAGTTTCTGCTGCTAGAAGCAACAGAGGTGAAAGTGGTGAGTAGCAGCTATTGCTTGGAGGAGGGTTATCCTGTCATGCGTGCTACACACATAAAGCTCCTGCATCCTTCAAAAGGCATTTGAAGATGCTTGAATAGGAGTAGTCCAGTAGGTGTGGCTGTGTTTGGCTCCTGTTTTGGGGAAAAAAAATCTTGTCCCCTTTCTTGCACATTGCGCTATTACTGTAGCAAGTTCAGTAATGACTCTGGTGTTTACAGATGCAGCATTAAGATAATGCATTATGTTATTGAGTTCTCTTTAGAGACCTCTTGCCCAAAACTCTAATCTACTCTTGTCATGTGAAAAGCTGAGCAAGACTAGATTCGTGTTTGAACCACATAACCGCTAACTTTTGTAGACTTGTTTTATAAGTGTCCTAATTATTTTGCTTTTTGTCCTGCAGGATCCAGAAGTTATGGTTGCGTTCCAAGACGTTGCCCAGAACCCAGCAAATATGTCCAAGTACCAGAACAATCCCAAGGTCATGAATCTCATCAGTAAATTGTCTGCCAAATTTGGCAGTAAACCATAAAATCCCTGGTTCCTAAAAATCATATCTGAACGGGAAGGATTGGATTTGGCTATCCAGTGTTGCAATAAAACAAACCATTGTACCTCCGATCTTCTTAAGCAGAGAAACGGGGTGTTCAAAGGAGAGCTGCTCTCTAGCCCCAAGCGTTGACTTTATTCAGTGATTGGTTTATAGCATTCAAATTATATTCAGATGACCTAGTTTAAACCATCTCTCCTTGTCCAAGAGTTGCGACCTTTTATTGTAAGTATTACAGACAGTTTCCTGTGAATGAAAGCTCCTGTAAGAAATTGTAATATTCCAGGAGTGTAAGATAAAAACCTGCTGTTGTGTTATTTTGGACTTACTTTTTTAAATTGCTCTCAGTGAGCAAAGAGGATGGAACTTTAACAGTTGAAATCTGTCTTAATCCCCTTAGGACAGAAGTGTTAGCCTAGTCACAGATAGCAAAGGTGGGACAAGTCTGAAGAATTAACTGGATAAGGGAATTGTCTGCAAATACAAGTCCTTAAGTTTTTGGGGTTTTTTTCAATGGGTTACTGACTTTATATAGCTATCAAAATTATCAGTATAACCATGCTAGCTAGTTACACACTGGAACTTTTGGCAGTACTACAAATAATGTAATATTTTGATCACCACAACTGTGCAGCAAAGGTACAGTCGTATCCTTTGCACAACCTGGCATGAAGTACATATTGCAGAGGCCACAGAGGTTTTGTTACTTGCTCCATTCTTGTCCGGCACCTTAACATAACATTTTATTTATCAGTCTGGGTATGGGAGAGCAGCTTCTGTCTGTGCTTGTGCTCTTGTCCCTTCCCACTTGGCAGGTCCTCCGCTGGTTGCAGTCGCCCTTCCTTGGGGCCATGCTTACCAGGTTTCATCTATTTGGAAACTTTAGGGAAGGAATCTTGTTCCCATCACTACCTCTGTCCTACTGAATGCAAGCCATCCAGAACATGTAAATGCAGAGTTATAAATCAGTGAAGGGGAGAATACCCAACAAAATTGCAGCTCTGTGTTCTGAGTCCTTACATGCTTACTGATTAAAATTTCTTGGCCAAAGTCCTGCTCGCTCTTTAGAGGTGATGACTCTTCTTCACTGCATACTGTAGTCTTCCATCTTTTCTTGTATCATTTTCTTTAAAAGAAAAACAAAAACCACACAAAAAACCCAAACAAAACCCCCAAAACAAAACAAAAAGCTGTTGTGGTTTCATACTTCCATGTTTTTGAAGCTTGTGATACGGAGGAAAAGGTGAAGTAATTGGATCAGACAGAACGTTCTTCTAATACTTGTGGATTAACAGCGTGGGTATCCTTGAAGCAGTGTCACTGCTGATGATGTTCAGTTGATTTGTCTACCAATAAAGACAGTTGTTGCTTCTGTTTGTCTTAGCTAAAACGTTCTCTTTCTGTGGAAGAATGACCATAGTTACCTGTTCACCACTCGAGTCTCAACATTTGTGTTACTTTTTTTGTACTTCTGTATCTTAAGCCATAACTGATGTTACCACTTTTAAATAAATCTGGATTGGTGTAGGAACTCAACAACAGTTGCAAAAAATAAATCCCCAAATGCTTTTTCTCATGCTAATGACCCTGCAGAATGAAATGTGAATCTTTTTTGCTGAAGAAATATAGTTCTGAATACTTCTCTTAGCCTTTAAAAATAAAGTATGGTTTTGAAAAATAAAGCTTTTTGGGTTTGTGTAACTTTCTGATGAAACTTATTTTGCTTAAATTAAATGTGGAAGTGCTTCAATTGAACTGTATATATAACTTGTGATATAAATTGGAACTAAATTCTTAAGGGCTTGTCTTCATGACCAAATGAACTCAAGTTATGATTGAGTGTTGCAGTGTGCCTGGGCTTTTGGTCATGCTCTTCATCTCCTGCTCTTAAGAGGAGATACTTGAAGTAGGTCACCCCTCAGTACAGGCTGAGACCGGACTTCTTCATTCAGGCTGGTGCGTATGCGCTCTGCATGACTTAGAACATCTTAAACTTATTCCCTGCGGTTTCCAGTTACTCCATCTTAGCTATTTATATCTGTCTGCTTGTGACTAGTCAAAAGTAGGAAGTTACCACTAGCTAGTAGAAATGGTCGTATCTGCGTCCTGCTTGCTTACACGTCAGTTGCCCTTACTCGGAGCTGATTGATAAAATTCTCCCTAATTTCGTTGTTAGCACTAGCAATGTAGCTGAATTCTTGTGATCATTTGGGAATGCACATCCCATACCTCCCTTGGTGTGCAGGCTTTTTTGTTTTTAGTGTTATCTGTAAGTTAATTGAGGAGATTGCTGGACCTCATCTCAGTTCCCCAAGTTGGCCTGTGGACATCTAAGCAGCTAAACTTGTTTGAACAGAAGTGCAAGTGCAGAAAGTTAACTGCCCAGGAGATGAGCAAAGATGATAAGTTCCAAATGTGGGATGTTCTTAGTTTCAGTGCTTGCTCCAGCATTTACTGGCAGCTCCTTCAGGTTATTTACTCTATTGCAGCACAGAGTAGGGCTGGTTCTTGCTAAGTACAGTGGCAATAATCCAACTCAGCTGACAATTTGACTCTAAAAGCTGCCGGCGTGTATGAATGGCTCAGCCAGCACAGTGTGGCACCGAGGTGCTGGCATGAGGTTCAGGTGTGCATTTCTGCTATTTGAGGACAGTCATGTACTGCACTGTTTGGCCAGTCCGCTGCCACAGATGAGATGACCGGGTCTGCCGGAGAGTGTGATGAGACACCTGCAGCTGACTGGTAGTAGAGGGTTATAGCTTTGTTACTGTGTCTGTGAGTCTGAGTGACTTGTCTGTCTTATGTGGTTCAGTTGCTTCCCCAAGGGAAAATAAATGTCAGGTTAGATGCCGCTTCCAGACCGTACTACTTCACAGAGCCCTATCGTATAGTAATGCAGAGAATGTAAGGCTTGGTGCCTTTACCAGATTTTTTTTTAAAATTCCTCTTGCTTCAGCGCTTGGCTATGAATAAAAGCCACTTGTCAAAGTGGTTTGTTCTGTCTTTGTTGGAAGGCAGTGATCGGATGGGCAGGAGCCAGACTGTCTCAAAGCTAGATGAAGGGAGGTGGGATAAGACTGGGCAGAGCAGTGATAGGTCAGGGGCAGAATGGGTCAATAAATTGAGTACTAAAAAGCCATGTAAAGGTAAAATCATGTTGTAGAAAGAGCTTGTCGCAAGTGGCCAGCAGTAGTATATGTAGTTTAAAATGTCTTTAAACGCCATTTTTTTCTTCTTGTTTGTTACCTTCAGGGCCTTTGCATAAAGCTCATACAAGTCACACTCTCCTATATGTCTGTGCATCGCTTCCCTGTGAGATGAAAGAGCAAATGATACTGTTACAGGAGCTTGTAGCAACTGCTGTCTGAGCAGAATCCTTCACCCAAAGGGATGCGAGGTTGCAGACCTAGCCAGGGCGAGGTGGAGTCAGGTCAGCTTTGGCACATGCCTTCCTGTGGGTCGTGGCATACTCCTGCCTGGAAGCGTTTGGAGCCCCCTTGAAATGCCACAGGGCATCTAGGCTGAGGAATGCTGCAGCGCTTTCAGGGTTGTAGGGCAAGCGGGTTGTTGGAAAGGTGGTAGAGGCTAGAGGGTTGTTTCCTTTCTTTGGCTGCAGGGTAGCCTGATAGTGGTTGGCATCGGTACAGAAGTGGATTGGCATCCTCGAGCAGGATCAGAGCTTTGTAGAGGTGGGCCTCAACCTTACTTCATACATGATGGAGTGAGGGTAGAAAAGTAATTCTGGATTACCAAAGAGCTGAAATGGAATAAAAATGGCAACTTCCAACTGGATGCAGAGACCACTACGTTGAGTACTGTAGGACAAGTCATAGGACGTCAGTAGTTACAATACAAGCAAACGCAAACGTGGGGGAAGCAGGAACAGTTTTAATGTGACAAAGAGATGAAGCAGGTCAGGTGGTGGCTGCTGGATCTGTGCTATGGAGCAACAAAAAGATTCAGGTGACTTTGGGCTACAAATAGTTGATCAGCTTGTGAATCAGAGCTTAGGTAAGCCACATTCTCCTGGTGTGGTCCTCACAAACAGGAACTTTATGTGAGACAAACTTCCTTCACCCCCACTGACTGGAGGTCCTATTGAATGTAAATACTGAGGACTTTCCTGTAAATCTGAATCTTGATGACTAACCAAATCAAGATGTTAACTTGTAACCTTGCTAACAAAGTGTTATTACTGTACCTGTCTTTGATGTACAAATACACTTTTGAAATGTATATTCTAGATGGATGGTCTCAGACAAGCTTGAGATCTTGTCAATAAATAAATGTATTTGCAGAATGCGTTACGACTCTTTTTGTAAAGTAAGTGGGTAACAAGCTTTGGCACCTTCGTTGTTGCACACGTACTAAAACCAGGATTTTTTTAATGTACAAACATTTCAGTGGCTACAAGGAATACGAGTTGCTGCTAGGTGTAAATAAATTAAATGTGAAAGATTACAGGATTGGGGGCAGCAGTTTATCTTGGACTTTCTTCCCAAAGTACAACAGCTGAAGCAGTCAGATGGCAAACATAATTTGTATAGAACAAAGGTGTTCAGAAAGAAAAGGTACTTACTTGTGATCTATAAACTAAATAACAAGGAGATGAGGTCTAAAGCAGTTAATGGTAAAAGGAATTCCATTATTGAAACTTTAGTTTTCAAAATTAATGTTCGCACTTTGGAAGGTAAGAGTTTCTAGAAGTTAGTTTGGATCTTGCATTTCAGAAAGAAAAGTATCATGGCAGAAAATCAGAGCAGTCACCTAACAATCGGTGCAGTGTTTAATAAAATTCCCTTTACTAGCTTTTAAAATAGGGTGAAGGTACAAGTTACTAGGAAGTCATCAGAATTAGATGGAAAAGTATCGAGGTATTATATTGAGAATGAAGTGGCTGATTTTCTGACAACTGCACTGCCTCTCATTAGAGAAAATTCGTGCTGCGGCTCAGCCAGTACTGTCTAGTTCTCATCTGCAAAAAGAAAAGCGCCAAGTGCCACCTGTGCTTTCTTATTTCAGATTTTAAAAAAGATCAAAGAGAAAATGGTTTATCACAAACCGTTTATAAGGAAAAATGAACACAACTGTTCTAAAAGAAGATTTGCTCTAGCTTTTTTGAGTGTTATCCCACCATAAGGAAAAGTGCTTGAGAAAAACTGATTTTCAGAAGCCATTTTGTATTCCGGGTTTTTTTTTCTTTAGTGTCTTGTGTGAAAACTTTTCAAACCAAAAGAAATAAAAATCAAAACTGGAATGAGTTACTAGCCTTTTCAGGAAAACAAAAACAAAAACAAAAACAACCCAAACAAAAACAACAACAAGCAAAAAAAACGCAGAAAACCACAAAAATGTGCCATTAGAACTGATCTTAGATATTTATTAAGTGCCTGGGAGAAAAAAAAAACACAAACAAAACAAACAAAAAAAACCCAAAACCCCCCAAAACCACCAAGGCACTAAAACTTGTGTTTGACAATTACTTAGTCTATGTAAAACTCAAGGTGGCTAAGGAACATTTGGTCCGAACTAGTACGGCTGTTGAACAAGCAGCATGATAGGAGATTAAATTTAATAATGGCAAGTGCAAGTAATTTAAACTGAAAAGCATTTCAACTTCGCTGATACCCCTGAGCCTAGGTGAAACGTGTAGGCAAAACTCAGCAGCGTTCCAGAGGCTCAGTCAAAATCTCTTCAGGCAACACGTACACACACGTACTTAAGAAATGGGCTTTTTAATCCGTTTGTGATTACAATGCTTGCTTCTGGAATAGGCAGGTCTTTCCATTATCTTATACTTAAGCCCGACCTTGCCAGGTTTGTGTGATCAAACATTGTCCCATTTAATGAATCCAGATTGTCAGCACATGCAGTCTCATTTGTTAATCTCCAGTTGCTTTAATCCATGGTGCCCTGGGAGTGTGATCCAGTTTATCCACATTTTCTGAAAGGTAAGTTTTGCAACATTCAGAAAGTCCTTTCGAAAGTAGTAATTAAAACTGTCTTAACATGTTTTCACTCTCTAATGAATTGAATTTTGAAGCAAAAAAAAGGAGACGTGCATTTCTAAATTTTTCGTTGGAAATTAATTTTAGAACAAGGAGAGTAGTAGAGTAAAATTGGTTTAGGTTTAGAGTTCATCCTTTATTTGCTGAGGTAAGACACAGTGCAGAGGCAGTAAATTTGACCTCTGGAGTCATTAACAGTGTCCTCATTCTTTGTCATGAATCAGAAACAAAGCTGTGGGCCGGCCAAAGAAAATCTGTCAAGGTTAAAGTTTCTCAAGATCTGTTACCTCCTTGTACAGGAATCTACAGAATTAAAACTATGCAAACAAGAGGCTACTAAGATGCAGTTTGTGTACAGAGAATGTGCTTGTATTTGTAGTTGCTTAACTTGGTTCACTACTTCTAGGCTTTCTAGTAGAATTGGCAAATTTGAGGAAAAGGAGGGAACTTGGGCCTTCTGCCCTTCAGTGAGCTCTGCTGGCATGTACCATGTGTTTGCCTGGAGACCCGTTGAATTTGTGGTGTTTCGGTGAAGACCTAAGGTCATATCTTTGTGAAACTTTTTACAGGTAGGTTCCATTTTTTTCCCCTACAGAGCACAGTGATACATCTTGTTTCACTTAATCTGTAGCATTTCTGTTGTTTTTTTTCATTTTCCATTGTTTTTTTTTCTGCTTCACTAGGTCTATACGTTCCAACACTGAAGTAAGTTGGTTTTGGAGTATTGCAATTGTTGCGTTACCTGTTAATATTCTGTTTTGCAATATATACAGGGTATAGTGTTGTATTAAAAATGTTGCTAAATAGAACAGTAATAGTATAGAATGATTCGGGCACACATTTAGGATGGAAATCCAATCTGTAGTACGGAATGACTCTTCGTGAAAGCTTCCCTCTGCACAAGAGGGACAGAATGAGAACAGCAGTAAGGTGAGTGAGTTTCTGTGTCGAGGTTCGAGGCGTTTCTTCCAGAAGCACGTGTACCTGATTGTGCAAAGTCACTCGGCAGGATTGTTCCCTGGTTTTGTAAAACCTAAGCTGCTCCTGGCTGCTTTCGTGACAGGAGATAGCTGGCGAAGTGTGTACACCTTCATTAGATGTGGTGTTAGGGCATATGGTGTAAGGGAGAACTTTGTAGAGTGGAGTTGATGGTTGGACTCGATGATCCCAAGGATCTTTTCCAACCTAAATGATTCTATGATTCTAAATTAAGGTTTGAGTCTTTTGCAGGTAGGGGGGTGTCACAGGTGAATCATTAAAAAAGTCATCATTGTGGGGTTAACTAAAAGGGTTTTATTAACAATTAAATGATGTTCAAATTCTAATTAATCAATGAATGAAAATTAAATTGTAATTGAATGGTTATTAAGCAATAATTGAATGGTAATTAAACAGTAATTTGACAGTGTTTTAAATTATGATTTAAACAACAATTTAGACAGTGGTCTAAATACTACTTAACTACACTTCTAATAATTAAGCTATAGCTGCATATATATAAAAATGCTGCTAGCATACAATATATTTTTAGGCCTAATGTAAACCATCGCTTACTTCGTTATAGATATTAGTTGCTGGGTAAGGGGTCTCTCAGCCTTGAGCAGTATCCTTGACAGGCATTCGTGCTCAAGGGGGGCGTCGTTGCCAAGCAGCCCACTGCCATATAGGAAAGCTCAATGGGCTCATGGGGGCTACAGGTATTCATAGCGTAAAGTGACAGACTCGTAGCCAAGCCCCCTTTTGGTGCATGTGCAGCTGTAGCAGTTTTACTTTTGCCTAGTCACAGCTGAGGCTGGTGCTGGTGGCACCTGATAAGACATGGCCTGAACTCCTTAGTTCCTGAGAAGATACGTCCTGGCACAATTCTCAGCGTTCGCAGAGCAGGGCTGATTTCGGTCAGGTCTACTTGTCGGTGATGCCTGAACCAAAGTGCTGTCCACTCGGTCATGGGGGGTGCATCTGTCATGGGGGATCTTCTTAAAAACAAAAAAAAATTATTGGGACTACCAGTGGTATCAGCCTTGCATGAAGGAATTGACAGAATCTCAGGTTGCTGGTATCGGCATCTAATGTTGGAGCATAAGGGTGTTGGAGCTCTGCTCTGGAAGAATGTTTTTCTCAAACTGAAACACTTGCCTCAGGCAGAGCAGCCTGCGTTCATTATAGGCCCCCTCCCTCACAGAAGATCATGAGATTTTCCTCACAGAAGGGTTAATAAAGACGAGTGGTCTGTTATTGGACCACCTGATGAAGGAATGTCTTCCCAAAAGGAAACAGCTTATCCGGCTGTGTGGTAGTGAAACTCTTGGGAAGCGTGCAATGTGTTTACTGCCCTGTCCTTGTTTAGATAACAGATCGTATGGTGATTCCTGCCACAGGCCTAAGCGCTCGGAGCTCTTGCAGCTCAAGCAACAGGCAGCCGGAGTGGTGTTGTCAAGGAACTAAAAACTGCAAGCATGAAGAACAAGTTATGAAGGTATTTTTTTCTGTTCAGAAAGGGAGAACAAAAGATGGAGTAACAATAGGAAAAAAAAAAGGAGCTCAGGAGTAACACGATACAAAGCTAAGGAGAATTTTCATTCTTATCTTTAATTATGTTTTTTTCAAGTACAGGTGAAGCTAAGAAGAGGGGAAGGATTGTTAACACAGGCAAAACCTTGAAGCTATCTGGAAACCAGTATATGACACAAGAACAGGGGAAAAAAACCGGGATAGAAACAGACATAGATATCATCCCAAGTGATTTTACAAACTGTGGCACATCCAACCTCACTTCATTTCCTCAGCTCCTTCCTCCCCTGCAGAACCTCTTCTATATAAAAAGTGAAGAGGAAGCTATAGGATCCTTGTTTTTTTTTCCAAACTGTGTATTTAATAGTCTTATCGCTGTGTGCCTCAACTGCTGCTAGCCGTGGCCACCCCGTCCTTTGGCGGGCTGCCTGTGTCTAGTCCCATCTTTGTAGCACTTCTCGTTCCATCCCTGGCCAGCAAAGGCAGCCGCAGGCCCAGAGATGCTCTGTGGGTACCGGCCTGCGACGGCTGCGGGCGCTGGGCAGCCCCTCGGCCCCGAGGGCAGTGGAGGAAGAAGAAAGGGCTTACGGATGGGAAAGGAGTAAATCAAATGGTCAGGGAAAGCAACCAGCTTCATTGGTCCGTGGGGAGTAAGAAATAAGAAACAATCAGCTTGAAAAAGCGTTAAAGATACTGGACTTCAGGTAAAAG
This sequence comes from Rissa tridactyla, assembly GCF_028500815.1. NCBI lineage: Eukaryota > Metazoa > Chordata > Aves > Charadriiformes > Laridae > Rissa > Rissa tridactyla. Next base: position 164,099,652 of record NC_071466.1, on the reverse strand, counting down.
GAAAGGAAATTAGTTAGAAAAAGCTTACGTTAAACGTTTGGGAAAGGGAAGCTGGTGGTGGAGAGAGAAGGTATTACTGTAGTTTCACAGGAAGGCACAATGGATTTCCTCAGTATTGTCATTATCTACCCTAATTCTGTATTTTTCTTAAAGCCACAGCAGTTATTCTAAGCTGCCATGAGGCAAGGCCAACTTGCTGTAGAGAAACAAAACTCAACGCACAAAACCACATGTATATAAAAAGCCCTTCAGATCTGCTCTTCCCATCTAACGGCTTTTTAGTGCCCACGGCTTCTATTAACGCGTTTCCCACCCCGGGCTTGCTCTCTTACAACTCGGTGCTAAAATTCCCGCTTTCCCGAGACGCCCCTCCGGCCCTTCCCGTGGGTGCCCGCGGGCGGCCTGTGGGACCACCCCAGTTCCCCTGTCACGGAGGGCTCCGGGAGGAGGAGAGCCCGGAGCCCCTGAGGCGCCGCCGCTGAGGAGACCCGTCCCCCCCGGCGCCGGTAGTTGAGGCGCCGCAACGCGCACGCGCCGGCCCGGCGGGGCGTGGCCAGGCGCCACGTGACGGGAGGGCGGTCGCCATGGCGCGAGTCGGGGCGGCGGTGGGTAGCCCAGATCTCGCCGGTGCCGCCGTGCAGCCGGTGGCGGGGAAGCAGCATCATCAGCCCGCCACGATGTCTTCCATCGCCTCCTACGAGAGCCTGGTGCACGCCGTGTCCGGGGCCGTGGTGAGCCGGCGGGTCGGGGCGTCGCGCCGCGGAGCTGTTGCGGGCGATGGGGGGGGAGGCGTCTCCTCAGCGGCGGCCGTTGGCGGTGACGGGGCGGGGGGGAGGAAGGAAGGAACGGCGGGTGAAGCGGCTGGGCCAGCCTGGTGGTGGGCGCTGAGGGGGTCGCGGGCCGCCTCAAGCCTTTGTTTGACTGAGGGCCCGCCGGGGGGGCCGCGCTGAGGGGGCGGCTCGGTGGGGTTTGGCGGCGGGCAGGCCCGGCGGGGCCGGGGTAAGCTGGCTGGGGTGCCGAGGTGTGCCCAAGCCTGTCACGGTGACGGGAGGAGGATTTAGGGCTCCCTGACAGCGGGTCGCAGCCCCGCCACCCACCCCCTGCGAGTGCACTTTGCAAAGCCCTCGTTTTGCTTGTCACTAGTTTTGGATGTGGGATTTACTAGTTTTGGATGTGAGATTTGGTAAACCTTGAGGCTCACTGTTGTTCCGGGCAGCTGGAGCTTCCCCCGAGCCCAGTAGGAGCTGCAGATGTGCTCCCTGAGAAAGTGAGTGTGTAACCATCTGATGAAGTTGGGCATCAAATTAATGTTGAAAACTTAAGCCTCACAGAAGTTATAGGGACAACACTTTAGCTATGTAATGTAAGAGCTGTAGTAAGCATCCGCATTCAAACTGGAAGAGGATAGGTTTAGATTAGATATTAGGAAGAAATTTTTCACTATGGGGAGTGGTGAGGCACTGGCACAGGTTGCCCAGAGAAGTTGTGGATGCCCCACCCCTGGAAGTGTTCAAGGCCAGGCTGGATGGGGCTTTGAGCAGCCTGGTCCAGTGGGAGGTGTCCCTGCCCATGATGAGAGGCTTGAAACTAGATCATCTTTAAGGTCCCTTCTGACCTAAACCATTCTATGATTCTGCAATTGTCTCATACATATTTAGAAGCTGTGAAGGGTGAGGTGATGCAGTGCAGCTAGAGAAGGTTTGTATAGATTAAATTTTTCATATGACACTTGTAAATTAAAAAGTAGTGTTTAGTTTCTGTAGATTTCCTGGTATGCCTACCCCTTGAATGAATGAGTGCTAGCTCTGTAAATAGCAAATTGATCTTGTACTTTCAACAGATTAAGAATTTTAGCGCAAAGTAGCATGTTGGACTGGGCATACTGATGGATTTCAAGCAAGCTGATGCAGCTCTACTCCTGGGTTATTCCAAACTGGCAAGAACACCTAAATGTGTATTTTAGCAATTGCTGATCTACTGTTCTGGCAAAACTTCCTCTTCTAATTTGAGTCCTTAAAAGAACTTGCAATGTCTTCTATAGGATGAAAGTCACTAAATGTTATTGAACAATAAAGGCTGATTCTAAAAGGAAAAAAATACCCCAAAGGGTGTTTTGTCTTTATCATAAATGAACATGGTATTAGTGTCTGCTCTTTAAGGTGTTTTAAGTCTGCTTATTTAAGCATCAAAGGCAATGGGGATTTTGTTTCCATTTTTGAGAAATGTAACTCTCTCAAATGGTCTCATTATTGAAATACTGCTCGCTCTCCTTTTGCTGGCTTGTACAGAAGTTGCTAATACTTTCTAGCCCTCACTGTTAGTTTCTTACTCACATACAGATTACTATAATCAGGCTGTGCTCCTGAACAAAGTTTGTGGTATGAACCAAACTTGTAAATCCAGCCATAAATTTAAAACACATAAGGAACACACGGTACCCCAAGTCCCTTGGTGCTGTTAATTAAGTTAATAGAAATTCCCTATTGTATTTAAAGATGCTTATATCTTGGCAGTGATGTTGCTATGAAGGAAGACAGAACTTTTTAGAGCTAATGTACCCTTGTGACTTCCACTTGGTGTCACTAATATTCATATACAATGTAAAGCTCTGCTGCAAGATTTTTTTTTTTCCTAAAACAAGGTGTCTTTTTTTTTTTTTTACTGCCTTATGCTAGAAACCTTGGTAGTTTTATAGTTTTTGTTATCATAAAGATGTACTTGTCGATTTAGGGATTTCTATTTGCTGCTCTAATATATAAATTTTGGCAAGATATTTGACGTGGGTACTAACCGTACTGATATCATCTTGCCATTTGTTTGAATTATTATAAAGCACACTGATTGGTGGATGTGATGCAAGATTTTAGAAAAAAAAAAAAGAAAAAGCAACGCACAGAAGTGTGATGAGGTAATGAGTCAGGAGAACATGTCAGATCCCAACATGGTAACTTTTGTTTCTGTTCTAATACGGTGAAAGTTCAAATATCTCCTGGGCTACCTAGTCAAACCTGAGATGAATAGTTTTGTGAGCAGCAAAAAAAAATCAGTGCTTGATTTCCTGTGAATGCTGAATTACATAAGTATTCTTTAACTCTGCATGTAGCTGTAAAGTAACCTTCCTGTTACAAAAGCTGTAGGAACAAGAATTTTATAGGAGTATTATGGTAGTAGTCAAGCTTCTTTGTTTCACTCTGAATGTTGGCTAACAACATAATTTATTTTTTTATATTTTAAAGTTCTTCGTATTATTTTTTAGAAATCCAAACTTTAGGCTGTGGTCCTGCATGCCTCTTGTTGGCAGCGGTCACCTCAGGCCATTTGTTCTGTGCGCTTGCTGCCACCTCTTGGCTACTGCACAGTCATTTCTTTCGTTCTGCGGCTGGTCGGGGAACTGATCTGACTGAAGAAGTAGCCCAGCGGAAAAAGTTATTTTTCAGCCAGATTAGTTTCCTTGTCTGCATCATCGTGTAGGTGCCCAAAAAGGTATGCCACTTGAACGGAGGAGACAGAGATGCAAATACAGTTGACCAAGAGCTGGGATTACTTAGGCCAGTTTGTACGTGTCCTAGTGATTGTTCAGTGATAGCATGACTTGATTTGGCAAACTTCTGGGATCCAGCACTGTCAGGGAGGTGGTAGGAAGGCAGGCATTGAGGCCTCCCCTCGTGCAGCTTTGAACCATTCCCATACGATGAGCCTTACAGGCTGCCTTAAAACATACATGAAGCTATAGCTGTGTCCTGTGTGCCCAACTATTTCCCCATTTCCATTTTCTGATTTTGAGTGCGAGTGTTTGTGTTGCTGTATGGTGGAGATTGCATGAGTTTAGGATTCGGGATAAATTTCACTTCAGGAGGATGGAAGCAGGGTAAATTGAGCAGGGGGAGGCTGGAACTTGTAGTGACTGTGCAGTCTTGTAGTTTTGTGCATAGGTGTGTGCAACTGTTTTGAGGTTGGCTTCAGAGTTGCTGTAATGCAGCTGTCATTAGGAGATATTTTGGCTCTTTCTGGCACTTCTTTTTGTACTGGTACTAGCCTTCTAACTGAAATCTATTTTTTGTAAATTTTTAGTCAGATAGGTTCGGTATTCCTACTTGCTGTCCCATCTGTGTACACAGTAGGTACCGAGAATGAGCAGACACCAGAGAAGTAGGTGGGAGAGCAGAACCAACCCTTTTGGCTAGAGTCCAAACTAAATGGGTTAAAATAACCAAGTAATTACGGCCAAATGTTTCCTTTTGTCTGCTGCCTGGTGTTGTGAAAACTGGAGAAATTTAAGTCTCGTTAAGACTTCAACCAAGAGTTGTCTTAGTGAGGAAACACCACCTGAAAAATAATCCTCTGTTGCTGGTTGTAGACAGAAGTCCAAGCTGGTTGTAGAGAGAGGTCTGAGCAACCTGCTCGGGAGCTGGAGTGTTTCCAGAGGCAAAGCTCGCTTAAATGTATGGCATAACATAGCTCTAGGAAAGTTCAAGTCAGACTGTGCAGTATGCTTTAAGCACAATGTTTGTGTGACTTGCTGCATCCCAGACCTTCCCACCATTTAAACGGTTTGCATGGCGACTAACGGAAGAGTGCCACAGCTTTAGCAGCCACTTAATGCATTTAATAATACTATAGAGTGTTAACAGGTTTACACCAAGCCAGGCTCTTTTTGAGTTAGATACCTTTTCCAAAAGCTGTGCAATATTAATGCTGAAGTACTAATGAATGATGAGGCTGAATGGTGGTGGAGAGGCACGGAACAGGCGGCCTGTGTGGAAGATGAGGGCATCTGCAAATACAGTATTTAATCCTGTTGTAAAGGAGAGCGTTTGCTGGCATTTTCCATTTAGAAGCTTTAATGGTTAGATTGTAGAGGAAGTGAAGAGAGAGTGTTGGATTCACAGGAGGTGTATCTGGTGATATCTAGGTCATGATTTAATTCATCGTATGTAACTCATGCCACAGGGGGTGTCTTCGTAGGCAGATCTTTATTGCCTAAATCGGAATTTAGTACAATGCTAGATTAAGTCCTGCAAAACATGTACTATCAGTTTGTTAATGAACAAAAGTTTCTGTGTTTTTTTTTTTAATTAAGTCAAAACCAGGTTATTGTAACACAACAGTTGCTTGTGTCATAGTCTTTTTTTTTTTTTTTTTTTAATTAGAAATTGGGTACTGAGGCTTATGGGAGGTAGAGAAAGTGCCATGTTTGTTTCCTGACTCCTACTTTATCAGCTCTCAGACTTCAAAAACTTTCTCTTTGGGCAAAAAGCTTCTAATGGTTTTAATTTTAGTTTGATCTAATACATGAGAAAAAAACCCTTGTTTGTAACCATTGGACCAAAAAACACTTCAAATAGATATTGTTATATATGGGGTTTATCCCCTTTTTAAATTTACTCAGTATACCAGTTTCTGGGTGAGAGGTGAAGGGCTACAAAGAGTCTGTCAGACATCTGTACGAGCTACTGATACTATATAGCCAGTTTATTTTGTTTTTCAGGGCAGTATGACTGCAATGACTGTATTTTTTCCTTTGGATACAGCTAGGCTTAGACTTCAGGGTAAGTGTCAAACTCTAGTTTCTTTGTACGATGGTGTTTCTGTTTGGCTTGGGCACTTGCAAGGGTGGTTGTAGGGGAACCTGTCTTGCATGAACAGGAATGTTACCTGTGTAACATAAACACCATTTAATCACTAACACCATTTTTCCAGCTGAAGGTAATTCTCCCTTCTGAAAGTATTGGGCAACCTTTTAATTAGCTGAAAAGGCTGTGTGATGTGTGGCCAGACATGGCTTTTAAATGGTTATTTAAGACCAGAAAGAAAAATATAGACGTGAGATTACACAGGATTACACTTGTGTACTGTTGCTTTTGGCTGCTGAGAGCACTTCAAAAGACAGGGGCAGTATCATGAAAAACTAGTCTAGAAATATTCCTAAGAATGGTTTAAAGGGAAAAGTCGGGGTTAGAACTGGGAGTAGGAACATCCAATATTTACAAAAATACATCTGGGTATAAACTTTATTGTTCTAACACTCTATCTTCTAATCAAAAGTCACAGAATCACCAAGCATTTTAGCACTGTGACTAAAGCGCTATTAAGAACTAGAGGGAGATCATCAGCTCGGTCGTCAGAAATACATGGTTGAGAAATGAGCACCATATTGCTGTTGAGCAGCTTTCAGTGTAGGAAGGGACAGTATTTTCCTAGGGTTTAGCTGTTTGCAGATTAACTGTAAGAGATTGCCCTGCTAATGGCACTAGTCCGGAGTCCAAGGAATGATTTTGGGAGCAGTTAAGCAGGCCCAATTCTAGTCTCTTACCTAAGGAGAACCTGCCTTCAGTTCACGTCACAGCTGTCAGGTTAGGAATTGGTAACTACAGATCCTCTAGTGCACAAAAGAACCTGCTAATCTGGGGAAGAATAAAAAAAAGGAAGTAGCCTTACCTAGCAAATGAAAATAAGGAGATGCATGGATTTGCTGCAGAAACAGGGAACGTCTGTCCTTTATGAGGAAGAAGAAACATGCTCTTCTGGGGTATGTTCAGAATAGGAAGGATGAGGACTTCAAAATGAGTGTTAAATTGGAATAATCTAAAAGTTTGATTCCTCTGTTTTCCAGTTGATGAGAAGCGGAAGTCTAAGACAACACCAGCAGTCCTTTTGGAAATAATCAAAGAAGAAGGCCTGTGAGTAGTTACTAATTTTCTGCTTGTTTTCATGTAGACAAGCTCTAAAACTAATTTGAGTTTGCATTTAAAGTGGAATAGTTAACGTGTATCTGTGTGGACAGATTTTTACTCATTAAAATGTCTCCCTTCAAGTGTGATATGACTTGCATTATCTTACGTGTTCATCTTTAGTTAATTTGGATTAACTTTCTTGAGCACCTTATGCAATTGATATGTTCAGTGACGTAACTGTGCCTCCATTAGGGAGGTAGCTGTACCTCCTCGGAAATGCAGGTTTGTAGGCAAATGTACCTTCATGTACTTGATAAACCAGCTTCGTCTGCCTGGATTCTTGGGTGTGTCCATGTCTCATAACCAAGATGAAACTCTTGGACAGCTGAGCCACTTTCGACAGGAGAATTGAGACATGTTTCCCAGCTGGAGGTTTTTATTTCTCATCCTAAGCATGTGAAAGTAAACAAGAAGTGACTTTATGCTGGTGAGATTCAAGATCTCTCTATAAACAGTTAACTTTCAGCAATGCTGTGCATTAGTGTTTGCCACGTAGTCTGAGCTGAGCTTGCTGGGAAGAACAGTTGTGCGTGTTGTTACAATTATTTTCCTAAGTGAATCCCTGGAACTCTTAAGTAGGCCAGAGCTTCCAGGCCATTAAAGTTGGAAAAAGTTTCGCGTGGCCAATAATGTTTTGCCACCTTTGAACTTGAGCAGTTGGCAGTTGTATGCATGAGCGTTTCTTGGTCAGTTGGTGATCAGTTTTGTTCACATTCCCGCATGACTTTTGTCACATGAGGGTGGCAAGTAAACTTCAATTAAAAAAAAAAAAAAAAAAAAAGTTAACTGAAGTGGAGAGACTGCAAAAGTGGTCATCCTGCTTTTCCCGTGAAACAGAAAAATCAGTAATTCTGGCAAGAGGGGGACATTATGTCTTCCAGAGGTATTGGGAAGGCCTGGCTAAGCAATGATACTTAGTTCTAGAGATGTGTCTGGAATAACAAAAAAACTCCAAACAACAACAACAAATCTGAAACATGATGTGACATCATAAACATCTTGTTCGTGTTTAGTTTGTAGAGCCTTGTCTCGTATTACACTTTTGTGAGACTGCTTTTCTCATCTAGATAAAGCAAATAGGGTTAGCTAATGGACTTCCTGTAGAAGTTTATCGAATGGCTTTGCTTTCTTCCCTGTGCTTTCGTCCTTTTCTACGTGATACGGAAGGTGATCACTGGAGTACGCAGAGTTGTCAAGGTTGCAGTTTGGAACACAAACTTAGGTTTTATTTGTCTGCAGAAGTATTTGTATGTGAATTACAGATACTAGCAGTGACAACTTCTGTCATTAAAATGAAACTACGACAAAAAATATGAGTTTATGTTCTGTACTGCAAGATGTGTAGTTTGAAAATCATCAGAAGTTGTTCTTAATAAATCAAGCAAAACCAAACTAACACTCTTAGTTAGAGGACATGTTCCCTAGAGGGTGTTTCTCCCTTCCTTTTCCAGCACAGACGAGGGAGGTGATGCAAAAATTGTTTTAATTTTACTCATGACTAACTATATGGTCAGTTAATTTGTAACTGTACCTGTATGTTTAGCTAAGCCTGTGACTTCAGAAACAGTCTTAATGTGGTGTATTCCCAGCTACGTGGGAGAGAGAAGCACTTCATACATCCGAGATGGAAAAACTAGTATTTACATCATAAGAACAGTCATATGCTGCATTTACCAGCCTTGCATCTTTTATGGTAGCCTTCTTGGGGATCCTTTTATTTTATTCCCAGTGTTTTAATGAAAACTAAAGAGCCTCCATGATTACTGCTAGTCGTTGAGGAGATTTCTTATGCTCTTAACATGATACCTGCCCTGTGCAGATTCAGTGAAGGTGCATGTCATTATCTCTTTTTGGATGTATTGTAGAACATGCTGTGGATGTAGGGCAACCGTTGACGTGTCCCTGTTTTACGGGCTTATCAGGCCTGTCAGAGAAGGAAGTTTTGTTAGTCAACTGTTAGGAAATCATTCTTAAATCAAGCTAGATTTAGATGATACACAATGACAATCATTTACAACACCTGAAAAATAAGATAGCTGTGAATCGTAAGGGGATATTCAGTTTTTTATCTGTGATTAAATTTAAATAGGTAATGTCTTTTTCTCACTTACCTGGCTGATTTGCTGTAGACTTTATTGCGAGGCATTTATTGGAAATTCCGTCCACCTGCGTATCTCCCAGGTTGCATCCTTTGGAAAGCTCTTCTTGGTGGAGTATATTAATTTCAGTAACTAGTCTTCCATCTATAAATTTTATGTAAGAATCCAGACGTATTTTTTTTTCTTCCATATTATAGTTTTTTTATATTTTGTATTCAATGAGTAGTTGTCTTAATTTTTTTCCATCTATGTTAAGAATTGCTTTGTTTCCTTGAAGAGGTGAGCATCTCTTTACTGAATTGTTATCTTTTGTATTGGACTAACAACTCAATTTCTTAACAAAGATGAGAATTCTCCTTGTGCCTTGGTATGTTTTAGTATATGGTTTAAACTGACTCTATCAGTCTGTATGTTAAGATACATACTTCAAACATATATTCATCCCCTGGATGTTGGTAGATCATTGCTGACTGTTGTTAGAGAGCAAATACAGTGGTAATACTTTTGGAGTGAGTGAGCCCCAAGCTTTTCACTGTAAATATATTGAGCCTCTACAGCTCCTTTTCAATGGAATTATTCCTGATTACGATAACTTATAAATGTAAGTGCTTGATCTTTTATGGTACAGTCAGGAGTTTAGTGTGGTTTGTTATCATTAATAATAAAGGCATATCTAGTTAGAATTGTGTGTAGTATACAGTATTGTATGTCTGGGACCCTCCATCAACATGTAAAATCAAGATAGATCACATAAATCCTTTGCTGATCCTACCATGACTTTTTTCTCTCCATTAGGTTGGCACCATATCGAGGATGGTTTCCTGTTATCTCCAGCCTTTGCTGCTCCAATTTTGTTTATTTTTATACATTTAATAGTCTTAAAGCTCTCTGGGTCAAAGGTCAGCATTCAACCACTGGAAAAGACTTGATTCTCGGGGTTGTTGCAGGTAGTACTTAAAAATCTCAATTTCATTAAAAATGTATTGTGTGTCTATTCTATCTAATGTTTTTCTTTATGAAGTCCACTGGAGGTCACACTGAGTGCTTATGCCTGCCACTGTATGCAGCTCTGCTTCGTTGTACAGCTCTGATTGCTCTTCTGGTCCTCCCCACCTCATAATGTGCATAAACTGTTCCTGTTGTGAATTCTGTCCCACAGCACAGTGATGTTGCAGTCTAGTATTTTATTTGTGCCTGGTGTGTTGTTTACCATGGTATCTGAGCATCAGAGGTGATAGTTTTTTTTCAGAGGGAAAGATATGTGCCAGTTCTGAAATATTTTTTTACTAGGATAAATAAGAGCTTTTACTGTAAGGATTTGAGTGCCAGTTTTCAGACTTCTCTTGGGGTCGTCATCTGAAAGTGACAGTAAGTCCCTAGATATATGCAAGTACAGCGGGAACTTATGTTCTTTTTCATCCCTTCCTCTCATGTGGATGCTACAGTGGCTTCTTTGAAGGGATGATGACACTAGTGGCTTTTCTAGCAAATCCAGTGGGAAAAGTTACCACTGTGTGCCTGTGTTTGCCTGTACTATTCTGTAGGAATAATTGCTCATGCAACCACACTGAAGTAAGCTAATTTTAAAAAAACCTGCAAAAAAAGGCCTGTGATTATTTGGGGGTGGTGGTGTTTGTTTACTCTGTGCTGGTTTCTGGTACTTTCAGTGTGTAGGCACAATGAATGGTTGAATAGTTGGGGTAAAGTAAGGAAAGAAATTCTTATGCTGGCTTTATCACTGGGGGAAACTTTCTTATAATTACATTTTGGAACAAAGGCTACAGGAGTTAGGGTAATAGCTTGTCAATTAAATGACTTCTTCAATGTCTGTAGTTTATGTCCTTTTAATGGAATAATAGCTGGTGTAAATTGAAAAATTCCATTTGGGCTATTTACTAGTTCTCCCTGCTCATCTCTCGTTCCTCCTACTGGTAGCAAATAGAGATTGTAAAAATATACCAAAAATTACCTTTCCAGTCTGGAAAATTAAGTCTTATGACATCTGTAACTGAGTCTGGGTGAAAAATTACAGGTGCTCTAATGTGTTGCTCCATAATGTAATCACATTGACTTTGGTTAGGAGAGGTTAATGTGGCTTACCTTTTCTGGTGCTTGATTTTGCTCAAAACTTTTTTTGAGAGGTGATTGTAGTCCTTATGATGCATACTGAAATAAGTTTATATTTGGCTTTTCTGAACCTTCTTAAAGGAAAAGAAAAAGAACAAACAGGCACGATGTAGGTAGTAAAGTTTCACCTTTTTCAGATTTACTGTTTTTGATACTGAGATGGACACAGCATATCACTATAACAGAACAATTCAGTCTGTCACTCAGACTCCTACCAAAGCAACCAGTGTAGAAGCAATTGCTAATTTCTGTGATGCAGAAATATTAATAAGAAAGACAAGAAGCTTGTTTTTAAATAGTTTCTCCAAAGTAACTTCCTCTGTCACTACTGAACAGGTATCTGTTTTGATCTCTCTTCAGAAAATAATCTTTCTAACCTTATCGCTCTGTGCTTCTTTCTGAAAGCAGGCAGGCAGCGAGTCATCATGGAGCGAAGTAGGGTATGAAAGAGTATGTTGTGCTCCAGGGTGGTATAGTTATGCAGCAAAGAAAACATTGAAATCTTCTGATTCTGGCTGATTTTCTTTGTGCTGTGTTTTGCATTAGGTGTAGTGAATGTCCTGTTGACGACTCCTCTTTGGGTAGTGAACACGCGTCTGAAGCTGCAGGGAGCAAAATTTAGAAATGAAGACATTGTACCAACCAATTATAAAGGCATAATAGGTAAGCACCTGTTGTTTTCTCAACCAAAGAGAAGTTCATTAAATGAAATATATCAAGGACTCTGAAGTTCGAAGACTTCTATTCATGTAGTGGATTTTACCCGGGAATTTCTATGCTTCCCGATCACTTTGCAGTCATTGAGTTTTACAGGAAACTGGACTGGGCCGTTTCTGGCGGTAATTGAGAGTTTGTAGTATGCACACCTGTAACTAAAATACCTTTCGCAAAGGCAAGTATCTTATACAAATCCTGGAGTAGTAGTGAGCCCGTTGAGGTGATAGCTGGGAGTCTGAGTTTGGACAGACTATCAGGAAATTCAGCTTCACTAACCTTGATCTCTCTTAATCACCCACAAGTTCAGGCTGGCTTCCTTTTAAAAATAAGTAAGTAAATAAATACTGTTGTCATTTTGAACAAGGTTTAGAAGACCTTGTTGTTGATGCTGAGCTTGTACTAAAAAGAGCAGGGTGTCTGTGCAGAGGATAAGCTTTGTTTACATTAATGGTGGTGCGAATTGAAGGACCACTTTTGTCACCGTTTTTCCGTTAACTGCCAGATTAGAATGGAAGATCATAGAATCATAGGGTTGGAAGGGACCTCTGGAGATCATCTAATCCAACCCCCCTGCCAGAGCAGGGTCACCTAGAGCAGGTTGCACAGGAACACAACCAGGTGGGTTTTGAATGTCTCCAGAGATGGAGACTCCACCACCTCTCTGGGCAGCCTGTTACAGTGCCCTGCCATCCTCAGGGTAAAGAAGTTCCTCCTCATGTTTAGGTGGAACTCTCTATGCTCAAGTTTGTGCCCATTACCTCTTGTCCTGTCGCTGGGCACCACTGAAAAGAGCCTGGCCCCATCCTCCTGACACCCACCCTTTAAGTATTTATAAGCATTGATAAGGTCCCCTCTCAGCTGTCTTTTTTACAGACTGAAGAGACCCAAATCCCTCAGCCTTTCTTCATAAGAGAGGTGTTCCAGTCCCCTAATCATCTTGGCAGCCCTTTGCTGCACCCTCTCCAGCAGTTCCCTGATAAAAAAAGTAACATAAGATACCATGGTGAATTTCAATACACTTTGAATATTGGACTTTAAGTGTAACTTCTCATGCTCTACAGTCAGAATTTTGTACTCAAAATTTTATTTTTTTTTTTAACCTTCTTAGATGCTTTTCATCAGATAATACGAGATGAAGGAGTCTTAGCTTTATGGAATGGTACGTTCCCCTCTTTGCTGCTGGTCTTCAATCCTGCCATACAGTTCATGTTTTACGAAGGCTCTAAACGGAAGCTTTTGAAAAAGCAGCTGCAAGTGAGTATGCTTTGAGGCCAGGTGATGGACATTTTCTGTTACAAGACAGGTTCTTTGACTTATGTTACTTGACCAAATTCAGAACTGGAGGTTTGGTTCTCATTCTTGTATTTTTGAGGTTTTTTTGAGTTAGTATATCTTATAAAAAGGATCCGTGATCACGAAGTGAGATGTGAATTGCTCATGTCCCTAGGGAAGATATTCCTGTGATGAATTCCTCTTCCTGTAAAAATAAAACTGCAGTTCTTGTCCACAGTTGTTTAGATTTGTTCACAGGCCTTGATTTAAAGTAGAGATTTCAATTCTAATATATCTGTTTTATAAGTATGTGCATACAGACTGTTTTGAAGTCACCTCTTAACCTTTTCTCCAGTAAATCAAGTATATTAAGCCTTTGAAGTATCACAGATTTGTTCTGGACCCTGTCATCTTAATAACACTTTTTTCCTGAAGCCCTCAATTTTTCAATATCCTTTTTCCAAGGATGGACACTAGAATTGAACACAGCATTGCAGTCATACCTCCCTGACTCTCTAGAGGTAGAACCACTTTTCTGTCCCTGCTTTATAGTCCCGTTCTCTTTCTGTATTCTTTCTCTGTTTCAGATATAGCAGCTCACCTGAACTCATGTTCCTTTTATGTTCTAGCAAATTGAAAAGCATTTGTGTTACACTTTAGGATAATGTCATAACATATAACATGTTTAAGCTGCAGTACTTGGCTGTTAATTACTGACTTGAGAATGCATTTGGCTGGGTTAAAATGTTAAAATGTTAGATTGTATCAGTATGCTACAAAGCCATCTTGTTTTTCCTCAAGACATAGTGAAATTATTTTTACATGAGATTTTGCATCATAAACGAGGCTTGAATTTGTTACCATCTTTAGTCAATACTGCAGCTGTAGCACCCTATTTGTGCCTGATGCATCTATCCAGTTACTTTATGGATAATATATTTTTTGAGTGATGAGTTGAGCTTACCTCTGCATTGTTATTTGCCTGTTGTCTTAATATTTTTCTTGTGTTTCTTTTAAATTACTTGGTTGTACCTTAAATTAGGGCATGTTTTGTCAATGGAGAGGGAAAATACTTTTTTTTTTTTTTTTTTTTTTTTTCTCCCCTCCCCACCCCCCCCAGCAATGCTCTCCCCATAGACACTTCTATTTTGGATAACATTTTTCTTTCTATCTGATCTTTTCTTGATTGTCTTAAGTATATCAGATTGACTTTTTAATGATGTACATATTTCTGATTGGAATAAACGTATTTTGCAAATTTGGAGCATGTTTTGATATGGGCACCTGTTTATTTTCAGTGATTAATTCACACTGTCAGACTGAGATGCCCTGTAATCAATTTAGGCTGTAACAATGTGTTTGGTGCATTTATGGGCTTTGGAGGTGAGGATGGGCTTTCAGCAGCTGTTCTAAACTAACAGGGGATGAGAATTTTAGCCTGTATCATCAAGACTAAGATTCTGCCTGATTGCAAAGTGATTATGTTTTAGGGTTATAGAGTGGCGTTCAAGGAGTCTTACGCAGTCACCTTTTCACAAGTGCCGTGTGACTTTGTTAGCTTGAATGTCGCAAAAGCTGAAATGCTTGCTGATTGATGGTATGTTTAAATGTGACTTCCCTTATCTTTTGTCTACTCTTGGTGCTTCAAATTGGTCTAGTTGTATGGCTTTATCTCCACTATTTTTTAGTAACCTAGTTATAGTGAGCAAGTCAAAGCAAAAGCTTGTGAGCTACAAATAAACTTTATTGTGGGAAAGTAAGTAGGTTGACCTATAACTAACTCTTTAAAATGCGAAGACCCAAAGACTTCCTGAAATCTTTATGCCGAAGATACTTAGATTACCTGCTAGCAAGAATCCCCAAACACATAAGGGTAACTGGCTGTTTTGGTACAATGTGGAAGTAATAATGTTCTTTATTTATTGAACAGCTCACATCTTTGGATGCTTTCGTCATTGGTGCAATAGCTAAAGCAGTTGCCACCACCCTCACTTATCCTCTGCAGACAGTACAGTCAATTCTGCGGGTAAGTAATAATTTCATTTCAGGCTAACTGCCTCTGACTTGTTCTGTATAATGCAGGCCCTGTTCACATGGCTTGTTTTTCTTTGAAGTAATGAGCCCATCATTTTGGGAGCTCCGGTGCACAATGCAGGTCATTGACAAGGATGCCTCTTTTTTTATGATCCCGTACTGACAGATTCTGGTAGAACTTGGTATCACTGGTGCGCATTTCAACATAATGCATCGGCACATTGTCTCACAGAAGCTGATGCACCATACTGCTCTTAGGCACTGTGAAATTTACTTCTTTGAATATAAATAGAAAATGTGTCAAGTGGGAAATTAAAATTAAATCCTCTAAGCCCAGTTTGTTTCCAGATGACCTGGGGTAAT
This sequence comes from Rissa tridactyla, assembly GCF_028500815.1. Lineage (NCBI taxonomy): Eukaryota > Metazoa > Chordata > Aves > Charadriiformes > Laridae > Rissa > Rissa tridactyla. The sequence goes on along the minus strand of NC_071466.1, from coordinate 164,084,306 downwards.
CAAAAAAAAAAAAAAGTTCTTTTCCTAGGTTTTGTTTTATTTGAATGATGGCCTGACCTTGTAGCCAGAATGTGATTCATCAGTGGAAACTGAGCTTCCTCATAAACAGTATCTTTAACCACTTGCCTGGCCTTGTGTGCCAATTGTAGTGCTAATGGAAATACTTGCATTTATTCTCACTTGCAATTTGTATCTATGCTGGATAACGCTGCTGCCTTCAACATGTACCAATACTGTTGTAATAATGAAACAAGACAAAGTTGAGGCGGGGGGGACCTGCCCATACATAAGCAAGCATATTGTAGTTTTAATTTCTGTGCTTTTTCATCTATCTTTGTAAGTTGCTTCTTGATTATTTTTGTAACAGTTAATAAATGTTTCCACATGCAGTATAATGCTATTTTCCCAAGTAAGGAGAAGCCCTAACTTGTGTCTATAGTAAAGCCGTTATATGTGTTTTAAAACTTGTATAAATTTGGAGAATAAGTTGAGTTATTGAACATGAGCCTTCCATGCCAAGGGTATCACTTCTCAGACTTGTCTAATAGGGCTTTTTATTGTTAATTGTTTGTCTGGAGAAAGTTATTTTCATGCAAATTTTGTAATTATTTTAATTTTTCTTCTCTCTAATAAGAGTGGGCTAAATGTATTTTGATTTTTGATAGCCTTTAGAAAGGTAGTTTGGATGCTATATTTCAAACTAACAGGACTTGAATATATTTACGGTGTGGTTGCTGCTACCCTGAAAAGATGCGAGGTAAAACTCTTGTCAGCCACAATGTAGAAACAACTCTGAATCGTTTCTAACGTTTGATGATGAGCCTGAACCTATCGCCTTCATTCGATGTTTTGTCCTGTTTTAACAGCCCGCACACATCTCAGGAGTTAAACTAGAAACACACAGTGTTATTACTGAAGTGACAGATACAGAAAAACATCGAAGCAAATGGTGCTTTGTTTGCATAAATTGCAACATCAGTCTGTTTCTAATTTGTGATGCGTTTTCTGCTGGTGTGAAGGAGAACTGGAAGGAAAGTTGGAGTGCTCTATTTTAGCTTTAGCATTGCACAGCAGCACAGTTTTTTACATCAATGTAATTCCTTCAACCCTCACTCCTTTGCGTGGTTGCTGTAGAAGTGGTTACAATCTTGTGACTATTACTTCATGTTTTGTCTGTCTTCTTTTGGCTTTTTGAACAAAATTCTTCTGTCTCTTGGTGACAGTGTCATTCTTTAAAAAAAGGGCAGGTGTGGTAAATTGTGCTGACAGCTTGATGTACTAACCAGCTGCTGCTGCTTACTGCTCACCTCAGCTGAAGTCAGCTAGTTCACTGCTGGCTTGCCTGGGCAGCGAGGAGTTGCCTTTCTGCTAGAGCACAGATAACCATCCGTGTCCTGGTGGTGGTGGGAGTCTTCTCACAGTGGCCCACTGTGAAATAGCGACCTATATGCTACTTCTCCGTCCTCTCTCTGTGGTGATGGGGAATACAGGGATCTTATCTCTGGGTCTGCAGTTAGTAGCAGTGGCTTCTTTCCCTCTGTGTATAAAACAAGTGATAGCCAGAAACCCTGAACGCTTCTGGTGAGAACAGCACAAACATGCATCTGTGACTTCAGGTACATCTGTGATACCTCTGCTGTCCAGTTCAAACTTGTGCTACTTTGTAATCTGTTTTCTAATCTAAAGCTAGCACTGTTGTGTTTGATGAAGTTTTTGTTGCTCGTGCTAAGTGATGTTAAAAAGAAAAGTTATGAATAAAGATTTAGTGCTTTCAGAAACAACATTCTGCATGAAGTATACTTCGTGTAGTTGTGGGGGGTTTTTTTTTGAAACAATTCAAGCAGAGTCACACACAAGGTTCATGAACAAGCTCAATAGGTTCATAAAAACTTACACATCATAATTAAGTTCTGTCATCAAATTAGAAGTACAGGACTCTTTTCAACCTTAAACCTTTAGAAACTTACTATTGTTTGAAAATTATTAGGGTTCTTTGTAATGAAATCTCTACACCTTTGCTTTCAACTTTTTGGCAAAGCGCTCTTCTTACTTCCATAAAATGAACAGTTGCCCTGTGTAATTGATAGTGATAAGCAGCTTCCAGCCAGATAGACATTTGGTATATCTGTCTCATTTTCAGTCATTAAAAATACACGGCACTGGTGTTACTCATTATGCAATGAAACTGTTCTTTATCCTATATGTCGGTAAACAGTGGATAAATTAAATTTGGCTGTGGAGAAATAGCAATACGGTTAATGTTCTTAGTGATCCTGGATGAAAAAGTTCTCTTTAAAACTCAAGCCTCTTTTCTCTATTGTAGAGAATGGTAGTCCCTTTGGGAAATCTTCTGCACTAATCAGTGACATATTAATGTCCTAGGGAGAAATGAACTTTTCCCCCCCTTGATGAACCTTTGTTTGCAGTACAAAAATAGTCCAGTGGTGGAGAAGAGAGAAGGAAGCACCTAATCCTGGTTTAGTTCGGAAGCTTATGAGTAACCTCGGCAGTGACTGGCACTGTAACTTGGAACTAGTTAGGAATTTTTGGGGGGTTTATCTTAGTCTTTGACAATAATCCGTAACACTGGTTTATCAATATCAAATTATTTAGTTGCTGATAAGAAGATCGTGGATTGTGAGCACGTATTTGCCTAATAAAGGGAGATTTCCTGTTCTTTTGCTCCTGTTTCCATCTTAAGGCATACAGCAAAAAGACCTGTGTCATCCTGGCATTTTCTTACAACTGCTGAACTGCCTAAATCTGCTTGCATACTCTACCAACTGTTAATGGTAATTGCTTACACAAGCAGTTGCTCAAATTCACCTTTCCTAGCACAGAAGCATAATACAGTCTTCAAAAGCTATTTGGCTGTGTTATAAATACAAGTGTGGCAACCTTTGTATAGTAATAATTCAGTTACAGCTTGCTGACAATACTGTCGACCTGTATCATATAAGAGTACCAATAAATGCTAGAAAATGAGTTGCTGAAATTGCCAGTTTAACTCTGAGACATAAAACTACAGCAGGAGCTATCATGCCTACTGAAAAACAGTTTGAGGATAAGCAAACACAGTGAGTAAAAGAGAAGTATTACTTAGGCCAGGTAAGTGGATCAAACAATTTTAGATTCTTCCATAGCAGCTCATATGTAAATGTTTTGCTCAATGACCGTTGCTGAGCAGATAAAGTTTGGGTTCAGCTATGCAATCTCAGCGTAGTAATGGTTTGCAGATGTATGAGGCTTTGAATCTTTGTTAAATGAAAGCTGGGCAGCCAGGAAGAACTTGCTTTGAATGTCATCTCCCTACTAACACTCTGCAAACTATGCTTTTTGAGATCTTGAAAACTGTTTCCTCCGGAGTAACTGAGAGCGCGCAAATATGGCCATGTGTAATGCTTTCTTAGAACCCATCTTAAAACGAAAAGAAATTATTGTCATACATAGCATTTTAATGTTTGCTGTGTAAAGCTTAATACTTTGAACTTTGGCCTCAGTTCTTTGCTGATGGATAGTATAACCTGTAAAATGTTAAGAGAGGTTTAAGAAAAGCCCTCTAGATTTTAGACTTTTAGTGTTGGGTTCCCTGCCTAGTACCATGGGGAAATAGTACAACAAAATGTTCTTCCTTTTTTTCAGTTTGGACGCCACAGGTTGAACCCAGAGAACCGAACACTAGGCAGTCTTAGAAATGTTCTTTACCTTCTTCAGCAAAGAGTGAGGTGAGCTTTCCAGTTTTTTTCTAACATGATATAGAAGACTTGAGTATTACTGATACATTGAAAATGTTGCAGAATTTGACTTTTGTTTCTTTTTGCCCCACCCTTAAACTTGCCATTTGAGTCAACCTGTTTTTTGTAATAGATTGCAGAATAAGTACACAAAACCAAATTCTCCTAAATATCTGTACAGTAAGTGGTATCAAGGATATCTATGGATATCAATTCATTCACCTCTCATCTTGAAAAGAAGCATGTTTCTTGCACAAAAGACTTCTCTAATATATTATTAAATATAGCTGGCATTCAAGAGATCAAGAATGAATTTAAGATTCCTACGCTTGTCATTAACTTGTGATATTAATTCTTCTTTGTAGAGTACTAATTTACTTATAGAAGGCTATTCACATTTGTTTTCTTGCTTGATTTTCTTTTTTTCCTCCTTAGGCGTTTTGGAATAATGGGACTCTACAAAGGCCTTGAAGCAAAGCTCCTGCAGACAGTCCTTACTGCTGCTCTCATGTTTCTAGTGTATGAGAAACTGACTGCTGCAACCTTCACTGTCATGGGGTTAAAGCACTCGCGCAAACATTGAAAAAGGAACCTATGCCAAAGATTATGGGGTCTAGAAAACACATTCCACTTCTGAGACTAGGCTGGGTAACAAAGGGTCCTCACTTTCTCTGTTTCTTTTTAGCCACCTCCATCTCCATTATTTGGAGAAATTTGGAATATACTCCATAGGGCCTGTTGCTATGAATTCAGGGATACCCCATTCCCTACTTTTCTGTGGACTCGCTGTGTTAAGAAACAGAGTGGAGACATTATTTAAGCACTTGACATGAAATTTTAACTACTACATGATTTGGTTGACATTCTTGGCAAGAATGAGTATCTCTTACTGTGCTTTCTTGTTTTCCCTCAAATCATCCTCAACTATTCTGTCTTTACCTTCTGTCAGCAGCTGGTGGGGCTGGTTTCGTGTTATTTTCCTTGACCTGTGTTTATGTCACTTCATAATTAGTTCATTAAAATAATTCATAAAGAACAAGATTTTTGACGTAGTTTTCTTTTAACTTCAAGTATGTTTGTGGCACAGAATGATAGGATATTGCCCCAAATATCCGGTGGTGAGATTTCTTAACTGCTAGGATGTATATTAGCAGTGAGGAGGCATGCTGCCTTCTTGAATCCACTTGTTTTGAATCTTGAAAAACTGGAATGCAGATACTGTCTAGATAGGAGGAACATAACTCCTTGCTTTTTCAAGCTGAGTACCTCAAGCTGCTTCAAGAAAATGGACTTGCTACACAGAAACGTATGAAGTTCTGTAACACGGTTCCTTGTGAGAATATGTGAATTCATGCCATGTTTTCAGGCAGACGGGGCACGATACCCTATGCTTCAGAAGCGGTATGCCCTCTCAGAAATGTGCTTTAATTATTTTTCCACTGATTTTCCCAGACGCTTTCCTGACCATAAAGTGTAAAGGTCATAACTGTTGTCCCAGTTAATGTAAGTATATATGTTCTTTTTGCATAGTTTTGTTTAATAATCCTACGCCATAAAATCCAAATAAATCCTGCTGTGTCCGTCATTAAGTTTGCAGGATTGTTATGAAGAACATTTTTACATTTGAAATATTGAGAAATTCCGTGGTAGTTTAACACCAAGAATGTCTGGGAGAAGAATTAAGTGCTACAGGAAATATCTTACTAAATTGCTAAATAGCACCCTTTTTTTGGTCTCAATTGAGTCAATTCTAAGTATGAAATTGGAATGCAATTCTGCAGATAATGCTGTCTTTTGAACAGGAATAAAAACCTTTACACAACTGCTTCTTCTAAGAGTATCGTGAGTATCTGTATACAAGAAAAATGCTCTTTGTTCAGTGCTGGATGCTTTTCAGTCCAAATGGGATTTACTTATGAGAAGTAAGAATGAAAAGGCATAACGAGCTGTAATTATACTTTGATAGATCACATGAAATTTAATGAAAGACTGTAGGCCTCGCCACTGGAAAAGAAACAATCACAACTCTGAGAATTTCAGTGAAGTCAAAGATAGATTGATTCCTGCATCCTCTGCAGTCAAGGAGGTACCAGCAGTTACTGCGGCTGGAGGAGAGGGAAGAGCTGTAATTTGGTGGTGGTTCCGATCAGAAAGCTCAGAGTCTGAGCTGACAAGAGTTTGCCCCCATAGCTAGCAGCGGTGAAGATGTACAAGTGACAGCAAGGGCAGAAACTATCTGTGAAGAGGTTCCCAGATGTCCATCTCCAGCATGTTAACAGATCCTGACGTGGCACTTGCGCAGTGGGGCCTGGCTCACGGGGGTGCTATCGCAGCAGTAATGAACAATGCAGTTCACATCATCCCCTCGGCTGTACCAGTGGCGGAGAGCCTTCATTTTTACAGTCACTGGCTGAAAAATATTATTTTGGAGCTGGAATGGTCTAGGTAGGTGGTTTGGGGTTTTTTTGCAGCTTTTAATTTGCAGTGTTGTTTGCTGTGATTTTTTTTTTCAAAGCAGCTGAAGGAAGTGATAGGTGTGTATGGATCGCTGGGATTTTTGCGTGGATTTTGGCTGCGCAAATTGCATTATGGTGTTTAGGAGGTCCCCCAACCATGCTGATACGCTAGGTTGTAACTAAGTTGGAAACGACTTGAAAGACACACGGTTACTGGTCACATTGGGAACAGCACCTCAGAGGAGCAGATTCCAACAACAGGGAAATCCTCTTCACAATGTATTTGTAGCTTTACCTCTAAGGTGAAATGCCAGCTGGACACACGTGTGCTGGGCTCGGGGGGCATCTATGCAGAAGGGGCCTGGCATCAAACCCTGCCAGCCTCAGCGCGGTGGGATCAGCCCCGGTTTATCCATGGGAAAACAGGTTTTTCTGACATTACCCAGTGCTCAGCTCACACTGGGCGAAGCGTGATCGTTAGCGCTTGTTATCCAGCTGTCGTCACAGCACGCATTGGTCTTATTCTTAGTAACGGCTAATCTCTTCTGTACGCTTACATCCAGATATGGAGGACGCACTTAGGCTTTTTTTTTTTTTCCAATAGGATTTATTTGGAATTAGACACAAATGCCGACCGGGCTTTGGCAGGCTTCACTGTGGCTTCCTTACTGAAAATTGTCGCTTTACAATTCTTGGCTTGGCCTTTCTGATCTTAATCTGTGATGGACAGAAGATTTCAGCCTCTGTGGCTGGATTAGAGATGCGATAGGGCCCCGTTATCTCAGCTGAGTGACGGCACATCAAGAGGCCCAGAGTTGCTGTTTTGAACAAAAAAAAAAAATCTACCCTGTCCTGTTGTTCTTAGGAAGTTTGTTGTTCTTCTAATGTCCTTGAGGAGCTGTGGTGACTTGCTGATGGGAAGGTTTTATGAAGCGCTGCCTTTTGTGAATGCTGATGTGAGAAAACTAATTTGATGGATTTTTCTCATCATCTTTCCTTGTGCATGTGTCCATGCAGTCCTAAGCCTCGGAGTCACCCATTGCATACAAAATAAATGCGTTCCTTTCTTCTGAATTTTTTCTCCTAGGCTTGCCTTGCGGCTGTGAAGCACAAAATACTTTGACACCCCGTTTTTATGGTTTTGAGATTCCCCAGATTACAGCGGGCAATGTATAAAGTTTTTATAATTTTTTTCACAAGAGAAGACAGCCTTTTATTTCCCTGTTGCATTTTTACTCTTTCTATATAGCATTGCAAAAGATAGAAGTTGGAGGCTTCATGTGCTGCTTTCAAAAGTCTTAAAGTATTCATCAAGAATAAAACAGAATGTTCCAAGAAAACTGAAATATTGTATTTAGTATTAGAGGATAAAGTGGGGAAGCTTTCTCCTTTCTGTATAAACAGGGAAGAGGACAATGAAATGGAGAAAGAAGTAATAATTCTTATTTCCTCACTGCTTTTCTCTGGAGCAAATATATATAAGCCTTATCTAATGCTGAAAGAGAAACATTTATGGAAAGTCTCTTTGTAACGGAGTGGCATGCTGGCCTCACCTTTGAGAAGGTTTTGCTGACCTTTTAAAAGTGAAAACTGACTCTGGAGACCTTGTAGCTCCCGTCTGCAGGACATTAACCATCCTGTAGTGTACCATGAGCTTTCATTGACCAGTCTAAAACCGTATGAATTTGTGAAGCTCAGCGACCCGATCACGCACCTCTTCTCCTTGAGGAGTCTGTTTTATTCTCGCCGAGTTAGAGGCCACTTGATCTGGGGAGCCGGAGGGCACTGCCCATATTATTTATATTTGGGGTATTTTCTGTTTTTTTTTTTTTTTCCTGGTTTTTTTTTTTTTCTGTATTTTGGGTGTTTTTTTGGTGCGCGGCCGGACCCCGGCAGGTGGCAGCCGAGCTCCGCTTCCCTGCCCGGCTCCCCTCTTGCTGCCGGGGACCGGGCAGGGCAGGAACGGAAGCGAAGGGACTTTTACGTGATCCCAAAGAAATCAAATTACAATCTGAACATTTTGAACCTTAGTCTGGGGCAAAGGCACACCAGGAGCTGGAAATGAGGACAGGCTCAATGCCATTCTGTGTAGAAAACCTGCATCCCCTCGCTGGGGGGGATGCTCGCTTTTGGACTGTGCTGTCTGCATCATACGCTGCTCATACAAGTTGGTGGGGTTAAATTTTTTTCCTCGGGTGTCATTACAGCGTTATAGTGAATTAAAATCCTAGATGAACCTAAAGCCTTTGTTTTAATATGGACAAAATTTTTGTTTCATGCCATGTCAGAACATTCATGAATTGAATGTGCTGCCTATTGCATTGAATGCTGCTGGGGGAAAAATGCTCCGGTTGGGTAAATATATGTCAAGTCAAGCAAGGGGCAGTTTGGTGGGAAGAAAAAGAAGTAGCCAAGTGGTGTGTCTTGGTGCAAGACATTTCAGAGGTGAGAGGGAAATCCATGGGGTTACATGGAATGGAAAAAATAAGTTGCAAGAAGGAAGCATTTGTAAAGTGATGGTGGCAACAGGTTATGTCCAAACTCAGGACACTCCAGGGATGTGAAGGGATGATATTTTTATACTGCTGCCACAACCACCAAAACCTACTAAGTCATTTCAATGTAATCTTTATTTCGCAGATTTGGCGTGATTTTGCAAGGCAGAGTGAATTATTTGGGCTGGGAAAAGTAGATGTTGTTGCTATGTGTGATTGTTTGCATTTTGGGCAGGTTTCTTACTAGCACTTGGCTTGAAGATATCACTGGATAATTTCACAGTGCCACCAACAGTCATAATTTCAGTTTCTCCTCTCCGGTGTGTACAGTTGAGTCCCTTCTGATGAACTGAGCCTGAGCCATCCTTCCTCTGCCCATCTATGACTTCACCACAGCTCTCGTCATGCCTAAATATACTCTTTTTTTCTTGAGAAGTTTGCTTTCTCCTTACATTGGAAAGTCAGAGGTGAATGAAAGAAGTTGGCCTGATACCTGTGGAAACACGCTTTTTCAGTTGTGAAATCCTGTGCGGTTTGTAGGGTGGTTTTAGTCGTGGACTTCCTTCGTTTGAGGCAACAAATGAAGACTTCAAAGCATTGTGTTAAGAAAACTGGCTCTTTGCAACAATAACTGTCCCAGGGAGGCACCTCTCCAGTTGCTTTCCAGAAGTCAGAGGGATTTAGGTTAGTTGCCGCAGGGCAGTTATCTAGTATTGTCTACACTGGGAAAAACGGGGAGGAAGTCAAAATCACCTGTTAACTGGATGGCACAATGAGCTCCTTTATTCTGTCCTGGCAGATCTTAATGCTCTGTCATTTTCTGTTGGTGGAAAGAGGTGTGCGGTTCTCATAGGCAAACGAAGGGAAAAAATGTAGCCTCACCCTGCCAGGGCACATCAGCTAAGGAAGGACATGCTTGTCAAAAGGTTTCTTGCAACACTGCTCTACAAACGTAATTAACGTTAAGATCGCATTAATGAATCTTGACTGTCCCTTCCTAGCTGCTTGAGCGGCTAATGTGATGTATGATATGATGCCTGAGCATGAAGCTTGGCTTTCCAATGCCACACAGAAGGACATCCCACTGCCCTTGGCAGAGGGTGGCAGCAGCAACGCCACGGCAGATCTTCCCCAGACCCTGCTCAGCCAGCTGCCTTCAAGCGCAGAGGCACTGGCTGTGTCCAAAGGGCCGGCTGTGGCCCACCAGAGCAACTTCTCCTGCCCGGGGCTTCCTCCTGCCCCCTCTCCTTCCCAGGCATCTCTCAGGATACAGGCTGGAGGAATTGCTCTTTACTGTTTCCTCACCACAGCCCTCTTTGCCGAGGAACTCTCGAGCCCCTTGGCCACTATATAACCAGAAGCGAAGCTGTGGCTTGCGGTGTGAGCATGACGGGTCCCATTAAACAACCGGCATCTGCCTGCAAGCTGGGCCATGTGGTTAGCGGTGCAGGCATTGCCCAACATCCAACTGGCTCTACTGTATGATACAAAACAGAGCACAGGGCACACAGCGCAGTTTGGTCCACCTGAAGAGACCCTGAGTAGCTCCTTCAAGAAGGTCTGGGGGCTACCAAGCTCAACAGCGTGGGCTCTGCGATCCTCCAGCCATCTTAGTTTGGCTCAGATCATGTGGTAAACCTTTCCCAGGTGTTTCAAGCTGTGTAGAAAAGGGAACATGTGCTTGATTTTAGAGCAAAATGTGGTCCTTCTGTCTGTCTCATGATTGGTAAAATGGGTGTGACATCTGACCATGCTTCCCGAGAGGAGAGGCCTTAATAAAAATAATTTCCTTGTTCATTGCTTTGGGGTCAATGGAAACGCCATGTGAATGTGACCTGCTTTTAAGCTTGAAAAGTAAGCTGTTTCAATGCTGATTTTTGGAGCGATCACTGCTGACACAATGCCATCGGCTCGCAGCGAGGTGGCCAAATCTAGTTCAGGGCAGGCTACAGCAAATGAAGTCCATCTCCGACAGCTCTGTCTACCCTGGTGGTACCACTGATAAAATAAAGCAGTGATTACAGCTTGATGCTCACTTACAATGCATTGCTCCGATCTAGACGTAGCTGCAAAAAGTTCCCTTGTCCACCAAGCACGTAGTGAGAGATGTGAACCCAATGTATCTCCTGAATTTTCTAACCGCAGGTGGAGGAAGATGCTTAGAAAAGCCCGGCGTTTCCACTGGGACAGGCTTTGGATAACCCAGGATGGCAGCTTAACATCTTCCTTCTCTTGGCCATGATGCAACTTGTGGCTGGGGGAGTGCTCTGAGCCCACTCAGCCAGTGGAGGACCTTTAGGAGACCTCCCAAAGCTCAATAATTCTGCCCAGAAATGCTGTAAGCCCAGGAATTCCCCCTGTGATGGCTGCTTTGATGAGCCAGGCTGAGTTGTTTGGTACAATCGTCTGTTTCTGGACAGAAATCTACACTGTACCAGCACTGTTACAACTGGTAATGATTTATTTCTGCCCTGTCTTGCAAGGACTCCAGTAAGAGAAGCCAAAAATTGCAGGGATTACTAAGGCTTTCTTCCTCCTGGTCTCCTACTGATTGTCCCTTGTGTGATGCTGCATCTTATGGTGAGTTTGTATTTTCTGTCCGTTGTTGCAGTGATAACTACTATGGAATATAGCTTAAAAATACAAAAAATGCAAGTATTGTTTGAACTCACTTATGATTTTTGTCAGCAAAGGAATCCCTGGAAAGGCGAGTTTGTCATGCTGGTTATGCAGAAGACACCAGAGATCTTACCAGCTCTTCTACTGAGAAAAGATCTGGCATGAATGAGGACGGTCTTTATCGAGCCATTATTTTATAGTTCTGCTCTCTAGTGTTGATCATTTAAAAAGATGCAAACAGAATAGGAAGAAAGGGACTCCTTTCCTCTTTCTGCCTTCGCTGTACAAACTCCTATTTGTCATGGTAATAGGTGGAAACCTTAAGCTTTAAATGCTTTCCAGTGGAAAGCAAATGTGGGGCTCCTGGTTTAGTTTCCCGTGTGTCGCTTTGCTAGGACTGGCACTAGGCAGAAAAGGAGACAAGATACACATAGTGGAAAAATAGTTTCCTTCTCAATGGCTAGAGTTACTTGTGCAAAATAGGGACATAATCTTTCTCTCTGCTTTTCAGTCTTAGGATGCGAGGTTGGCGTGAGGGGGAGTCAACTGGCTGAACTAATTCTCCTCAGGAGAGAATTAGTAATTTTACGGAGAATGAGTAATCTTTCCCCTCATCATTTTTTCATAGTGGACCCAGCAAAAAAAAAAAAAAAAAAAAAGGATGGGAGCTAAAAATACTTAGGCATTTTTTCTTGTGGTCGTCCTTATCTGGACTATCACAGCACTCAAGGGAGTCGCAGCGTTGCAGATGGATCTTTCACAAGCCAAACGGGATGCGTCAAAGGGTGACTTTGGCCAGGAGTGCCCAGCAGCGGAGTGTCCCCTGCTGCTTTGCCCAAGACGAGACCCAGGGACCCGGATAGGAAACAAAAGACCCCCATCGCGTACAGCCAGCAAACGAGTCCAGGCTGGCTTCTGCGCACTCACACGAGCGAATTTTTCATCTGCCCCCTTCCTGCACTCTCTGCTTCACGTCTGACTCACTGAATCCATTTTCCCTTCCTCCCAGGCTTGCTATTAAGCCGGGGCAGGCGACTTGGGGTGTCTGTCATAGAGTGGGGTGGTTGGCCTGCAGATGGGTGTTGAGCAGCTCCCTGTCCTGAAGGGCAGGAAGCCATCACCTCTCCTGCCTCCTTCCACCGCCGCCAGGCAAGCCTTTCCCTGAAGGTGGGCTGCAGCCAGAAATGCCTGAAAACTCGGTGGTCGACTTCTAAAACTTCACACGTGCACCAGAAAACAAAAGGAAAATAAATCTGTGGCCCCTTCTGGAACACACAAAAGAGCTTGGGACTCTCGTCGGGAGTGAGAACTGGTCTTGTGAAATTTGGGCTGTTTGGTGAAAAATGCCGGATGGCTCCAACTTTTGATGCTGGTTGAGAAAAGTTGTGGGATTGGGGTTGGTTTTTCACAGCAAGTCCCTCTGGTTCTGGCTCAATTCGCAGGCAGGTCTCTGGGTTGAAATCGGGCAGCAGCCGCCCATCTCGTGTTGAACAATACCTGTAGGTCGCAGGTACAAAATTCAAGCTGGGTAGTTTAAATTTTTTTTTAAAATACAAGTTTACTCTTATAATTTCCCTGGCCAGATACATATGATTTCCACGCCACTTTGCAACCTAGACCGCTTCTCCAAACATTTACAAGTGTAATTCTTGTGTAGATTGGTTGTTCATCAAAGCGGATCGAGGCCTGAGGCAGGTGCCGGCACTCCGGCCCGGCAGTGCGGGGTGGATGGAGCTGGCACAGCCGGGGCGGGAGACGCCATCGGTACATCCCCACAAGCCAAAGCATGTCCGAATGCAGCAGTCCCCGGTGTTCCCAGCTGGGATGGCTGAGGAATCCTGTTCTCCCTTACGCGAAGGTCCCTGCCCCTTGCGGTGGTTTAGTAAAGCACTTCAGGGCCTCTCAGGGACGAGTGGAAGAAATTTATTATGAAGAAATCCTTTACTGTGAGGGCGGTGAGACACTGGAGCAGGTTGCCCAGAGAAGCCATGAATGCCCCATCCCTGGAAGTGTTCAAGGCCAGGCTGGATGGGGCTTTGAGCAGCCTGGTCCAGTGGGAGGTGTCCCTGCCCATGGCAGGGGGGCTGGAACTAGATCATCTTTAAGGTCCCTTCTAACCTGAACCATTCTATGAGTGTCATCCCCTTTGAGATTCCCCAGTGATAGCAGAGGAAAGGAATCCTGCTAGTTTTGCTTTGCACAGTAAGATATTTGGGAGAAATTGAACAAAATAATTTCCCGACTGCGTAATTGCAGGAACAGGCAAGCCCATGTGTGCCATTCGGGTAAAACCACGTTATTCTGTAATTCCTGTCAGCTTTCGCAGGTAGATGTGTCCATGAGGGGCTGATGGCCTTGTGGCAAGGTGGGACAGGCACTCTGCCGCTGCCAGAAAGAGGTGATACCTCTGCCTTTTCTAGGCCCTTTCTTTTCACAACCCATACTTTATTTAACCAAGTGTAACAAAAAAAAAGCCCAAAACCCAGACAGCCCCCGAATGAAAAAATAACTACAAATCTTCACCCTGGAAACATGCAAATACATGTGGAAAAATAAAATAAGTGAAAGGCAACCCAAGCAGCCTTTCTAGAGGCTGCAAGGCAAGCGGGTGGCTCACCCAGGTGAAAGTCTGCTGCCATCTCTGTTCCCTGCTCGTACCCCCGCTCCCCGCCACTGCCCTCGCCTGCCGCCTCCTGCCTCTTAACCCGGAGGCCCTGCGGAGGCTGGCATTGGCATCATCATCATCGTCACTCCCTCCCTTTGCACAATGCGTGACTTTCGCACGCCCGGACGCCCACCTGAGGGTATTGCAAAGTATCTGCTGGTAAAATGCAACTGGCAGAACAATAAACCCTTTGACAAAAGCCATCTCTGCTTTTCCTTCCCCTGCACCTGGTCCATTAGCATCCTTTCTTCCTCCTGCCCCTTAGCTTTGTGCTCCACCCCAAAAAGCAGTATATTTGAGTCATTTGGGACCAGCAGGGGCTCCGAGGTTTCTGCCAAAGGCCGTTTCTCGTGAAGCCTGTTAAGGCAGCCGTCCCTCCGCGCTTGGAGGGACCCCCAGCGTTGCTGGCTCCGCTGTGCTTGAGAACTGCAGCAATGTGGTGTGGCAAATGCTAAAGAAAACGGCCCCGATGCCACGTAACACTTCACAGGCCAAAACCAGCCCAATTTGTCTGATCCTCTGCACGTCTGGGAACACAATGCCCCTGTGCGCTCATGCCGAGGCAAACCCGGCTGAAACAGAAAACTGGCTATATATGGGTACAGGGGCACCGTCTGCCCCAGGTTCCCCCCGCCACCTTCCACGACACCCCGACCATGCAGTGCCGGGAGGCCAGGACCCAGTGCCAGGCCACGGTGTGTCCCCCACACTGTGCCTACGCAACGCCGGTGATGTTTGTGGAGGAGCAGGTGCGGGTGGACCCTGGGAGCCGTCAGGAAGCTGTGATGAGGAAGGATCCTGCGTGAGCGTCCTTCCCTTCCTGCCCTTGCTCCTGGCGGACTTTCCACCCACCTCGCGCCTGCTCAGTCGCCACCAATTCCCTGTTCCTCTGTGCTCGACAGCCTCCTGCCCCCTGCCCGCGGCGTTTCTCGCTGGGTGGCTGCTGCCTCCGTGCCCTGGATAAGTTTGACGGCCGTTCCGGAGGTGACAGCCGACCCAAGGGGCACTGGTTATTTTCAAGTTTGGAATCGGACACCGTGGATGTGTATGTCCACCAGCAGCCTCAGCAAGCGCAGATGGGTTACTGGTGCAAATGGAAGGGCTCCTTCTTCCGGACTCTGAAGTTAAGGGACAGGTGGCCCCCATCGCTTTTAGCTCTTCTTAATAATAAAAGCCCTTCTTCACCCGTCCTAAGCATCATTCGATGCTCCTGGCATTTCACATTGTTATGGTTTGAGAAAACCCATAACAGTTTATTGTCGTTTAGACAACTATTCTACCACCCAATGACCCCTCCCCACCTGGAAAGGGGTATCGGGGAAAACAAGGAAACATGAGGGTTGAAATATAAATAGATTTAATAGGATAAGACTAAATAATTAACAATAATACTAAAGAACCAGTATTAATCCCAATACTAATATAGGATATACAGGAATTATACTCAGCCAATTCTATCAGTAGGGAGCTGTGCACTCCCAGCAGTGGACAGTAAATGTCGGACACTGGCAGCACAACGGCTTTGGGAGGAAGGGAAGGGCTCAGGGGTCCGGCACCCGGGCAAGGAGTTTCTCTGGACTGCCGCCATCAAGGGAGAGTGAAACTCCTCAGCAAACTTTCTAATTTATATTGAATGTGATGTTCATGGTATGAAATAATCCTGTTGGCCAGCCTGGGTCAAATGCCCAGGACTCACTCCTCCTCATCCTTGCACCTGGCAAGGCTTGAAAACAGAGACCTTGAATCCCACGTAGCCTAGCTGGCTATAAAGTAAATATTTTCACAAATTCAGACACTAGAGTCTTCCAAAAGTGGAGTTTTCCCCAGCATTAGAAGAGAAATTAGTCCTGTGTTGCTCAACCCAGGAAGCGTGCCCATATGGCTTTGCTTTCTCCTGCCTCCATCCCATCCACCCTCTCACTAATTCTGCTTTGTGCCGAAATATTCATCTCTTGACAGCTCCATCCTCTCAGGGCGCCAGCAGCCCTGCAACCAGCAGGAGGGATGCACTTAGAGAAAAGGCCGGCTCCGTTTTAGCAGGCGCCGGACACCCTGCATGCACAAGAGCAGCCGGTGAGGGAGGCACCGTGCCAAGAGCTAGCGGTGGCAAAGAAGGAAACTAAGTCACGTTTTTGTACAACATAGTGCTTTTCATTGTAAGTACACATGTGAGGGTGGGTGGGCGAGAGCCTACGAAGCCCTTCAGAGGAGGTGCTGTTAGGGACCGGTGGCATGGACTGCTGCTCTCTTGCTTTTTCCATTCATCCCTCCCCTCTTTCCCTGCTCCCTCTCTCATTTTCTTTCCCTCTGTTAATTTTGTGACGATTCAGCTCTTCTTGACACGAGCTCAGTCTGCAGTTTTAGCAGGACCTGCTACTGCTGGCAGGGAAACACACTCGTCTTTCTTCCTGCTGGTTTTCCCCTTTTCCTTCTCAGATCAACTTGCCCAATGATACCCACTTATCAGCAACAGGAAACCCATCTTTTTGGTGACAGCTCACAGCTCCTGTCATCTCCTGGCCCCACGATGGCTGCTGGGACCTATTGGTGCTTCAGCAAAGGCAAATTAAATCAGCGAGAGATGTTCAGGAGAAGTCTTCAGCAGTGCTGGGGGATTTGGGAATGGGGAGCTGCAAGCAGGCTCTGGCCACGCTCCCAGTCCCATGCTGAAGATGATGTGGAGGTTGGGACCAAGTTGTGGCTTGGAGGTAGGGGTTTTGCTGTGGCTGAAGACACTCTTGTCTTTGCCTTTTGCCTTGCAGCACCAGCCATGCCTGCCCTTGTGTTGGGATCCATTCCCGCTTTGGGAAACCCTACAGGGAGTACTGTCGCCTTGTTTTCTCCATGGGTAGTTGAGAGTTTCCCAAGTACCCTGTGTCTTTCTCTCCTTCTGATGGTCTTGCAGCAGGTGCACCCTGGGGGCACCACGGTGGGTGCTGAAGCCATGTCCCACAAGCTCCCTCCCTTCTCCCTCCTGTCTGCAGCTTTCGAGAGAGCGATGCACATCGCCCTGTTTGTCATTTCCCAGACACCGGGAAGGGGCTGGGAACGTGTGGGGACATCCGCCTGAGGTGTCACACCTCCTATGGGAAAGCTCGGGCGCTGCTGGCGCATCCACTGTGGATGTACAAAACCCCGAGGTGTGGGGACAAAATCCCGCCTGCCGAAATGCAGGACTGGGGTGGATGAGGTGCTCCAGGAGCCGAGCTGCTGCTCCTCAGCATCCCTGCCTGCCCCCTCGGCCAGGCCCCGGCTCCTCTGGCAGCACCTATGGGCCAGGCTGCTGGAGGGGAGCTGCTGGCCACAAGCAGTTTCTCTTCTCTTCTGCCGTACCAGGGCAGCGGCCACGGGATGGCAAAAGCTCCTCGGAAGCAGCTAGACAATAGCAGAGCAAGTTTGTCAGGCATTTTTATTTCATTTATTGGTAATTTTAGCCTTGACATCACTGATGAAGTTCAACACTTGAGTTTAAATCATCTTTTTAACAATAAAAGTGAAGCTTATTTCCCACTGAACTTCCCTTTTGTTCTTTGCTTAAATACTCTTGCTTAAAATGCCCTTTGGCTGTTATTAATTACATCCACAGTTTTCCAAACAACTTAATCTGTGGAAATTAGAGTTCGCAGGGAGGGCCAAGATCTAGTACGTCTGAGAGCAATATTCCTGTCCCTTTTAAGCATAATTAATTTGCGCTGATTCTTACAGCAGTATGAAAACAAAATGCAAGACGTACAGCAGAGGACAAAAACACCCGTCAGTGCAGCCAAGTAAAGCAACTGCTGCCGGCTTTGCCCTTCCCCTGCCTCCTGGGAACGGCTGGGTCGGAAGGCTCGCAAACACAGGTGTGGGCAGGAGGGCACAACAATAGTCCTCTGTATTTTATATGGGTAGAAGGACGCAATAATTTTTCCTCTGTATTTTAAAAGCACACTGTCACCAGCCATTAGGAAGGGGCTAAATTGCTATTCCTGCTCTCAAGCCACTCTGCTTGGTGTATTTGCTTTCAAAGCTTCACGTCCTATGCGTGAGCCACCAAACCATCTGACTAGTCCCCAAAACAGGGACAAACTCGTTATTTTATTAAGCAAATCTATTTAAAACTGAAGGGAAAGGTGGTGGTTCACCTGTCTGAAAACACTGCTTTTCCAAAACAAGCATTTAAGGTCTCCCCTAGGACAGTGCGTGAGGCCGCTGCAAGGGTGTTACTATTTAAAGTCACTTTCACAACAGAAATTGCAATTTTTGCTTCTTCAAAGGAAGGGAATCAGTACTCCAGCTTTTCCGGGATACAGAAGTCAGCATGTTATCCTGCAGAGCTGCTGGCACCGTAGCAGGGGAGTCCCCATCTATACATTCTCTGAGCTACAAAGGTGTCACAGCCAACGCACTTCTGATGTTTATTTTTGAACAAAGCTGCCCGCTGGGGTTTTCAGCCCTCAGTCACTGGCAGAGGTCAATGAGGTAGTGGCTCCAGCAGGCACGTAGCCGGCGCAGATGCGGTTGAAGGGGCCCATGTGGTTTCTCGGTGGCTTTTCTTCATCTGTGTCAGGTGAAGGGAAACTCCTGGCGGGTGCAAGTGCCCACCCCCACAGCTTTTGGGACAATCACCTATTTCAGCAAGTTTGCTGCCTTTTTTTGCTCCCTGACCATATCTCAGACTGAGCTGAACAGGATGTCGGCTTTGCGGTGTGTGACAGGAGAAGGTCTCGCCATGAAGGCTTTTCCCTTGAAATCTCTCAATGCCCTCTCGGGGCAACCTGTGTGGGCAGGTTTGGGGTGCTGGTGGTACCCGGCACTCACAGCATCCATCCCGCAGCACGCTGCTGGCTGCGGTGCTCTGCCGGGGCTGCTGTCACCAGGTATCGCTGGGGACACCGGTAGCTGATGCTCTCCAAAGCCACCCACGTTTGGGTGCAGATGCACTCGTCCTCCAGCTCTCTTCTCTTCTCTTCCCATAAGGATTTGGCCAGCACAGGCCAGCCGCCTTCCCCGCCAAGCCCGATCTCATTTATCACGCTGTGCGGGACTGCCGAGGGCAGCTGGTTGACATGACAACTGCAATTTCCCAGCACTCGAAATAGTGTTTCCTGTTGCACATCTCTCATTCCTGTAATCCCGAGTGGAGGCTTTAGCTCTGTTTTTGTTTTATTTTCCTCTTGAGGAAGAAATAAACACATTTCTTAATTTCCTGCTTGGAGCAATGTGGCTCAGCCCAGAACCAAAACCTCCTCCGGGCGCCTGTGCGGGGTGAAGGTCGGGGGAGCAGGCAGCGCTGGGTGGCTGCAGAGCGTCGTCTCAGTTCCCTCCGCTCCTAAATTCACCTTCCTACGTGCCTCGGACAGGATTTTGCACAGTCAGTGGCCATCCCTGCTCTTACGCTCCCCACCTTTTGGCAATTTTTCCTTGATCTCTTAAACCTGGAACACTCCACGTAGCTGCAGCCACTGCCAGCAGCCGGCCAGCCCTGTGAACACCAACACCACTTCCAGCCAGCCCTCTGGAGTCCCTTTCTCCCTCCACTCCCTTGTGCATCTCAAGTTTTCCATTAAAGCCTCCTCATCTCCCTGACAGACCATGAGCTTTGCCTGGTCCCCAGCACGGTGCAGGGCTGGCACCTCAGGAATCTTCCAGCCTCTTGCTGGATCTGAGGAAGGTACCGGCTGCTGCGGCCAGAGCCTGCGCCAGCGGGGATGGTTGCTGGCTTTGCAGGCAACCAAGTTTCAGTCTGCCCCTTTTGGAGGGGCCTTAGTCCCACCGGCTCTTAGACATCCTGGCCACATGCATCACACTGCACGAGTGCTGCTGCGGGCGATGCTGTGAGGGAGCTGCACCATCCACGGGACATCTCCTCGCTGGCAGTCTTTTGGCTATACGAGTGGACACAGATGACTGGAGGAGGCAGGGCATGGTGGCCAAACAGTTGCAATTGCATTTATTTCCCCCCCCCTGGGGAAACTTCAGGCTGAGATGGAAGGGTTTCAGTCTGCAGAGGGATGCAGACGAAGGGTTGAAGTTTTACCTTTTATAACACTAACTTGCAGCGTTTCAGGAAAAAAGGGAAAAAAAAGCTGTCAGGTCCCCGACCCCTGGGCTGCAGGTAGCAATGGTTGTCCCGCAGCACATGAGAAATCCCCCAAACATTCCAGGGAAATTCTTTGGCAGGTCCTGGGGAGCTGAGCTCAGCGTTACCCCGCTTTCCCTGCTTGTTCATTCCCCGCTTCAAGCTGTCCCAGGCCTTCACGTGGTCAAACAGCTCATGACAACCTGCCTCCCAGATTGCACCTGGTTTATTTCGCATCCCACATTCCCTGCTCAAGGACTTATGTCACCTGGGCAGCAGCTGGGCAGGGGCGATGGAAAGGTGGGCGCAAGTGGGGCCACCCTCGCCCCGGCATAATCCTCGCTGAAGCCTTAATGAGCCAGTGCAGGCAGCAGATTGGACAAAAAAAGCTTTTCCATTTGTTCTTCTAAAGCCCTGCTTAATTTTATTTTATATTTTTCTCAATTCTACCTAGTCAGACTGGTTCTCCATGGACCAGACAGCAACGTTGCCATGGGTGGCACACAGGTGGTCAGCGGCTTCTCCCAGTGGCGCAGCTCTCCTGCCAAGAGGGAGAGGCCGGGGGACTGTAACGCCGGGTGGAAAGCCAGTTTATGAAGGAAACGCTAATATTTTCATCACCGGCCAAACTTCCCACCTGCAGACCAGTGGACGGCAGCACCGTCAAGCCTTCACAGCTTCGTTTTCCCCTGCCCCCATCCAACAGAAACGGGCCAGCAAATGCAATTCCTCGAGTGGTGCTAACTTTAACAAAACATGCAGGTCCTCAAATACCAGGTGGGGGGACATGGGATGGGGGAGGACGGACAACAACAGCCTGGAGGTGTTTTCCTTAGCGAGCTTAGGCCTGAAGCAGTGCTTCTCCCCTTCCCAAACGACGAGTGACTGGGACCAGCTCTTCCCAGGCTTTGCTTGATGGCCTAGAGAAGTCGGAAACGGCTGGGGCCGTGGGCACTGAACTTGATTAGGGCCTCTTGGGGAGGCTCCTGCTCAAACAAGGCATGTAGGCAAGGGCTGGCTGAGTCACGGCTGCGGGAGAGGCTGCAGCCAGCAGATAAAAGGTCTGCATCACCAGGAGCTGTCAGAATGAGTGTTAAATTAAGTGTGAGAGAGACGTGTTGTGCTTACGGCTCAATTTACTGTTCCTTTTCACCATGAAAGCTCGCAGTCATGCTTTTACTATGCCCCCTGCTTTTTAACTGAGCTCTGACTATCACTGGCTATTTAGCAGCAACATCTGCCTGGGGTTCGGCCCACGTCCGTGCGTGGGCAGCTCTTTTGGGGCTCTGGTGAACTTCAAAAGGACAACCACATGCAACCACCTATTTCACCAACCGAGTAAGCAGGGCTCGGGCCGCAGGAGGCTTTGAAGCAGGGGTAGCCATCAGCTATGGCAGCAGTGGGAAGCCCAAAAGCCATGTAAAAGGAAGCTGAACTGCACGTAGAATTGGGGGGGCCATGGCTGTGATTTGAGGGAGAGGTTTCATTAGGGAGTAACACTGCGGGTGCCGTCCACTTCTGGGAGTTTCAGTATTTGCAAAGTGAATTTACCAGTGAAATCCTGTGCAATCACTTTTTCCCTACTGCTCTTGGAACCTTCACCTTTCACTGCTTCGTTCTGCCCATTGCTCATCAGTCCCCTCAGTGACACACAGAGCTCCGGCTGGTCTTGATCCCATTTCGCCTCCCTTAGGTTTCCCCTGAAGGTTGCTGCAGCTGGTGGCTCACGCAGCTGCTCCTTCTTTATCACCAGAAGCTTTCTAAGACCTGCATTTCTGGCACAGAGGAAAAACTTGAAGGCAAGGAAGGGCACGTCCCCAACCACTTTCATTTATCATTGAGTAGTGAAGATTATCTCTGAAGAGAAGAACAGATCTGGTCAGTGGAACACAGTGGGGGAACCATGCAGCCAGGTTTCCTTTGGCACATGTGCTTTTCTCACCTCAAACGGTCATCCGGACAGTCTGTGGCCAATTGTCCGGGGTTTCCACCCCTGACCAGGCTTCAGGACACCTATAAATGCCAGTACAGACACACAGTGCCTGGTGCCCACCTGCTCTGCTGGGGAAAGGCAGGTAGGACCAGGGGAGCCTTTTGCTTGCACGTCCTTGCAGGTCTGGTCACACTCATAGCTGGCCATCTGAACCCGGGGGGCTGCGTTTTCCTGAAGGGCTTTTTGTGGCAACACCCGTTTAAAGAGATCTAGCCCCCTTCTCCCCCTACCATATTGTTTTTTTAGCCTGGATCAGTTCCCTGGTGGGGTTCAACGCTTGGCTCTATAACCCATCGTGCTGCTGCTGCAGAGGTGGCGATGTGCTGAGATGCATCTGAAGGAAGGAACGGTTGGAGGTGTAAGGGGGAAGCAATGACTCCATGAGCATTGGCATTGCTAGTGAGGACCTTGAAACAGGAGATGATGGTCCCAGACTTCTTTCCAGAGATCTAGAGCACAGGGTATAAAAATAAAGCCACAGAGCTGGATCTTTTTCCCCTGAGGACCCCTGTTGCCAAGCCCTTCCCCATCACCCCCTCGGATGGTTTTGCTGCTGGGGACACTCCCCTGTAGAATGAGGTGCTGGAGCTCATGCCGCTGGGTCACAAAGCCCCGCTCACAGCAAATCCAAAACACAAATAAGCATGGACCAAGGCAGCCTGACCTTGCCAACATCTGTGTTTTCCCTCTTGATATCACTAATGAAAGAGCTCTTGAGCTGGCAAATGTAAGAACACTTCACCTATTTTGGACAGTGCTTGATTTTCTCAGGATGCGGGTCTCCGAACTGCAAGAAAAGACAGGCAGCCATGTTTGTTCCTGCCGATTCTGACCTAGGCTTTGTCCAGCTACTTCCACAGTCACATTTTTCACTGGCAAGCACAAATCCCATCATTGATTCACTGGTGTTACAGACACATCACTAGCAGCAATAAGAGAGGTGGGTGCTCAGAGAGGATGTAGGTGTTCTTCCTCCACACCACAAGCCATCCTGCTGGATATCCTCTGTTCTTTGACATTGCTGCCTCTGACACAAAAAAAAAAAAAAAAAAAAAAAAAAAAAGGATAGCTAAATATTACAGCTTTCTGAAGGTACACGTGGCTCCTCCAGTGTCTCACCTAGCTATAAAACTGCTCACCTGACAAGACAAACAAGGCTAGATCTCATTATGAGAGGCACAGGGAGGAATACTAATAGCTGAGTTTAGCTGACCCTTCCTCTTATCAAGTCTTGTTTAAAGTTGCTGATAACATTGACAAGTGGTACTGGCAGAAAGTTTCTACGTTGGGTGTCTGCCCGGGGCCTGTGTTGTCTCAGGAAAATTTCAGCGAAAACAACTCAGCTATTTCTCCAAACCTGACTAAGGGAAACGAGCTTTGTTAATGTAAAAACAAAACCACATCCTCTTTCATTAAGATCTTTTAACACAGCCCCGCCCTGGAGCAGGGACTTGAGATGTGAGGCTGGTCTGTCTACTATCCTCCCTGCCTGTTCAGACTATAAGCCTTTTAGTAAAAACACAGCGCTCTGCTGCCTCGGTTCCTACACCTCCCTCAACACAAGCAGGCGATGTCCCCAAAGCATGTGCCATCTTTGGATGGAGCAGAGCTTTCCCGGGAATTCTTCCTCCCAGCTGTAGCATACTGTTACATTACGGGCACTAATTTACCTGTTTTATGTATTATTGTAATTATTACATGGCGTTATATTAATAATAATAATATTGAGAGAGACTGTCCCTGGTGCATTCAGGGCTCCCAGTATTTGTGTTCAAGTGCAGGAGCTGGGTGTGCGTTAGTAGACGGGATAGAGGGGTTAAAACAAAAATCAGGAGGTGTGGGAAAAATATCAGCCGTAGAAAATTGGGGAGCGGAAGACAATAAACAGGATCCAAAAAGAGGGAAGGATGGGGCTTGGGAGGGAGAGGACGGTGCAGGACTCGGTGGCAATACAAGAGAGGATTTAAATCCCTCTCCGTGTGCTTTGCCAATTGACGGGGCGCTGCAGTTCATCTCCCCACCCTGCGCCGGCTGAAGCCATCCAGAGCCTTCTCCTGCCTATCAGCAGCCCTGTCACCCCGGGGGCTGCTGCGCCGAGCAGAGAAAGAACAGAGCACCGCTGGCATGGCACGTCTGCCCAGCCGCCGAGGGCTGGGACGGGGCTGCAGACTCTGGCCCGGGGCCAGTCGGGGAGCCTCTCCGGCAAACAACACCCGGGAGACGCTTTGAGTGCTGATTTGGGCTATCTATCTCGGATGGGATGGCGGGCGGCGGGCCTGCGGGCTTTGTCTGAGGGAGGATTGCGGATGCTAAGTATGTGCTGGTAGCTCCTGGGCTTCGTACGTCCGTCTTGTTAAAACACGCTGAGGATTTTCCCAGATCAAAAACAGGGCGCATCACTTGGCAGACAGTTACATCGGCAGATAGATGTGACCGCGAACATCCTGAGAGTGCTGCCCTTGGAGCAAAATGACCGAAAGCTTGAAAACACAAACAGAAGAGTGCTGCGGTGGCGGCCCGTTCCTATCACCTGCCTCCTCCCTGCCTGCAACCACGGTCCTGCCCCGGCCCCGCAGCCCCGCAGGGAGCGGGAAGGAGCAGAGCGATGGCGATGCAGGGACTTGCTGCCCGGCACTGTGCCGTGCCCTTTTAAAATCGTCATCCCAGCGGGAACCCCAGGCCTTCTTCATCAAAGCATAAACACGGAGGGACTGATTGCACGTTTGTTTGTTTTAAGGCCCAAAGTTTATATAGTTTAAAACTTCCATGTGCCGCTTTCCCCGGTGCCTCTGCAGCCCAGTAATTCGTGTGTGACAGAGAGAAATAAGCAATGGAGCACTTTAGCATGATCTAACAGCGGAGTTATTTGATCTGGGGGTTGGCATGCACTGCAAATACCAGTGGTTAATGTACTGCAAACATGGCACAGCAGCTCTTTGCCTCCCGGCTCGCGCAGGAGTCAACGCTTCACAAAGCTGAAGAGGATGCTCTCCTTCGCAGCATCCGTCCCGCTCATCCAGTGACCAGCCTTGCTTGACAAACCCGTCCACCATATATATATATATATATATATATATATATACACACAGATACTTCTAGCCTTCATTTTAAAAAGCCTGCATCAGAAAACAGGAAAAAGTCCACCTGGGAAGCTCAGCTTTGATCTGGTTTTGCCCATTAACCTGGCTTTAACTTTACACGTCTTCAAACATTTGGTTTAGCTACTGCTGCAATTTTCTAATACGGTGCATAAATTTAAAGGCTATTTCTGTTCTTGTCTGAAGTTTTAACGTTTCCTCAACTTGGACTGAACATACTTTATCACATCCTCTAAACCCCAGGGACACTCTAGTGAAGACAGAGCACTGTTGATGTGAAAAGTAGCGATATTTTCTCAGTTTCAGGCCCCTCATCTGCACCAGACTCTTACCCAGATCAGACACTTTTTTCTCTGCACTTAATGCTCACCAGGGAAAAGAGGAAACAAAAAAAAAAAAAAAAAAGAGAGAGAAAAAAACCGGATAATTTCTGTAATAAGAAGACAAATCACTCTTGTCAAACTTATTTGTCTCCATAACTGGAAGAACTTTTTTACAGGCTTTTTATTTTAGACACGGAAAATCGTGATGTGTCTGTCCTCTATGCGCAATGCCCAACAGAAGATTGTGCCATTCACTATATGCGTCATTTACTGTACGTGCCAGGTTTCTGTTTGAGTTTAATTTACTGCTTCTGAGGGGTTTCAGCCTCTCCCTTTCGGGGTTTATTCAAATCAAGCAGAGATTATTGTTGGCTTTTTCCATTTTAGGCAGCCACCATCACCATAATTTTTTTCAGTGGCTCCCATATAAAAAAAACCAAACAAACTCATAACAAGAGTGAAGCTCGCAGAGAACTCAATGTAGTATCTGGTACTTTTCCTCTTTCAAAATAACTACTTGGAGGAAAGGTTTTGTTTGGTTTCTTAGGCTTTGTACAGTTACTTATTTTAGGTTGCTTTATTTAGTTTATATTTTTGTTCCTTGTACTGAGCCAAAATTTTCCTTCTCTCAAATTTACTTGAGTCCTCCTGGCTATCACACTAGTACCACCGTAACCACTCCTCCTTCCTTGACATTTATATCCTCCAAAGTTTCGTGAATTATCACTGCATTCTCTTCTGGAGTTGTCATTCGACCAAATTATACATCTGATTTGTTTGAACATTTTAAAGCATGGATTCACCAGGGAAAATTAAACACCCTTTTGAAGACTTTCCAGACTTGAGGCACCTGTATGCAATACTCTGTATCCCCTGTAGATCGAGTACCTTTAATCTTTGGCTTGCTATCTGCCTCCTGGCAAAAGTGTGGCCAGTCCCTGCCAGTCCTGGGCCACTGACCTGACAGAGAGATCCGGTGACAGCTCTCAAGACCCACCAAGTACCTGGGGGGACGAGCCTGCTGGGTGCACAGACCAGGGTGATGGGCATGTTTCAGGTGCAAGAGCGGAGGAGGATCAGAGGGTGTAGGTATCTACAGCAGCAAACGACACTGTGCCCAGCAGATAGAGAAGACCAGACATACAGCAATTGCAATTTCTGTATTCACTTCACCCTCAGCTGGGCACTTTCTTGGACAGCTGGGGCAGAAGAGACTTAATCTTTTGGAATATCTGCATGCAGGCAGCACCACGTGAGGAGAGAAGGTCAGTATAGGACACAGCCAGAGCAGGGACAGTGAATGCCAGAACCTCTAGCACCATCAGGGCCAGGATAAACCTGCCATGGAGCCAAACCAGGGAAATGCTGGTAAGGACATGCCCACAGGAGGCAAGCGATCAAGTCAGCAAGAGGGGGCTTCCAACACCTCAGGGAGAAGACTGGTGAATAGTGGCTAAATATTAAGCCTCTGGACACAGCAGTGAGAACAGGGGTGCTGGGGAACTGCTGACACCCACAGCAGGGGGAGCGAGTATGGGGTCTCCCAACGTACCAGACCCCACTGCCCATACACTGACAGATCCCAAAGATGAACTGCTGTGGAAAGACTGAAGACGTCTGGAACGCGGTGGCACCAGAGAAGGTTGTATTTCTTCACTACAGCAGAAACAGCAATAGAAATGCAGACAACGTCCAGGAGATACATGATGCCCAAGAAACTAGGCTGGACAATATTAACCTAAGAGATACTCTGAAGACTGGGTTGCTGTGAAAAAAGAAACGTAGTCACAAAATGCAGATTTAATTTTTTTTTTCTTATGTTTGGGGTAGAATCAAGTGGTGGAAAAAATGTGTCAGTTGGTATACCTCTATCTACATCTGTCACACTGTGTTCTTCTGCCAATGAAAGTGGCCTGGAAGCAGTCTTTGGAATTCCAGCTCATACCTTCACTAACACACCCCAGCAGTAAAAAACATACCGAAATAAATACCCCTGCAGGCTACTATCCTATCTATGACAGAAACCAGCAGAAGATTACTCCCAGAAAATTTCAAGAGAAGAATAGGATAATTTGCCCACACAAGAAGTTATTTCTAGTCGCAGGCTTTCTGAGGTTGCTCGATGCCCTGAAGCTAGTGGGATTTTATCCCTCAAACATGAAAGAGAGAATAAAAGTAGCAACCTCTAATTATACTCTTTTTTCTCCCCTCTAATCCTATTTAAGACTTAAGCCGACTCTTATTCTCAATGACGGTCTATGAAACTCTCACAAATAACATTATTCCATGGTAAATACATTTCCTGTACACACGTAACATTATTCTGTAATAAACACATCTCCTGTTACCCATTTTAAAAGCCATCACCTTTCCGGTTCACCGAGTCCTCATTCAGTACTGGAGCAAGCAGCACCCAATAGAGCACCTTTACAGTTTTCATTATTTTCTGCTTTTCTATTATGCGCCCTTTTCTGAATGTCTTCCTGTGAACTAAATAATCACAGGGGGCTTCAGCGGAGCAGTCTCTCCCTCCCTTTAATCATATCTGTCCTTCAAGTCCCAACCTACCCCCCACTTTCTCCAGCATCCAGTTTTTTGAAACGAGATCCCCTGGATATTTCAGGCAAAGCTGCCTCCCGACATTACATACTGGCACCACGCACATTTCTGGAGAAATCAGCTCTGCAGAGAGCGCTTTATCATCAGGCCCTTTAACCAGACGCTTAACTCTGACTCTGACAAATGGCTCCCTGCGAGCAGAAGGAGTTGCGGAGTGTCGGCATCCAAGATGCTGAGCAGTGCTCAGCGATAACAAATCGCCCACAGGCGCTTCTCGGATTTACGTGGGCTCCATCAGGAGAGCTCTGGCCGGGAGCCCGTCACTCGTGCTACGTGGCCAGCAGCTGGAAAAGTCTTTGGTGTCTGTCAGACAACCCTGCCACACAAGGGTACCTTTCTTTGGGAGCAACTTCGTCTGCTCAGTTTCAATGTTGTGCTGCAGCAGGGGCAGGGGAAAGGGGAAAGCCGCTCCACTTGAATTTCATTTCTACTTCCTTTGTTCGCGCCTCTGTATTTTTTCTGGGACACTCATTCCTGGATTGGTTATTTTGCAGGAACATCAGGCCTGTCTGAGAGAGGCTGCTGCTGTGTTCCCCAGACAGCATTAAGCACTCGTTCTTTTTTTCCTTTCATTTGATTCCCTCTTCTTTCAGACATAATCAGAATACTCTAATTTCCCTTCAGAGCTTTCCCCTCCACTGCTTTTAATATACATTTTAAATCGCATTTTAAAATGTTTATTATCACAACTGTAAAACTCATTATTAAGGCTGGAAGGCTGAACGTTACGTTAACAAGCCCTACCCATACTAGGGAGAGTTTTGGAAATACCAGGCATGGTAGTTGGCTTGAGGTAAACAGATAAAGGTAAACTGAGGCAGAAGAGGAGCCTGTAGTCAGGTTGGTGAATATCAGTGTGCTCTGCCGGAAACTGTGCACAGTTACCCTGTGGGCCATCTTCGCCTAGGCACTGCCAAATTCCTGCTCCGGGGACTATTTAATGCAGCTAAGCTATGTGAAAGTGATTGGCAAGCGCAAAATGCCAAAGAAACGCTTTCCCAGTGGATGGCGATTATTTTCCTCTACTAATTTCTGCCTTGGCGGTCTGTTTGCTTTGAAGCCTGAGGGGTCATGGCATTGCCCAATTTTTACTGAGTCTCTTGGATGCTCTTGGGACAGCATGGTCTCTGTCTAGCACCTCTTCCAGAGAGTGGGACCCCACGGTGCAACTCCCCCGAGCTCTGAAAATAGCTCTGAACTTTCCCAGCCTCTGCATGTGTTCCTTGGAGCTGCAGCCCTGCTGGATGAGTCAGCTCTTTTGGGATGACATCGCAGCTGAAATCAGACCCAGGCTTTGCAAAGAGAAATCCAAAGATCCTCTTGTATTCACTTGCTCAACGGGAAACATCTAAACAAAGTAAAGATGTGAGTGTCACAAACTTCCTCTCCCCATGCTGATTACTGACCTCTCTGGGGAGCCCTGGGATTGTGTGGGGATCAAATCGCCTCTTTCCAAATCCTCCAGCTGCACCTTCTCGAGCAAGGAAAGAAAGCTGGAGAATGTAACTCCTTCAAGAGCAGACCTTGGAGTCAGAATGGCAGCTGGGAAATAATACAGTCCTGATGAAGGTGTGCTAAACCAGAGTGGGATCCAGCACCTCTTCCTTCTTCACAGCAAGCCGCTGGAAGAGGAGGCTCCATCCAAAAGACTAGTCTGGCACCAGAAAACCCTTCCCAGTTTCCTCAAGTGTTTGACAGCCACAAGCTTTTGCTGCACTCCACATGCCTCTGCGAAAGGGACGAAGCATAGTGACTGCTGCAAATGCAACCGTAGGCATAAAACCACAGGCGTATAAAACCAGATGCAGATCTCTTCCCCAGTTAGTGGCACGTTCGTATCACTGGGATATTACTGACACATAGCCTCCGTGTTTCAATTCATCTTTCATGATTCAGTCTGAACACTGAACAGCAGGATAACAAGACTGGCCCTTTAAATGCAATGGTCTTTTGAGAAAATTATCTCCTTTGCGGTGTTGCTTAAAAATAAAAGGCTAGCAAAAGGGCACTCTGTCTATACAGTAAGTTGCCTCAGATGTTTCTACACCACTTTCAAGTCCAGTGTAACGAAACCTGTTGCCAGGTAAGTAAAATCTGTGTGGAAATATTTACTCTTGTCCCCTACTGGGACCATGAGTGGCTTTGCACTGTTCTGAACACAGATGTGAAGACGCCTTCCTTGGCTCTTGAAGTGAGCAAAGAACTTTGAGTTGCTGTCAGGAGGGTAGCAATGATTTCTTACTCCCCAAGGCTGGAAATGCTCCTCACCCTGTAATGCTTTTATCCTTATTTGGCTGATAGCTCTGCCTGTCTTCCTTACACAGTGTTTTGATCAAATTCCTGTAATTTTGGTATCACTTCACAGATGGCAGAGATTGTAGAGTCCTCCTCTGTTCTTGGAAGTTCCTACTTTCTATTACAAGTCATTGCATTGCATCTGTAGATCCCAAACATTATGCAGTGGATGTCACAAGACCCGGTAGGTAGAAGTCTGCCCAAGATCACAGTGCGGCAGTGGAAGGAAAAGCCTCCAAAATATGCCTCCTAAGACCCTTTCTAATGCCTTATCCATTCAATACGCAGAACAGACAACTAGCCAAAGCTGTGATATAATGTGTAGTTAGAAAGGTAATATTTGTAACATCTGAAAAACATTTCCCCCTCAAGCTGTACGGGAAGGTCAGTGTTGGATTAGCGCTTTCATGTGTCATTGCCTGTTGTTGCTGCACTGTGGGAACAGACCTGGGAGACAGTGAAACAGTATGAGGGATGCAGCCTGGGGGAAAGGGCAGGAAATGGGGCTCGGGGACACATGACACACTCTCCTACTACAGTTCTCTGGGATTTTGGGGAAACTGCATTCGTTGCTGGTGAGTCACAACGCAGCTGGACGATGTGTGTTTGGCTCCATCTATGGGAAGCAGCAAAATACTACAATAACACCAGAAACGAGCTGGTGTCCGTTCCAGTCCTTTCAGATCGAAAGGTTATGGCCAACCTTCAACTTTTCTCATAAACCATAACGTATCTTTATCACTCCACTTTTGAACCGGTGAGTTTGTAAACTGTGTTGTTTGTTTACTACGGCGCACCCTTTTCTACCCATGTGGATCACAACTTGGAAGCCACAGCCTTAAGTTAATAGTTTATGTATTCTTTGATAGACAACACTGTAATTATTAAGCCTGAACTCTGATACCGGTCCACTCACTTTTTACATGCACTTACCACTTCCCCAAACAATTTTTTTATCAGAAATTCTTGTGCTTGGTGTTTGCCCAAAGGACATACTTTTGTAAAGACTTCAATTGCTTTTCCTTTTACTATACGTTACTCTCTCTTTGAGCAGTTGAGCACACAAAATCCTTTTTTCTTGAAAAGGTCTGACAGGAAGGTAAATTGCTTGCCCAGGAAAGCTTACATTAATAGAAACATGTTGTGTTTACCAAACTGAAACTGTTGATCCACTTCAAAACGGAAAATCCTTAGTAAGATAGGAAAACTGGTTGTCTCTAATGCTTTGAACACAGTCATTGAAATATCTCTCTAAGATGTTTTTGCCCTCTCCAAACTCCTTTCTCAAGAGGCTCTTGTACCACGGGGATTAGAAGACAGCAACCAGCTGCTGATGTGCAGGACATGGAAAATAAGAATGAAACCTTGTAAAGAACACGATTCACTTAAAAAGGTGCAGGCGACTAGCCTCTCTGAAGGCAGGGAAACATCCCCCGGTCATCTCTTATTCTTGCTTGTCAGGACTTGATTACCCAAGGCTGAGAACATATCACCTCCTTCTAGTTTTACAACATAACCCCAAACTCAACCGCTGCCTTTAAAGCTCCCACAGGGGCTCCTAACATAGCAGGACTGGGGTACCACCAATGGATGGTTGCAGCAGCTGCCTGCCCTGAGCTGGACCATGTGGGGAAGGGTGTCTTCACACTGTGCTCCATTAGGAGCCCAATCTTCAGAGTCTACAGCCCACTTCTCCTCCTGTGTATTCAAATACACGTGCCTGAACTCCAGTACCTGCTTCTGCACCCTCCTATTCCTTTCCCTGCCCATCCCTGTTCAGGCACACCCTCCTCCTCAACCTCTGCCCTGCAGCCTGAGAGGGAAGCGTAGGCTCTGGCTTGAGGCCACGCACAGAAGCTGAGTTGATTAAGTGACTGACAGTACTTGGTCTGGTGGAAGAGCTCACCCAGCCTCCACACGGGCAATTATGGCCCGGCAGAAACCATCTATGTGCAAGTGCTCATCTGAGCTGCCGGGGGAGAGGGGCCACAGAAGTGGCTTCCCTTGCAGCCCAGCTCAGTGTCTTGCAGGAGCCTGGCCACGGCAGCTGGTGATGTACAGGCCCAGGGCTGGCAATCACCCCTGTTTGGCCAAGCGCCCCTGGGAGGAGTTTCCTCAGGGCCCTGGAAAGCCCCTGCACACTCTCCCTTGTGCCCACACACACACGTGAGCACCTGCTGCTGTGGCCTGTGCAAACCATTGGAAAACTTGGGATCTTGCTGAGCTGCTAAGATGCATATAACCAGTCAGAAGTCAAGTTAGCAGAATTCATCGCTTCCAAAAAAATTAAGCTGGAACAGTTAGCCGTGCCAACCAGGTTCTTTCTCCATCAGGAGAAGATTTGTCCATCAGCCTAATGCCAAGATAATAAACATTATTAGGCATGTTCTGAGTTGTTCATTCATTAAGGTTTCTTTAATAGCTTATGGTTTTAAGCAGAGTCATCTTTAGATGGCTGAAGGCCATCCAGCCTTTAAGGTTAAGCTTAGCATTGAGCCATTTTAAGAACTTTATCTTTAGAAACACTCTTAGGGACACCTTTTAGCTTTGTTCTCTTTTGGCGTTTTTCCCCCATTCATCCTGCTTTTCTTTAAAGGGAAAGGAAATCCAAATGCAAAACTGAATGTAATGCTAAGTGACTGATGACGAGGACATCAGGTTAGGAAAATCAAATATTTCTGCGAAAGATTCCTAGCTTAGTTGCTAATGGTAGCTACACAAAAGTAACTTGATTTTGTAATTATGCAGTTGAGTTCGGAATTAGTCTGCACTTAGAATTAGTCCCACAGTAACTAGATTGAATTCTGCTGTATTCTGTTATAGCTCACTGGTGTTTTCTTTGTTCAGTGTGAATCTTCATCTAACATTTAATCAAATGGAACTCGTTTAATATACTTGATCTGCTGCCTTTACCAATACTGCAGACTGTTCTTACGCATCTGTTAATAAAATATGAATTTAGTTCACTCATTATAAGTCTTAAAGAATCTGAAAGCTACTGAAAATAACAAAGAGGCTTTCAAAACTAAAACAGAAATATAGCTTGCATGTTCTTCACTTTTCATTATTCCTGGTGAAGACAGACAGCTTTTATGGGCAAGCAGATTTCTTGCTTTCTATTTTTCCCTATTGTATCTTTATCAAGGTCTGTAAATACCTTTGGAACTTCAGAAAAATGTTGTAGTAGAGACTGAAAACAATCAGTAATATGTAGAGCATGTAAATCAGTAGAGACGTTAGCAAACCAATGAAACCTAAGCACAGAAATGAAGGGAATGGCTTCCATCTCTTAAATGTTCATCTGTTTGAAGGAAGATACAGCCTGCTGAGTAGGACTCTGGCTTGTGAACTGAAAATATGGGCATAGCTGTGAGCTCTGCCATCAGTTTGTGGTACGCCCTTGGACACATCATTTCTCTGCCCACTCTGTAAACAGATCTATTAACAAGTCTTCTAAGCAAATGATTTCAAGAACAAGCCCTGCACCGTTCTTGCTAAAACCAGCAATGTAAAATAGAAAGGCAACCACGCTTTCTCATCCACTTGGAGCATTTCTCTCAGATCCCTAAAGAGCTATTCTTAGAAAACATGGGACAAAAGGAAGGTAAATATTCCTGACTTGCCGTTAAACCTAAAACTCCCGGAATTACCATCATCCATGGGAACGTTTCGTGTTTTTGACTCTACTCTTTCACTGAACTACCTCTGGAGGGCTAACCCTGTCAAAGAGCATGGAGAAGAATTATGTTACATCAAGATTTATGTGCCTAGCCAAAGCTGAACTGGATTCCTGGGAATGAAAAGCAAAGAGCTGTAAATGTCAGGATTAGAAACCAGGGCGAGATAGTGGCTGGCTGGCAGTAACTGGCTGTTTGGTTCTTCCTAACATTCTTGTATCATCAAGCTTCTTATCGTGGATTTCATAGGTTAATTGTACATGGCACAAACATTTTTTCCTAACTACTTCACATACATTGCTTTGCAGTTATATCATGTCCTCTAGTTCTTTGACTACATGAAAGGTTAAGGAAAGGCCAACCTTGCCTTCTTACACCATTTATTATTTTATACCTCACTCGTGTCCCCTTTTCTTTGTTTTGAAAGGCAATCCTAATTTTTTCAGCTTTGCAGTATGAGGCAATCCTTCCCTGGGCATTGCTACAGCCTCTGTCATGACTCATGTCCATAATGTCCTTTTAAGATACACTAAGCAGGGGTGAGAACAATGTTGCAGGTAGACATTCACCAGCTATTTATAACGATATAATAGCCTAACTATGATCCTCTGTCCTGCTCTTTAAGTATGGCATCGATCCTTTATTTTCTCAACAAACTCACCCCAGTTAATCGAAGATTTCATTATGGACATTTCACCCATTTGTGATTTATTTTCCCAGCTTCGTATCAGATCAAGAAAAAAAACATCCTCTCCCAGGAAAAGCACAGCCCCTGGCCAGACATGAGGTTTCCGCCACAGGCTGGGCAGCAACTGCAACATGGCGCCTGGCCTCTCCCCACCACCCCTGGCAGGGGCTTCCTGCTCCCCCACAGCTGGGCACCCACCACACGGATCTGGGGTGGTTGGCACCGGGCAGGCACGTCCCGGGGCTGTGGGAGGCCGGGCGAAGGCCAACCCTGCATCCCACTGGCCTGGCCTCAGGGCCGCCCTGGTAGGCCTCGCCTCACCCCACGGTGCCCGCTCAAGGCCTGGCAGGACCCGCTTCCCCGCTGGCACCAGCCAGGCCTTCGCCGCGCCGTTCCCCACAGCGCCTTTCATAAAAAAATACCCCTTTCAAAAAACAATAAAAACATAAACCCGGTAAAAGTCAAAGACCAGCCCGCCCCGCCCCCCCACGCACACGGAGGGAACAAGGGCACCGCTGCCTCTTTAAGGGCGAGGTCCCGCCCCTCCCCGCCTTCCCAGGGGACGCCCCGCCCCCGCGTCTCCACCGGTGACATCACCCCTGCCTTTCGATTGGCTGCTCGCCCCGCCAGGCACGCGGCGCCCCGCCCCGCCCCCGCCCCCTCGCCCTGCCTCAGGCCCGTTAGCTTCCCCAGGTGCTCGCCGCCCATTGGCCAGCCTCGCTGGCGCTCACCCGCGCCTCTCCGTTCTGATTGGCTCAGCGCCGAGGGAGGGCGGGTGGGGGGGGCGGGCGCTTCCGCGGTTGCGAGGCGCCGGTCGGCGGTGGCCAGGCCGGGTGGCAGGCTCGGGGTGGGCGCGTTCTCGGCGGGCGGCGGCGGCTCCGCCGGGGACGGGCGGGGTCGGAGCGAGATGGAGCCGTGACCGGGTGAGTGCGGAGCTCCGAGCTCGGCCGGGAGCTGCCAGGGGTAAAGAAACGGGAGGAGGGGGGTTGGGGCGGGGAGGGGCGCGGGCCTCGCGCCGCCGCCCGGTCCTCTCCTCAGCGGCGGCCGTTGGTGCGGGGCGGGAGGCGGCAGCGCGTGCCCCTGACGCGCCCCCTTCCCGCCCCGCTCCGGTGTCCTACCCCCGCCGCGTACCCCCCACCGGCGGTGGCGGGGCCCGGCGCGGCTGGACAGCTCCGTTCCGCGGGGCCCCGGCCCGCACCGAGGGGCCTCCCCTCGCCGGGGCACGGCCGCTCCCTCCAGCCTCGGGCCGGCTTCGTTCCCCCCCCCCCCACCTCCTCAGCCCCCGCGCCTGTTTCCCCTCGGCCCTTGGGCTCGCTTTTGCCCTGCTCTGGCCTCTTCCCCGCTTTCTCCCCCTGAGGGGGGCTCGGCGCACCGTTTCCCCTCTCTTGTCCCGGGCCTCTCGCGTTTAGTAGGTCGGAGGTGGGTTCTGTTTTTTTTGTTTGTTTTCAGTGCTCTCTTTCCCATTTTACAGGCCTGGTAGTGGTGACAGTGGTTTGCAAGGGTTTGTGCAGCAGCGATCTCCTGCCGTCCCCACCGCCCCATGCACACACGCCATTGTACTAAGCGGGGTTAATTTTCCCCACTGAAAAGACACTTATCCATGCTATGGCTAGATGCATATTTCAGGTAACATCCATGTGTCCCAGATGCCTGTCCACTGGGGACTAGATCTCCCTCTCTGTGACTGTAAAAACCTTGTGTTTAAGAGGACTGTAATTTCTTGTATCCCCCGATCAAGGAGGAAAACTCTGACCATTTTCATTGTGTGTAAGTGGAAATACACTCCTGAGACCTTTATGATCTGTATTGTGTACCCTTATACTGCATCACGCAAACCGTGTGCTAACATGGTTCTGTGTGGTTCTCTTTTACGAGATGAACCTTGAGTGGGCTGAATAAGGGGTTTCAGGTTGGCTGCCGCTTATAGCACTTCCTTTCTTGTATCGTGTTTGTCCAGACAATATCAGGGCCTCTACCATGAAGCTGCATCTTAGTCTACCATCAATAGAAAATACATTTTGAAGGCATTAAAAATGTTTCTGTTTAGATCTGTAGCTCCTTTCTGGATCATGAAAACCAAAATGTGCTTTTTATTTCTTGGTAGGATTTGAAGACACAGCTCTGAATATTTGGAAAATATAAAATGTAGCTATTCTGGACTGAATGTGTCTATCCCAATATTTCCAGCACAGGCACTGAAACAATTCAGTATGCAATTCTGTCTTTATTTTCAATTTGCATTTGCCATCAGGGCTAGTTAACCATGGTGTAGCTGACTTACTGAAAGTGTGTTTTCTAACTGTGTGTTGGTTTTACTTTCAGGTAAATATACAAACAAACTTTCAGCACTGATTTCAAAGTATATCTTGCTGCTTGCACAAAACAATTCAGTAGGCTTTTATAAAGAAGCTCTTAAAATCCGTACTGTAGAAGTCCTAGAAGTATAATGCCTTCAGGTCTTCATAAGTATTGCCAAAAATACTTCAGTC
Source organism: Rissa tridactyla (assembly GCF_028500815.1). Taxonomy (NCBI): domain Eukaryota; kingdom Metazoa; phylum Chordata; class Aves; order Charadriiformes; family Laridae; genus Rissa; species Rissa tridactyla. The sequence goes on along the minus strand of NC_071466.1, from coordinate 164,047,094 downwards.
ATTCCTGAATATGAAATGAGAGGGACACCCATTTGTTCCCGTTTGCTGCAGTGATTAAATGAGTGATCTAATAGTTGTGATTAAATAGAATCTAATAATAGATTTTAAAATAAGTGTATGATCTGAAGCTGACTGTGAACTCCTTTTCTGTTCTTGAGATTTGTGCTTTCTGCTGAAAGGAGAGACTCAGGGCTGAAAGCAAATGCCATAAGCTTTTCACAAGTAGACAAATTCGCCCTTCTTTATTACCAGATATTAACTTACTGAGCCCTTTTCAGTCCTTCCTCCCTTATAATTTAGATACCAAATGTGATTTCAGGAAAAGAGTGAAATGTTGCTAGTTATAGCTTCTTGGGTATCTTATTGTTCTGTACAAAAGGTAAGTAGTGCTGTGTTTGCTGGCTCCAACAGTTGCAGAAGCAGCTTTAATTTCTATTTAATCAAGGCCATCGATTCTAATGTTATGTGGGAGAAGACCCTCAAATCTTCAGGCAACAAGCAGACCATGAAATAAAATGCAAAGAGAGGGAGTACAGAAGACATTTTGACATACAGCTAAGAGAATATGGGTGTTTTCCAAAAGCAGTCTTTTGAATATGAAATAATAGGAAACTCTTGGGTTTGGGGAGGAGTCCTTGATTTTGAGTGATTTTTATACCTCTGGTTCCTGCTGGCATGGTAAAGCAGCAGCATTTTTCATGGACCCTTTCATCCTTTAACCACCAGGTAAAATGTACATTCAGGCAATCAGAATATCCCTTTATTAATAATAATAATAATAAAAAGCCCTACTGGATTGCCTTCACTGTTGAGCCATGATTACATTACTCTGTGGTATTTGGTGGGGGGAAAGGGCAGTTGTAGTAGATACAGAGGAGGATCAGAGCAAAAAGGGTTTGGATGGTAGAGCAGAAAGCAGATAAATTCTTAGGATGTGTCAAAACATTATCACAAGATTAATTGTTACACTCATTTGGAATGTGCTTTTTACCTCAAAAGCACAATTTACAGCAATTCCAAGAGTCTTCTGTCTTTACTTTCTATATTCAGCTGTCCTTCCTGTGTTGTAGATGGACTGTTTCAATGTTGGTTTACTTACTGAGAACTCAGTATTATGATTAAGGTCCCCTTTGAAGAGTACAGTTGGTTTCCTTCATGTAAAAAGAGGTAACAATTAGTAAATTTTATTATAGTTGCACAATGCTTTTCCTTTAAATATTTTTTTTTAATCAACTGTATCCTGGGGGTCAATGTCTTTTCCTGAGAAACTGTTGAAGAGGAAGCAGAAAAAGCAACTGTTCAGCAGTCTGAAACCGTCAAACACCTACTCTGGGAAAGCCAAATCTAATTATTTCCTGCTGGACACATTGCTGAACTGAGACTGAAAACAGAGGATGTGGTTACACAGACGTTTCTTGTAGTGTTGGGGCTGTCTTAAACAGCTCATATTCCCATCTGCCTTTTTTTTTTTTTCGCCCCACCATGTGCTCTCACCTCAGTAGTGATGGTATGTCTGTGGGGCTGCATTTTGAGCCAGGTTAGAGACCTGATTTTTAATCTATGCAAATTCTATTCTCTGCCCCTCAGCCCCCAAATTAAAAGGAGGGGGAGGGCTGACGGCATGCATAGCTGGAGTGGAGGGGAGGGAGCGCAGAGGCGGATTAGTTAAGAGCTGCAGCTAAAGGGAACATTTTTGGAACCATGGTTTAAAACTGTTCCTATGATTCTTCTTTTATGTGTGTGCGTCAAATAGGCGAAATGGATGAGTTTGTGTGAGTTCAGAAACTCATTCCTTTGTCAAATACTCTGATCAGTCCTTCAGGGACATAATGCGTGTGGTTAATGTGTATATTTTACCTTACCTCCTTTGAGTGCTTTATGGAGTGCAAACACTGTTAAGTGGCTTCTTCAAGGGAAATGAATGGCATTGGGGTGAGAACAGTTTACATTACCAGGTTTAGGTATGCCATAGTGGTCAGTCAATGCCTGGAGATTTTTAAATGCAGGTTGTCCTTGTGGAGGGCAAATGGTGCATGCAGCTTACACAGGAATCTGCCATCGGTCTGGTACTGTGTTTTCAGACGGTAAGAAACAATGCTGGTAACGGTGGCTCACTTTCTTTGATCCTTTTCCATTTCTGATATGAGGCACTTACTTTCCAGATATCAATTTGAGAGTTTGTCACTGAGTAAGGTACTGTAATCGTTTAAATTAGATTGGTTTATATTTCAGAAATTGAAGTAATGAATATAGTTTCTACAGCATTCCTTTCCCCTTCCCCCCCCATTTTCTTGTGTGTGTACAGCATCATTATTCTTGTGTGAAGAAATATTTTGGATTTAGGCACACAGCCATATTGATAACATCTCTTAAAGAGGTGAAATTTAACACACAGTCACAAGTCTTTTTAAATCCTGAAAGCTAAAGGCTGAGCTTTTAATTGGGGATTTTCTTTTGCACCTTAACCTCATGCCATCCATCTGCTTTTGCTCTCCTACCACAAACCAGCATGTCGACTACTTGTACTTATCCTTCTTAATTAACTTGTCCTCCCTATTTCAGCTTGTTTTGGCCCTGCTGATCCAGAAAAGCAGGGTTTTTGTGGAGCAGAGCAGAAGTGTGGTAGCTGCTGCTGCATGTACTAGGATATTATTTGTTAACAGCTGATCATTGGGGGCTGCCTCTATGGAAGTTCCTAATTCACTGAAATAAACGTTTTCCCCTGGACACGGTCAGGAGCTGGTGCTGGTGTTGTCTCTGCTTGCCATGGGTGCATATTGAAGTCTGTATGTACCACAATGCAGTAGCCTCTGGCATAAAGCAATACAGAAAATTCTCTGTTTTGCCACCTTCCAGCAAGGCAAATAAATGCGCTGACTACATATCATCTTCAGGGTACCTTCATGTTATGGTAACAGGAGACTGAAATGATACATCTAGTTTTGTGAAATTAATTTAGTTTCGGGACAGGAGTCTACATCACAGATTGTTTCAACCTCAAATTAATGCTTCCTGTAATACATGGCAATCATGACAAGTACTAGCCACACTAGGGAGGGGGTGCGTACGTACTGTGGTTCCTTGAGTTCTACCCTTTCTGTGGTTTAGTAGAGACACTGAGGATATGTCTTCACTGCACAATTGATCCATACGGTCGACACCCTATTTAGGCTTACTCAAATGAGATCATCCTTTACACACAGCCATACCATGTTATGATGAACTCATTCTTGCTGCATCTGTTTATATGTGTGAAGGTACAGCTCTGAGCAGAGATGAGACAGGATTTACTTTCTGTCAATTACAGGGAAACTTTTCTTCCTTCAGGAAGGAACTTTCAGAAAAGCATTGAAAGACTCTACTTGGATTATTTATTTATTTATTTATTTTAAAAATTATTATTTTTGCCCTCTTTTCTGATTTTTGTAGCAATATAAGAAGTTTCCCAGCAGAATGTGATTATACTCTGCATTGTAACTTAATTTCTGTTCCATTGTGTAACATGGACCCAAACCTGGGTGAGAGGTTTCTCTGAGTGATTGGTGGGGCTGAGTTAATGTTAGGCCTAATATAACTGTGTCTCTAATTTTGCTCCCACATGTCTTGTCAGGCATGTTTTACAGCAACAGATCGCCCGGAGTCTGAATCTTTTCAAAGCATCTGAAAGGTAGTATGGCTGTTAGGAAGATGGGATATGAATTCTGCATTGCCATGTTCATAACAGGCTTGCGAATCATGTCGGTGAGTTTCTGTGTTGTTCAGACGTGCTCAAACTCCAAGTCACCAGTGAAGGCAATAAGCCATTGTAATCACTGGAATAGCAGCCATTTGGCTTGAACGTGTAAACACTGACATATAAACATTTCCATTGGATGGAGAAGTTTATCAGCAAGATGAGACTTCTGCATTTCTTAGAGATGACACTATTTTTTCTTCAGAAAATCTAGGACAGTACAGTTTTGCCTGCATTGACTGTATAGTGAGAGGGAAAAGGAGAGTTGGAGGAATGTTTTGATTGTGCTATAAGCAAAGAATAACAAAAGCAGTTCAACTGTGGAATTTTGCCAGAAAATGTTTCAGTTATCAGATTAATCTTTGCTCACTCGCTGCAATATAGAAGGAGCAGTAAAGAGCTCGTCTTTCATTACAGTTGTAAGGCTGTTCTGCTAAATTTTTCTGAAGTCTGACTTGTTGTTTTGAAGATGGGGTATGTCAGTGTTTTATGTTGTTCCATCTTCAATCAGGATTGAAATTCCATGGGGTGACTGAATAAGGATAATGATAGAAATACACTATACCTGCAGCATCTCTTAGCTTAATGGCACACATATTAGAAAAAAAGTGGATGACTGTCCATGCCCATTGCAAGCCAGTTTATCTCCTACTTGGGGTTCAGACGACTAAGCAGTACATCGCAGGATGCAATACTTTAACCACCTGCTAAGACTGAGAAGGAACTTTCTTGACAAATAGGACTGAAAGTTTTAAAGTTGACCTTCTATTGGCCAGACCATCTGGAATAAAACTTTAGTTCTTAGTAGAGAAAGGAAGATAAATATATGTTGTCCTGGAGGATGAGTTATGTGTAGGAGAACAAGGATCTCTGGACACCTGAGAAGGCTAGTGGAAGTGCTGGAAACTCAGAAGAGGTAAATAAACTGAGGCAATGAAGTTATTGAAATAATTTGTCCCATTTTCTGAGTGTGTGTTTGCATGTACACATACACAGACATGTTCTTTTCTGAAGGATAATGCTAAGTTTTTGCAAAGATGCCAAAAATCACTGAGTGTATATGTGTATTTATATATATATATATGTATACACATATATTTAATCTTCATGCGTACCTTAAGAGGAGAGACTTCAAGGTCTTCTGTATTGTGTCAGGTGAGATGTCAGTCCAGCCTGGTGTCTTGTGTTGGTGAGTTGCTGGTGATGAGTGCCTTGGAAGGGATATAGAACTGGGGGTGTACAGAGAGATTCTTCCCACTTTTGCCTCATGCTGCCAGCTGATTAGGAATGGCTTGGTATATTCTTCAGACCCGGAATATTCAGCAGTCTCAAGTTTTCCAGAGAAAAACATGCTGAAGAAAATACAAAGATTTTCTGATTGGTTATGGGGTCCCACTTCTGTAAAGGACTAGGAGATGCCCCATGCCAGGTGGTAGGACAGGCACAACAAGAAAAGGCTCAGTATTGGAGCTGCCTTGACTCACATGAGATTCAGGAGAACATGGATCTTAAATGCTGGAAATGAAATGCAGCAGAATGATGATTGTCCAGCTTTATCAGTGCTGTTTCAATCTTAAATTGGAAGAGAATATCCAGTGAACTAAGATTATTGGAAGTTAGGGATTAGCCAGCAGAAATCTTCAAATGAAACGCACCTCTAACTTCTCCACACTTTCATATGTGAAAAGCAGTTTCAGGGGTACCTGTGTCTCCGGGAAAAAAAAACAACAACCAAACCCCAAATAAAAAATATCCCACTCAAAACCAAATAATGCCAAAAACTTGCACCATAATAAAGATTTAATATATGGATACATTTCAGTCACTTATAATTTGTGACTTAAACAACACCATCACTAGCAAGCATTCTGTACCTAAATTTTGATGTTACATACTTAATGCTGTCAGAAGAATGTTTCAGCAAAATTATTTTATCAGATTATATACTAAGGAACTTTGTTCATCGTATTGGAATACTGAACTTGTAACGGTGGTTAATTGTTTTCTATCCTTGTGGAAGACTTTCCTTGACTTCTTGAGGGCTTTTTCTTGCCTTTTAAGAAATCTAGGATCCGCAATTCTGTAAAAACTACATTGTAAGTATATACTTGGTTTTGTAGCCTTGTGTCGTTATCATATTTTAATTACAGTTGTATCAGTTTGGCTGCTTTATTAAAGAAAAAATAATTACTTGTTATGGGTTCTCACATTAAATTAATTGTTTAAGTGGTTGTAAGTAATTCTAAATATTGACTTAATGACAAATATTGTAAGAGGTGGCAGAATGACTTCTTGATTCTGTGGTAGAGCCACGGTTAATGTGCGCTGACACATTTTATTCAAAGGAAAATTGAAACATTCTCTGAAAGGGTTCGTAAGGGAAGCTTCTAAAGTAGTAGTGTCCTTACTTATTTTTATTTGTATCAGTATTGTAAATCCCTTCTGCTGCAAATTGGTAATTGGAGGAGAGTTGACCAAGTAGATGTGAAATTCATTACCTGTATCTGCTTCTAAGCAGCTTCCTTTTATTTGTTGGGCATCAGGGAACTCTTTCAAATTTTGCGATAACCACGCTGATTATCCAAGTGTCTAGCTGTGGTCATTCTTTCTTCTGAAAAGACTAATCAGTCGAACTGGTTTTATTCCTTCTGATGTTAAAGTAGTGGACAGATTCCTTTTTTTTTTTTTTTTCCCGCTTTCCACTCCAGCTATGTTAATGCTTGTGTCCTAAGTCCGTCCAGTCTGAAGTTTGTATTTGGGGAGGTGCCTGGGTTTCTTTTATTTTCTCTTATTGACAGAATATCATGGCATATCAATTGCAGTTCTCTGTTTCTGTCGTCTGGTAAGCCTGAAAGTCTGAAAAGCTCAGAGGAGGAAATGGAATGGAAACTTTGTGTTAAAAACTTCATATGATGATTTGTAATTTTTTTTTAAAGTGGCTGAGGAGGCAGGAGTAAAAGTATGGCAACTACAAATCAGTTTCCGACCCTTTTTATTGCTGCTTGAGACAGTGGTCTTCCAGACCCTCTGAAGTAATTATTTTTTAGTCAAGTACTGCTGTGCACACTTGTTAAAACTGTATTGCCAGAGAAAAGCGGTGTGTTTCTTCAGTACATTTATGAGTTTTTAAGGTGTACAGGATGGTTTCTTCCCATGCCCTTCTTCCCCCGTTGTGATTCACATTGCAGTCTTGACAAATCTCTGAAATGTACTTTTTTACCTTTCATTGTTTTTCTTTGGGTGGATAACATGGTGTAATGAACTAGTCATAACAGTCTCCAACTTCTACTATCCAACATTTACGAATGACTTCAGTACAAGGACGGGAAGATTGAGTGTGTCATTTGGTGAATATTCTGGCTTAGTAAATCTCAAACAATGCATTCTTCATAACTGACAAACCGATAGTCCTAAAGTAAAAATTCTGCTCTGCAAGTAGCATGGGTATGTGTACACAAGTGTGGCAGTCTTTATAGTATTTCAGTCTAACTTCTGTTGTGTATGCCAAATGACTTAAAGATTATATGAAAACAGAATCCTAGATAAAGGACTTTGCTCCTTACTCTTAAAGGAGAAAATGGTCTGAAGTTGTTTGGGTTTTTTGTTTTTGTTTTTGGTTTTTTTTTAAGATCTCTGAGTGTTTGTGTTCTGTTTTCCATTTCAGTGACAGGGAGAGAGCTGCTAGCATGGAAGTGAGCTGGGTTTGTCCGTGGGAACTGTGAATAAGGTATGTATTGTGTTCTCTTTAGTGTGTCTTTAGTCTGGACCTTTTATGCTTATGTGCTGAATTGAAAATTGCTTGTGGTCACTTAACATGAGGGATTGTAGTGTGTTAGAGATGGAATATTTTGAATTTGTACTAGCATCAGGTGTGACAGCCGTCCAGTAGGTACTTTATGATGTAAGAGTATAAATGGTACACTTGTGCCCTTTTCACTGCAGCCTAGCAATTAGTCAGACTTACCACAAGTTAGCTGGTACTGTGTTGCAAACTTGTTTTAATATTACTGATACTTGGCTCCTAGAATGATTTATTCAAGTACATAAAGTCAGACAATCTATACAGTAAAATTGTAATGTCTGCAAAACTGCAACTGAGATTACCATGATACAGTAGCACTTAAAAGAGAGGATGATACATTCAGACATTATCTGCAGTCCCAGGCTGAGTCTTATAGTAAAGAATAGAAAAAGTTTTAATTTATTCTAGCACCAGAACAAAAGTCTTCGTAGAACATCCTTCTAGATGTTCTTCATGTGCTAGCTCTTAGTATTGTTGCTTCAAAGAAAGAAGTAGTGAAAGTTGAATTTGGTATCCTTTGAATTGGCAAAGAACAGCAGCATTACCAATTCCCCCACCCCCCCACCATGTTCTTTACCCACAGTCATTAGATTTACATGTTAGGGAGCATCTCTTGAGTACTTACTACTTCTTTTCAATAAATTGGCTAGCTTAGACAAGACAGTAATATAGATATATGCTTCTCTATGAATCACTGAAGAAAATTCTTACCTGTTTTTCAATAGTGGGGAGACCCAAGGGTGGAAAGTCAGCTCTCATAGGGGAAAAACGGAAGAGAAGGTCTGGTAACTCTGTCTCGATTGCTGGACATTCCACTTAAGTTAATGTCATCCTGGGTAGCTGCATTAGGAGATGCTAATAAATTCAAAGAAATTTGGATTCCACATCCAGTGTCCATTGATGGGGAGGAGAGGCAAAGTCAATTAAGATTGGTTTAATTTCTGTAAATAGTTTCATACTGTCATGACTAAAGAATCTGACTGGGGTCAGAAAACTTCTTGCAAACTCTGTTTCAGGCTTTGGCTTCACACTGTACCTAATGTGACGTAACTGAAAGCTGTCGCTTTTCAGTGGGCCCTGCACCTCTGTTGTTTGTTTTTTTGTTTGTTTTTTTTTTTTGGATAAGATCTAGTGAACCTGTGGTTGCAGGGTTCAGATTGCTAGCACAATGGGAGAACAAGCACGTTTCAAGGTGTAGCTTTCCATCAGAACAGCAAGGTGAATTGACTTGCTCTGTGGCTGCAGGGCCACTAGATTTGCAGGAGAGAAGATGAGAACTTCAAATGGAGGTGAGGTGTTACAATATGGACCTATGCTCTCAGGCACAGCCCATAATCAGACTGAAATAAATAAAATGTAACACTGCTTCCTCAAACACACAAGAGTAAGTTGCCAAAACCCCTTGCCATAAACTCCTTAAGATTCTTAAGTTTTGCAGTTTTGCCTGCTGCTTTGCGCTGACACGAATGCTTGTGCTGGGAACTGAACTGACTAAAATCTAACTACTTTGCCTTTATTTCCTTTATTTCCTTTTTCAAATTTATTTCCTTTTATTTTTGTCTAGATTGGTTACCTGAGCTATCTTTCCTTCCTTGCCCAAGTCACCACTTTGTTATGCCCAAAGGTCATCAAATCTTCTGCATTGGAAAACGTATTGTTTCTTGTGAGATCTCATTTCCACTTCCTTCTTCTCCAATTAATTTCTTGTCCCAATCTGCTGAAAATCCACATTCAACACGAGTTCCTTCATACTTGCTCAGCCCCTCAGTTTTCCTGCCATGAATTTCCAAGTCAAAGCTCACATCTGGCTGCAGATCGTCAGCATTCCCTTTTCTAGTTTGCTGCAGCCTCCCTGCATCCATTGGTTGTCGGCATGCGTTGCCACATGCCTTTGCTGCTGGCTGGATCCGTTGCTTCATCTGCTTGCCCCTGTGGGGCAGGGAGGAATGCTTTGCCTCTGCCATGAAGGAAATTTTAAAAAATGCATCAGGCAGCAATTGCAAGGAAGTCAGTCAGAAGGTGGTGGAAAACAGGCAGTCCTCTTCTAAACACACTGTAGTTCATCATGCATTTCTTTGGCACCAGTGCAGGCTTAAACAGCTTGCTCCGTTTCATGGCTCCCTCTGTTTTGCTGGCATAGCTGTTTTTGCAGCCATGGTGAGCCACTCTGGGGAACAGATCCTCCTGGAAAGAAGTGGTTTTTTCTAGATTATTTTTCATCTGGTCCAGTACATGTTGTCTCTGTAAGATTTATGCTAGTTTCACAATGAGGAAGGTATGAGAGTGGGAATGTGTAGCAGACTGCTTAAGTTGGCACTGCTACTAGATGTTTAAGTGTGCTCTTTGACATTACAGTTAAGTTGATGTTTCCATGAGCTGCTGTTGCAAAGGCTGGTCAAACCTCTGTGCAGCTGTGCACTTCTGCTTTGCATCAGAGCTAGTGATTGTGCAGCCACAGGGCACGTCCAGCTAGCTGGCTGATCCTGTATAAAATGGTTTCTAATCTTTTGCAGAGTTAATCGTCTGCTGGTTCAGCTGACCTGAGCCACCCCGTGGGTACACACTCATTAGATCAGACAAAAGGGAAGCAGCAGGAACCAATAGCGTGGTAGCAGAAGGCTGGATTCCTCTTTTAATTGTGATGTTGAGCTATATTATGACCGGGGCCTAAAATATACAAGTGTACCCATTGACACGAGACCTGAGTATCACATCTTTTTTAGCTCTTTTTTTGTTCTTTGAACTTCAGTAGAAATTGTTATTTCTTCAGTAGCTGTTATCTTTAGTCTCACAAACTAGGTGATTAATTCAACACACTGAGATATGATATGATAGAATTTTGTCTATAAACTGCTTCACCAGTCAACATCCTCTGCAATGAGAAGAAAGTCTTCCTCATTCATGCTCTGAGCTTAAATAATAACTCCAGAAATTGGTGGAGAGTTCATTCTTTTTGAGCGAGGATTGTTTATTATAAATATCATTGTGATTCTCAAAACTAGTTTTGGTATTATCAGTTCTTCTGTGTACCCAGAGTTCCATGAGCTTCAAAGACACAAAGTTCCTCCAAATACATATTGACTCATGAAAAGTATTTCTTAAAAACATCTGGAATGCCAAACTACATTTCTCAGCCTGATATTTGTGGTTTTAAAAAATGAATGTTTGATGATGATTTTTTTCAAGATCTCTTAAAGACTTTCTATCACTGCTGGACTGAGTGAAACAAATGCTATTGTCTTATGAAGGAAATACTTAAGGCTTGAGAAAAATGGTTCTTGTTGAATGGTTGTTAGAATCATGTGTGAGGCTGTTTTTGTCTACAGCAGAAATGATGCAGTTGATTGCTTTGCACTAGATATGTTCTTTGCATCTTTTCCCCCCTCAAGTTCTAACATAACTCTACAGCTGCTCATGCCTTTTGTCTGATAACATTTCTTGCCATTTTCTTGCTGGCCCAAGCATGTTTTTTGGCTCTTGTACTGATAGATTTGCTGGAGGCGGTAGTGGAGAGACTTCTGGTGATGATTCACGTGTCCTCTCTTACTGTAATGTTACTGGCACAGTATACATACAGATTCAGATTCTTTAGCTCAGAGAGAAAGTTGTGTTCATCCGTGTTCTACCAGCATCTTTGTTCACATGTGTTGCAATCTTTGCATTTTTAATAGGGGCTTTGTAGAGTAGTGGCTTGTGATCATGGTAAAATGGACAGTAACACCTTCAAGTCACTGGTTCTAATCCAGAAGAAATTTGGTTACTTTTTGACTGCTTTTGACTTTTTTTTTCCCCCCAATGACTATGAAAGTGAAGGAGGTTGATGACTGGTTCATTCTGAAGAAGACAAATGCATGTGCAATATGTGTATTAAAATAAAATTCCATAATCTAAGAAGGTCTCTCTTTAGTGGTCTGCATAGTTTGGTTTCCTAACTTTAGGTGATTCCTCAAGAACAAGCTATTACTTTGTCAGGGTACAGTCTTTGTGATGCTCACATTGTTGCTTACTGTATTGTATATACTTTATTGATAGTGTCATCAGTTTAACTCTCAATTAACTGCAGAAGTAATTCTGCCAACAGTTGTGTGCCTGGGTTGAGCTGACTGACAAGAAACAAAATTTTTTTTTAATATGACCTTGGAGATCTTCCTGTTAGTGACTTTTCTTTGATATCTAAAGATAAAAGCGATATCTCTCTGATCATTACAGCTTCTCAAGCGAATGTGATGCTTTGGTTCCCATCTGCTGCAAACTTCACTTCTCCTGGGTTATTTTTTTGATTTGTGATGACCTGGGGTGTATAGTTGCCTTTGGGCATGCCATGGCGTTCCCCTCTTCTCGCACATTTCAAAGATTTGTCCACTTAAAGCCACTTTGCCCCAGCCTTCTCTTGGCTGGCTCATCTCAGCTGGCATAATCGTTTAACAGAAGGCTGCTCTTAAGTTTAAAATAAAAAAACCTGTCTTCTCAAAATAGCCCAGCTGCACACACATGCTGTTGCTGTTAGGTGCTGGGGGTTGCTTAGCAATTCTTAAATTGGTAGGAAATTGCTATTACCCTGGCAACTCAGCCCCAAAATGCAAACAAGGGAAAGCTGTTTATAGAGGTGTCCTTACTTGCTTTGGGAATTGTGCGCTTTTTTTTTCCCCCCTGTGCTTCTCTGATTTTTACTTACTTAGTTTTAAATTCCTTTTGTTTCATATGTTTTACTCTGGTTATTGAGGTTTCACATTAGGGAAGGTGGTACTGTTCTTTGGTTCATTTAAATACTGACTGTCAAGAGCTGGATTATGCCATGAGTATGTGAACGTTGCCAAAATCAAGAGAAGTCTAATGGATGAAGACCTAGTCCATGTATCCATGTTCAACATGAATGTTGGATAGATTAAACTATGTAACAACACCTTAAGGAGACACTGCTACCAAAAGTAGCTATCCTGATTTCTTTTTTATTTTCTTGTGCCTCATTCTCCCTCCTGCTAGCCCAAGTTTTTGTGTGGCTGGGTGGCAAGCCAGATGAGGAACTGATGCAGATTAAAACTAGTAGTTTATGTGAGTGTGGCAAGGTCAGATTTAACACAGGTCAGTTCCTTGATCTGGTTCAGCCTGTGCTGGCCCACAAGGAGGTGAGGAATGAGCAGGCTGGACCGTTCCTTTTGTTGGCAATGCCAGTTTAGTGTCTAACCAGAGGATGTGGTCTTATGATACAGCTAAGTTGATCTAAGCTATCTCTTGCCAAAAGGGGCGGTCTTGGAGGCATGCCTTTGTTGCTTCCTTGTGCCAACAGTGGTGCTTGTCTGGCCTTATGATGGGATGATTAATGGAGCTAAAATGGCAGGAAACTAATCCTAATCCCTTCTCCCCCTCCCAATTTTCTTTTCATTTAGTTCCATGAACTAGTTTACTGGGGGTCAAACAGGTTTTAGTATGGCAAGTGTCTATTTTGTTTCCCTTTCACCTCTCAGGCTTTGAGCCATCCTTCAGTGATTCGGGACGAGCAGCTTTACGAGAAGTTTCTATAAGTAATTGTGTCATATGGTAAATGCAAAGTAGAATACTTTTTTCACCAAGGAGTAAGCTAATCAGGTTTACTGTGATAATGGTGTTGGGGTGGCAAGAGGTTGCGCCTAAAAAGCTACCATGTAGGAGTTGCAGAGCAATTTAGTCTTTGTAGTTTGCAGGTTTGCCTAAGATCATATTTTTCCAAAAATTCTTATTGGCTATGGTTCTTAATCTTATCAGTTGTACAAAATTGATTCTGCCATGTTTGTCTAACTGAAATTGAAATTTCTTAGATGCCTCCGGAAGTCAGAAAGGGATAAGGATTATTTACGTATCTGGGAGTAGTGTGTAATGTTTCTTTTGAGCAGCTCCTAGTGCTGTGGTCCATGCTTGTATTGTTGAGGCAGTGGTTTTGTGCTTTATAGCAATGAAATTTGAGCATTCCTGGCTCCTGAGAGCTCACTGTTGCCCCTGGATTGTGGTGACACAGCTGTGTGTGTAGTTGGCAGTGGACTAGGTTAGGGAACTGATTTTGCTGAGTACCCAGAAATAATGGCTGGTTTTCAGCTAAATTGATTCCCCAGTTGGAGAAGGGGCAGTCTGGGGACAGAAATGAGCAGCTGGATAGTGGAGGATTTGAGGGTTGCTTAAGATGGTGTTGCTGCTGTAGAACATCTGTGGGATCACAGGCACTCATGTCCCAGCAGCAGCTGGCCCAAAAGTAGAAAAATGCCATGATAGAAAACTCTTGTCTGGTTAGATAACAGATACAAATCTTTGAGGGTACTCACCCTGAAACCCTTGTTGAGGATAAGAAATACTTGTTCTTAAGACTGTCCATCAGCTTCTGGATGACTCACTTAAAGATCATGGTATGTCACATTTCTTTATGGGAAAGTTTCTAGTTTGTTCAGAAATAACAGGAAAACAAACATTTTAAAATTTTAATTAGGTTCTAAATATTAATGTGCGTAACTAACTGATTGATCATTCTACAATGACAGTTATAGAGTGGTATAACTGTCTGGGAAGTCTAAAAACAGCCTTACTATTGGTTACAGAACAGGATTCCATGCCTTTCACAGGACTTCCAAATAATGCAGCATGGATGATTATAAGTCCTCAAAGCATCTTCCAAATCCCTCTATGTCCTCATCAGACTTTTAATTGAAAACAATAAAATAAAACTCACCCAATTGTAGCTTTTACTGTAGTCTTGTGGACCGGATGCTTTTTTTTTTTTTTTAAGTGGGCATATGTTACATGCTGAGACTTGCCATTGCTCTGAAAAAAGTTATTTTTCCCTCAGTTAGTGGCTAGATGTTTGGATGTACTAATGGTGTAAGCAGGTTCTCTCCCCTGTGCTGTGCTGGCACAAGTGTTGGTGTGGCTGCACAGCAAACTGCACCAGGGTCTTGGTTTAGCTGGAGTGTGAACCACAAGACTAGTTTTTACATCTGGGTGAGTTTTCTCATTGATTTATCATGTGTCACTGCAGATTCTTGTGCTGGCCTGAAATGGAGGCCTGTATGGATGTGGAGGAAGGAGAAGGCGGGATTGGCTAATGCGTTTAATGGTTCATCCCAGTTTAGTTTCATTTGGGCTGCAATCCTACTTGGAATAATAGAATTGTTGTCCAGGCTGTTTGAGATGCGCAGAGTCAGGCTGTGATTTTTTGCATTTTGTAGCAGTGTTCCCCTGACCTGATTCATGTGTGATTTTTATGGATGAATCGATCCAGCTGAAAATAACCGAGGAAAAATTGCATTTCAGCTGAATCAGCTTTCTGATATGGTTTGCAGTGTGGCTATACAAGCAGCATGGCTGGCACAATGCAGGACATAGTGGCAGGGCAAGAATGAATGTCAAGGCAAGGTTTGTGTAAACTGCGTTACCTTTGATGTGGCAGAAAACACTGAATGACAAGCCAACTAGGATTAAGAAGATACCTTCCTTCGGCGTCGTCTTCTGTGTGAGTTAGGAGACTTGGAGATCCAGATACAACTCTAGTGATAATCTAGCCCCTGTGCTGAAGTTCCATTGGACAATTTACTGGAGAAACTCTGGTTTATAATCCCAGTACCAATTAACAGCGCTTGGTATGGTATTGCTCAGGGTTACATCGCAAACTGGTGTGCAAGCAAGAATGTCCTGCTCCGCTGTACGTTGTGGCTGGCCAGGGTAAACTGCTTTTACTGTAGCTTGCTACTGTGCTTTTACATAAAGGATATAATTTCGGTGGACTGGTGTTTGAAATGTGATTTCAAGTTACAAACTCCTGTTTAAAAGAAAATCCAACACGTCAGAATTTCCTAAGTATATTTGCTGTTTTCTTAGTTGAAGCAGATCTGACTTTTTGAGACACATCAAGTGTTTTTTTTTCCCCTTGTGGGAGGAGAAGGGGACTCTTTTTCTTTTCTATGATGGATTGAGAGGGGAAGGTTAAGTCGTCTTCCATGCCAGATCCTTGCTGGGTGGGTGTTAGATATGTCTGTCACCTGTTTGTGGATTCAGACCTGGCTGCACTTGTCTTCCCGCACGGTCTGACCTAACCATCACGTGGTACTAGGCAAAGTGTAATGTCTCCAGTACACCTCCTTCAATAAAGCAAATTGACTTTGTCTCCTCTAAGACGGTGGCAGCAGTCCTTACCAGCAGCCTCCTCACTGAGCAGTTTACTCTTCATTTTAGCCCCTTTCCACAGGCCTCCCATTGCTACAGGGACAGGGCCTGAGGCCAATTATATTGGTCATGATTTAACTCTTTCCAGTTTTTGCAAGGATTATTACAGTGTTATTCTAAGTCTGTGGTTTAAGGGTGTGTGTTTCCAGGCTTTCTGAATACATGGTAAAGAGAAGAAGGGCACAATCCCAATTTTTTCTCTTTGCAGTTTACCATTACGATTTGCTCTCAAATGGATATGAGCAATGTTTTCTTTGGACAGGAAATATATTAAGGAGGGGACAGGCACTTTCTAGCCAAATTGTAACTGAAGCAAAAGCAAGTACTTCATATGGCAGTGAGGTTTGGCTCAGTCTCATTTGTTTTGTTATAACAAGCACCAGCTTCGGTTGGTGGTTTTTGTTGCTTTCTTTTTTTTTTCCCTCCACCCCTCTTTTCCTTGCTTCTTTTCAGATCATGACACAGGGTCCTGGGAACGAATGTATAACAGCAAGGATGAAATAGCGTGTATTCATAACCAGTATTTCTTACTGTTGCCTTGAATATACCCTGAATAAATTTTTGAAACAAATATACTATCACTTAACAACTTTGTTCTGGGTATTGCAGAGCAAACATTACTAATCGACTGAAATACAAAACTGAAATGGGAGTGGGGAAAATGTCTATTTGAGCTACTTTATCAGCTATTAATGTGTTGAATGTCACACTCAGTCAGGTTAATTATGACTGTTAAGTGGGAAATACTCAATAAAAGATTGTATTGTTAAAAACACTGCTCCAGGTACACTTTCTGACTGATTTCTAGAGGGTCATCCTGATGGTTTTTACTTTTTGCAGCTTTCTTTACCTGCATCTTTTTGAAGCTGAGTGTTAGCCTCTGGAAATACCTTTTGCTTGATACATTACTTCAGTGCAGCAGAGTTACGTAGTGGTAGTTTTCTGAGTTTAGACTGGTTGAAACAGCAGCATACTAAGAAGCAGCAGACTTCCTTCTTCATTAATCAAAAGCAAATATGATTGCCCTTGTATAATGTCCGTTACTGTTTAAATGTTGACACAGTAACCATTTCACTGGAGACTTCCAGCTGGTTTGTTTCTGTTTAAATTACTGAACGTAAAAGAATTTTAATTTTAACGTAGTGGTGGCTTTTAAATACTTATTTAAAGAATTATGGGAATATCATGAAATGTTTTAAAACTGCTTTTTTCATTAAGGCCCTTTATATATTGCACATTTCAGTTACTGTGGCTGAGGTTTTAGACATAAAAGCTTTTTTGTTTACTTTATGTGGAATATTTTTCTTGCATTCATTTTCACTGACTGTGAGTGGGGAAGAGAGAAGGGGCAAGAGACTTATTTTTTTTAAATGCAAATGATTTTATTTGAAAATCCTTATTTGTGGTACTCAGCTGTCCTTCCAGGTTTATTATGAAGGATTACTTTACCAATTGACAGTTGTCCTTTTAAAACACCATTGTTGGTATAAAAGGGGAGTAATCAAGAGTTCAGCAAATTTCTAGATAGTCTGACTTCACTGGAACCACTTAATCTGTATCTTCTCAAGATTGGGTTCCTAAAGTACCAAAAGTTGAGAATGTTCTCATACTTTTTAAGAAAATGATAATAATCTTAGTTTCGTTTGTAGTTTCTGTGGTGATGGTGTTGGAAGTTTATGCAAGTTTGTAAACTGATGAGTTTAGCAAGTTTCAATTACTAGTTGGATTTGAATTCATGATGATAACACGAACACTGTACTAAAGAACGTTTCTCTAGAACATGGAGACGCCATGATGAACTGGGCATATGGGTTAGGACTCTCATGTGAGATTTCCTTTTTTCTTTTTTTGGTTTGTCTTTCAGGTTGCCATCACGAAAGCCAAAGTGGATTTCTCCGGTGTGGTGTGCCTGCCCCCTTCCGTCATTGCTGGAAATGGGCTGGACGGAGGAGGGGCTGGCGAAAATGATGATGAGCCGGTGCTGGTGTCACTTTCGGCGGCCCCCAGCCCTCAGAGCGAAGCTGTTGCCAATGAGCTGCAGGAGCTCTCCTTGCAGCCCGAGCTGACCCTCAGCCTCCATCATGGCCGAAACCCCAACCTTCCTCCTCTCAGTGAAAGGAAGAATGGTAAGTGGTACAGTGCACTCATGGCTCATGTAGTATGTCCTCACCAAGGAAGTACTGTGGTGTTGTCATGGTATGTGTTCTGATGACAGGGCTGCTTCTTATTACTTCTTACAATTAATAATCTAGAGTTGACAAAACTGATTTACATTGGTTGATGGGAAGGATTGGTGTTACTGCTGCGGAAGTTCCAGAGAGCTCCAGTGATAAATGCTTTAGATTATTGTTTTAGGTGAATACCAGAAACAACTTCCATGTGCTTTGCAGTGACTAGAAGTTGTGCAAAGCTGAGACAGTCAGTCAAAGAAACTGTTAGCTCATCTTAAGACTATAGCCATCTCTGGATTTTTCTTTGACACCTTGGTCTGCACTTACCAAGGGTGAGTAACTTTCTCATTGCAAATGCCTGAAAAGTTGTCAGGCTTGTTAGAAGTGGGAACAAGACCTGGAGTTAAAAATGAAATATCCCAGTAGGCCTTCTAATCCTAGAGTGAAAATGCCTATGTTTCTTAAGCTGCAGGTAGCTTATGGAAAACTATGGTACGAATCCCTCTGACCATTTGGTGAGTGACAGTGGAGTGGCAAAATACAGAGCTACTTGGTGACCAGAATTCCTGATTTTGGAAGAATGTGAACTGTCTGAAGCTCACGATCACCAGGCTGCCATGAAAGCCACATTCAACCCCATCCCGTGACAAATGAAACTGTTTGATAACTGGTGGCTTCCGTTCGTGAATTCCTCTTGGTGATCTCCCTTTACCCTCTGGTGTATATGTTGGTGGCTCTTGACAATGTGAAGGTTTTCTAGAGTCTGAATTCTTGCTATCAATTTTACCTCAAGATACTATGGATTTGATCATGGTTGTTAGTCATGGGCATTATATGTTGCATTATATGCGTTACGTAGAGCTGCATGGCACAGCATATTAGAAATGCTGGGGAGATTTGGAGTGGCTTTATAACCAGAATGTAATGCTTATGGTAAAGTGATTTAGAATACAGGAACAGTAGGACAGTAAGTTGGATTGGAGGGATACTTCACTTGATGTACCTCGTTCCTTATCACCAGAAACTGAGCATACCCTTCTCTGAACAGCATATCAGTGTTTTGCTAGTTGGAAGAATTAATTAACTTCAACCCAAAATACTAGTTTTTAAGAGGATAAAAAGAGTTTCCTCATTCATATACATTATACAGTCATTATGTGATTACAGTCATGTTTACAGGCTTTCAAAATGGACACACTAGAAACTGCAAAAATAGACCAAAAAACTTCTAATCCTTAATGTTTGCAGTCCTCTAAGTACAAGATAGTGGTTGCGGTGGTAAATAAAAGAAGAAATTGGAATATTAGTCAGCATGGTAGACTGTGATCTCAACACATCTCAACTAGTGGCAGACTTGGACATTTTATAGTTGGGAAGGCAAGGAGAGATTTCAAATGAAATTTAACTGTGGTAGTTTTGAAGGTGGTAGAGGGTTTGAAGGTAGCATGGGAAAAGCATATGAGCCTTTGTTTTCAAAACCTTGACAGCTGGCCATCTGAAGGTGACATTGTGAATTTATTGGAGGCAGGGTTCTTCTCTTCTTAGTGAATAAGACGTGATTAAGAGTCCTGAATTGGGAAGAAGCAGTTTATTCTTGATGCCATAGGGAAAGGGATACTAGTGTTTGGAATGGAAAAGAGTACCTTTTTAGGAAAATAGAAACTTGTAGCAGCACATTGAACGGGTACAAGCAGGACACAACAGCATTTGTTATGGTCAGAGAAAAGGGTATTCTGTTACAAAAATGAGAGAGTCTTGATATGATTCAGTTTTTTGGATATATTTCAAAATTGGTATCTTGGGAATATTTTACAGAAATAGATGGTTTTCCTCTATCACAATAATGTTATTATGGACTCAGCCTTGAAGCTGTATCATTGTGGGCTGAAAATCTGCTTGACTGGAATGGGTTGGGTTTACATAGTATTTGAAAAGGAACACCTTTGCCCATACCTTTTGCCAAAGAAAATTAGGATATTCCCGGAAATGACTCATTAGGTGGGTCTCTTCAGAGCTGATTCTTTATCAGGGCTCAGCACAATAGTGAGAATTTTACTGCTGGAGGTGCAGCTTTTCAGACAAGGCATAAAGTCCAAAGTCCCTGATCTAGACTACTTGAATATTTCTTATCTCCAGAGGTGTACAATTCTCTTTTCTTCTAGGCTTCAGTATGTTGTTTTGTGTTGTTTGTGTGTACATTCATTAAAGTATTGTGGGACAGAAAAGTGCTGTTGAAATATGGTTATCTGCAAACTGTCACAGGACAAAAGGAGACTTGGTTTAGTGAGCTGTTGAGAAACATAGCTGATGCATTTTGAATTAATAAACTTGTTCTCTCAAATGGGAACTTTTCAGTTATCTTGGGGTAGAGGTTGCACAGCTGTTGAAAGCTGTTGAGCTTGTTAAAGTTCCTTTTTAAAATATGGTGTATCTTTGTTGTTGTGCCTTTGGCTTCAAACGTGTTAAAAAAAAAACCCTTTAGAGATGATGTCAGTTGAGATGGCAATCTGCTTAAGCATTTGAGCAATCTAAAGTGGCTGTAGAAGTGTATCTTGTGCAGTGAAACTGCTTCTGTGACAACTTGCCAAATTCAAGGTATGAGGAAGATTCAAGCTGAGTGGCAGTGGGAGGGGAGGAGATGGTAAATAAGAGACTTGCTGGAAGCTGCCTATCTGTGTCAAAGGGTCTCCTGTTTGCAGTTCCAGACAGGCATTGCTGACTCACAGCTGAACTAACTACTTGTGCTGAGCACTTCGAACGGGTTAACCCTTTGTGGAACTTTTGCTTACAACGGACTTTGTTTATCTGTAGATGTCTGTAGAAAAATATTACATGGATTTGTATTGAATTTGTTACTTCAGGCTGTGGTTCTGGAACATAAACTATTAGCTGAGTTAAAATAGGCATTTCTTTGGCATGTGAAGCATCATGGAATTATGAATCCCATGGGAGAACTGGGAGTGCAGTCCTGTGTGCACATGCTGCCATATGTCCTAGAACAGCGGATTCTTTTTTTTCCTGCTCTGAGAGAACTGACGAGCAGCAAGAGGCAGTTTCTGGGGGTTTTCTTGTTGGTTTTGTTTTATTTTGGACCCAGACTCCTCTTGATATTCATCTCCCTTATCGCAGCTACACGTCATCCTTGTAGGGGTGTGTACCTACAAGGATAGATACATCTAGACAGATGGGTGTGAAGACCTTATATCTTGACTGAATAGTTGTTATTTAGTTACACTACATTAAAATGCCATAAAAGCTATTAAGGATATGTGTGAAGTATTGGAACACAGTAGGAAACAATTTCTTTTCACTTCAGTGGAAGGAAACCTTATGTGATAAGGTGTTAGAAAAATATTTTGACACCATTATTAGGTCCTGTTCCGACATCAAGCTTCACGGAACATTTAAGGTGTAGTTATTTAATTTGTCTTTGTGCTTCGCAGTGAATTTTCTATCCAAAATTTACATTCCTTCTCCCTTTTTACCCATGTTCATCAAGGCCTCAAGTTTCTGTAACAATGAGAGATTACGTGTGACTGACTCATTCGTTGCCACACAAGTCAAAAAAAGGTCATTACAGAGTCATCTGAAGCTCTTAAGAGTATCTTGATTTTTCTCAGTCACCTGTACTAAGATGCCAAGATAACTTTTCCCAACCCTTAGGGCATGGTTAGAGCAAGGCCCTGATGAACGTGGTACAAAAAAGAGGAAAAACAGGTGATGAATATACAAATCTTACACAGTTTGATCATTTCTGATCAAAATTGTGCTTGTATTTAACTTTCATTTGAAATTTTGATAGTTGCTCCACTAGCTTATTGACCCTCTCGCTTGACCCATTTTCCCCAGATGAATTCACAGTTATCTTTGTCCAGAGGTCATGAACAATATTGTGTTAGAAGCCTACGACAGTCCTAGTTTCTTCTGACTGTAGGCTTGTTTAAGATGAGGTAACATTCTTTCAAATGAACTGTTGCATTTTATGATTACAGGTTTGGACAAAACTTGTACCAGCTTGTCAGTTTTGGGGGTTTACTTGATCTGGGATGCTTGCCTTCTCTGAAGTACCATACACGTTGGGAGAAAGAGACTAGTTGGAATTTGTGGAATTTCAGCATGACTCAAAGTCATGTAGCAGGCCTGTGCTTTAGGTATCAGAAGGTGTTCCTGTTACTGTAAAGGCTGAGTGCTGTACAAAGCATGGGATTAACTGTTGCTATGTAAACTGTTGGTGATTATACTCACTTACAAATTGGAGAGATGAACTATTCAAATGGTTCTAATGGAGCTAATTTAGTGCCTATGTGCCTATGCCCATTTACTGTTAAAAGACTGTAATATTTTAAGTGTTTATTAGGGCACGTGGTTTTGTTTTAAAGAATTGTGTAGGTGATTACTCCTATAATTCTTTTATTAGGTTATATGTTCCTGTCTCACTCCCCTTCTTTCCCATCCTGGATCGTCATTACATTGAATGCAGTCAGATTCAAGATTTATTTCAAATATAACTTACTACAGTGACTTAGCAGATTTTATAACTGTCTTCTTGCTACTGTGACTTTAAAAACATTGATAGTATGTTCTTAAAATCATGTCATAAACTGTCCTTTAGAAAGTGAATATTGTGACTCGTGAACTCATTTAAGAAGTTAGGCATGTTTGCTTATCAACAAGGGTGTTTCATTCCTGAGAAAAGGTTTTAAAGAGACTGGATTATTCTGAAATTATTTCCCCCCTTTTTTCTAGTGTATATCTGACTTCTGGAATAGTGTGACTCAGTTACATTTAATTACCAAGTGGCAGTTACTGCCTCATCCAGAATTTACATGTGAAGAAGATTAAGTCTGTATTGTAACAAAAGGATCAAGACAGGAAATATATAGCTTTCTCTGATCTGTCCTTCACACACATTCCAATGAGGCTTGCTGTTTTCTCTTGTGTATGAGTAAGGGGAATGGTTGTTAGAATAAAAACAACCAGTCTGTCTTGGATAGATTTATGTTAAGAGACTTTATGTCCCAGGAGACTATAAATTTAGCATGCTGTCTGAAAGTTTCTGATAGAGCTATGAGATGCAGAGCATGATAGAAATGACTGGCCTGTTACTGATGGGAGCTCCTAAACAGCTGAGAAGTGGTAATCTCTTGAAATATGTAAAACAAATTTCTAAATAGTGATGGGGGAATAGTTGAACTGGAAGGAGTAATGCCAAAGGAAGCTTTAATGTGGTGACTTTACAAATTAGCTCTCAACACAGTTTTTGTATGTTCCTGATCAAGTTAACAAGATCGTAATGCCCTTCTCCAGTCACTGGTTTGTAATATTCTTTTCCCTCCTGTTTCTGCTTTCCAGTTTCTCTCTTATTTTGGTTTGCCTCCGAGATTTCAAGGTTCAGGGCTGATGGATGAACAGTAGTCATATAAATTGATAGCTATTTAAAAAACATTCCTTTTTAATTAATTTAAGCTGCTTTTTAAACAAGTCAGGCCCAGATCTGGGCAGCTGTTTTGTCTGCGTGAGTAAGGACTTCTGTTGCTGGTTTTGCTGTTTTAAATATTAAGGGTAGTAACGGGGAAAGGAGGTCTCCTTCTTTAAAAGGACAATGCCATTCAGCAGGATTCTCAGTCTGTTGTACTTAAACAGGGAGTGTGTGCTTCACACAAGAAAGATTGCACCATTAGCAAGTGACCAATAGTCACTTGCTACTAGTACTTAGCAAACTGAATCCTAGCTTTGGGTGATAGCCGCTTCTGTAATGTGCGGCTTTCCTCATGAAAATGTCCAGTTTTCTAGAATTCGTTTATACTGGGATACTATCAGCCACTTCTGCAGGCTGTAACTCTCCCTCTGCCACAATCATACGTTACCACAAAGTATAATGAAGGAATAGCTGCCTGAAGACACTCGGTAGTGCAATCTTCATCTTCCTGGCTGGTCAAATAAGCAACTTCCTGGTTAGTGCTTTAAATTTAATGTTCCTGTTCATGGTCACTGACAGTGCACATGAACATACTTCAGGGAGTTAAGGTGATATTGCTGGATGCTGGAGGAAAAATTTCCTTTCCTCTTTGCTTGTACTGCTTCCCCTTATATTTCAATATGTCTCCACAAAAATAAGTATACATTCTGCTGAAAGTTGATGGTTTCCTTTATTTATGATGAATATGTATATTCAGGGCAAGCGTTACAGTGACTTATTTCAGTCACTGGTGTCTCTAAAGGCACCACTGCAGTTCCTTTCCATAAGGATTGCATAGCAAGAATGAACATTTAGGCTTGCAATTTTTGCCTAGTCTGTCTGCAAAACTAGGACTGAATTCAAACTAGTGTTTGAATATGAGAGTGGCACAAATGAGCTGATTCTTGTCCGTTTACAACACACTACTGTTGTGATGAATATGGAAATCTGATAAATACTACAATATCATCACAGTAAGGGATTTTCCTGTAGTGTTTAAAGCTGCCAAATGAGTTTCTGCTGCCTCCTTTGAAGCCCCAGATGTGTTTGTGTGGGGGAAGGAAGATATGTTGCTAAAACCTGCCGTGCTCTTCTTTCAGCTGTGGAGCAGCTGTTGGGGAGTTCTTGCATCTGAGTACTAGAGAAGCCCTGAAGTTACTTAAGATTGGAGGGGTCAGAATACAGCGCTAAAGCAGTTTTGAACACCCAGTTAACTCATCTTCATAAATACTGTTGTGGCAAGAGAGGGATTCTGACCGGCTACAAAGGGATTTTGAATCTAAAAATCGGTCTGTATCTTTGATGTAGAGCTCAATATATTTTTGGGTTTGGTGCAAATATATGCAGTTACTTACTTAGATGACCTAATGAGAAATGACGATCAGCCTTGGAGAAAGATGGGGAATAAGTGAAAGCTGCTCTGGGGACAGAAGCGTTGGAATTAGTTTGTTAAGATAATTAAATTATCTGTTGGGCAAATTACTTGAGACTCTTTAGAGACTGAAATTGAATTTCCTTTCTGTTGGGAGCTAGAATCATCTAGTAAGGAAAGACTTAATTCTATTTTTATCTTTTACTCAAGAAATATTTGACTAGAAAAGTTTTGTCCACTATCCTAAATAATTTCAAACTAATCATCTGGATGTGGGAAACAAGGCTTTATGCTTTTTTTAACCTCTAGACAGGTTGGATGGAGGGTGTGATCCACAGTGGCAAGAGTCTGAAAGAGAAAGGGCGTTTTGTTTGTTTTTAAGAAACAGAGGCTGACATCTCTATGGAAGAAGTTCCAGTCCTTCCTTACAGTAGCTCAGGTTTAGTGGTCAGCAAGCGGAGTTGATAGGGATAAGGGAATAGTGCAATTATTAAGAAAAAGGACTGGTAAAGACTGAAGAAAAGTAACCGATCTATCAGCAGGATGTGTATGTTTTTGGCCATGTTGTTTCAAAGCCGAGGATGTCTGCATGTTTATGTTAACACTGGGTCTCCTTGTCTTTGGAATGAAATTGCCTCGTCAGCAGAGCCCCTTAGGGGATTGAAAGTCTACTCAAGACGTCATCCTTCTCTTTTAAAAGGGGAAAAAAATGCCAGTTGTAGTGTCTCTGACCCCTTCCCCCCCGCCTCCCTTTTACTTACAGAGCATCAAGGGGCGGACCTTACTTCGGCAAACTACACATCTTGCGTTCCCCTTTGAGTATTCATTTTTCTCCTAGCAGTAATTTGATTCTGGGCTGCTCCAACTTGCCTCGAGTGAATAAGCAGAGAACTGCATGTTTAAAGACAGAGTTTTCGCAGTAGACAAGGTTTTCATCATATAAGGATGAGATTTTTTTGAAAGTTTTGAACAAGATTAAAATTGAGAGGTCCTCTTGGATTATTTTTTAAAAACTTATTTATATCTATCTACATATAAAGAGAGGTCTCTTAGGGATTATAACTGTTGAGAAAAGGATCAACATGACACTGCTGGAACCAGAAATGCAGATGACAACACTCCAATCAGGTATCACCCAGAACATATGCCATGGGTAAATTTTGCCGGTGAATCATGGTCGCTGAACTGTATAAGGGAGTGCCAGGAGGCTATGTGACTTTGAGTAAAGACAAATGAGAGTGCTGTGGTAACTTCATGTGCAGGTTGCAGATGGATACTAGTTGGATGTTAAGTTCTGATCACTTTGGACCTTCATCAGAGATAAAATTATCTTCCTGTTCTTCATTTGTTGGTCCCCAGTGTTAAATTTAAGTGCCTCATGAAGATTCGAAAATCCCAGTCAAATCTAGGACTTGTTCTAAATAAATTTCCTCTGTTTAGCTTTTTGTGCAGTTTATTGTTAATTATTTTTCGATGAAACATGTTCTTGATACTTTGGAGAGATTTTTAAATTGCATATTTTGGGGAAAAAAAGCCTTCTGCTTTGAAACTTCCCAATGCTTGTTTTATATCTTGAAAGACTGTTTCCTTGAGAATGAAAATGGTATTGTCTTTATATGATTTTGTCTTAAATACTGTGGGCTTTTTGTGTTACTGTGCTTACCTTTTAGATATATATAGAGTTGCATTTCTGACGTGTAAGACATGCCAGAGTGAGGGTTATCTGTTAATGACAGTATGGTGTGCCTCTGTAGAGCATTTTTATCTGAGGCTTTAGAACATTCTGTAGTTGTGAAACTTAACAAATATGTATAGATATGAATGTTTTTCTTTTATTCTATGGATGGGAACAGAGACTGACTGTAACCTTGGTAAGATCTGACCGCAAACTAGTAGTAGCCTAGGAGTTTGGGTTTGCGTTTGTTTACTCTTAATGTCTTGTAGAGTGTTGCCTGAAAAGCAGCACATACATAATGCCAAAAGTGTCAAGACAGACTTGTTTCTGAAAGTTAATTCCTCAAGTAGTGTTTTGGAAAGAGACAAGTAAAACAATAACTTCATAGTTTAATATAGTTTTTTTCAGAAATTGCTGTTTTTTCCTGAATTTGTGGTGCTGATTTCCCTAACTTAGAGTCTTATGTTTAGTAAATTATCTGTGAAGATTGTGTATGTCTATAAAGGTCCTGTATGACCTTTATTTTATAGTTCTGACATATGCTTGTATTCTTTGTTGTTTAGAGAACCAAAGTATGCATCTTCCACCTCCTGTTGTAGATAGGAAAGGCAAGAGCGGTGTTATGGCAGGGCTGCATCTTACACGGAATACATAGTTTTTGTCTCCATTCAGAAGGGTGTTTGGACAGAATACATCATTCTTCTAGTCATAGTCTTGCAGTCTGTGAATTTTGGAGGTAGGATTTAGACATTATCAAGGTGTTAGACAGGATATGTATGGCAAGACAGTATCTATTATTCGGTGTGAAGAATTAATTTTTTTTAATATATGACAGCTGTTATGTAATGGCCTGAAAAAAAATGTTTACCTCAATGTGCTTTGTTTCTAATAGATTTTCTAATTCTGTTAATACTTTTGCAGACAAGGAAGAGCCATGGAATTTACATTTCGGGGTTCTTGTAACTGAATTTGTGCATGATATTCTGGGGAAACTTGCAGAATAAAGTAAGACTTCTTAAAATTAGGGAAACAGCCTTCATATTAGTATTACTTTTTTCAAAACTTTATTTGTGGCTGTATTTTTCATTTCTTCCAAATTATGAAAACTCCTGAGGCTTGCATTTAGTTCTTAGGGTGAGAGTTTCTCCCACTAAAGAGTACGTGTATATAGCTTTCGCTTAAGTCAGCTAACCCTAGTCCTAGATTATGCAGTGGCGTTCTGCAATGTTGAGGCAATTTCCTGGCAAGCTTAGCTTACCTAATGAGGGATACAGATTTATTGCACCTCTTCCATCAGTGGCAGGCAGCTCTCTTTTCTTCTGGATCAACCACTGTTGGAAAAATATTAAGCAAGAAGCAGGCAAATGTTTATGTAAATGGATTCACAAGATTGGTGGCGAAATCAAATATGACAACAGGATGGAACCATGTGCATAGCAAGTCTTGAATAATGGAAATATATTACAAGCTTGTAGATAAGGACAATGGCTACTTGATGCTGAGATCAAATTGTTTAACTTTTTTTTTTTCTTAAAAAATTTAATATTTAGTGACTTCAGTTGCTGTTGGTTGCTACTTTTATTTGGCTTAGTGAGGTAATTAAGTTGTCTGGTGGGCAAACTAGTTGAGACTTTTTAGAGACTGAATTGGATCTCCTTTCTGTTGAGAGCTAGAATCATCTAATGAGGAAAGACTTAACTTCTCAAGGCTTCTTGGTCCTTATGTTCATCTCCAGAAGCCCTACTCTAAAGATGGAAGCTGGAAACAGTTGTCCCAGTCAACTCATCAAAGCTTCTGAAGAGCCATGGAAGAAGTAGGAGAATCATGGCCTAAGCTGGGTAAATAAATTATCCTGATAGACCTTACACAGCTTGCACTCCATAGACCAAACTTTCTTTAAGGCACACAGGTAATAAGACTGTGCTTATTTAGTGCTTGGGTACTAATGGAAGTCTATTCAAGAAGTGACAGTATCTGACGCTGTAGTTGACATAGGAAATGATGTTTGTATTCCATGTTGGTGGGCACATAAAAAGCAACACCTTTGATACTGAAGATGAGAAAACATTCTTAATATCTTAGAGAAAGAACTGAGGAGAATACAACTTTACTATTCTGGGAGCAGAATGGCTTAAGCAGGGAGGAGCTCTTTCTTCAGAACAAAACACAAAGCAGGAACAATATGACTAGTGAGGTGCATGTTGTATTAACCAGAAAAACATAAACATACCCGTCAAACTGAAAAACGGAAGAGTAAAAAATCAATATAAGTCATGACAGCTGAGGAAGAAAAAGTAAAAATGAAAATCATGCTGAAAATACATTTCAAAAAGGCAGTAGACCCATAAAAAAATTGCAAAAATAAGCAGAAACTTAATTGCTGTATTTGACATCTCATTGGACTACTTACTGAACTTGTTTGAAGAACTACGGTATTACTGACCCAGTCACTCAAAAAGTGGTCATACAGAGTGAGGCAAAATTTGACATTCATATTCAAGAATACAGTTTTAGAAACAGCCCTGTGCCAGTTTGTGTTTTCATTCTGTTGAAAATGAAGCTGATGTGCAGGTCTGTCTATACCAAGCTTTTAGCAGTGGGACCTCCCTCATTAGCATTTTACTCCAAGAGTCACTTGATCCTTTTTGATGCCTTGGCTCTCTCAGCATCTGACTCATTTGTTTTCTTTATATTTACTTGCTGATTCCAAAAGCTTGCAGTTTCCTTCCCATTAGCTACTTCAGCCTAATCTCCCTATGTAGCCTCTTTTTTTGTTCCCCTGAAGCCTTTGTGTTATTCATGTCACTACCTAATTATCCCATATGGAGATCTTGCAAATTCTTGTGCTGTTGGTCACTGTTCAGTCAAGATATGGACTGAATAGTTTGTTGGTATGACCTGGCTTTGTTCTGTAACAGACTGTTTGGGCCACTGAAAAAATGAGTAATGAGTATTTCCTTTTTTTTTCTTTTCTCTCTCTCTCTTTTTTTTTTTTATGAAGAGGGAAGAGTGCTAAAAGAGTGCTTTTTCTGACACAATCACAATCCAGTAACAATTAAAACTGGTTTTGAACAGCCACATGAGGGACTCATGCAAGTTAGGGAAATTTCGGGAGTCTGGGGTGTGCCTCTATATGCAAATTTTATGCCTAAATGGCATAAAATCAAACTGTCGAAGATAATTTCACTTTAAAAAAAAATAAATTAGTTATTGTTCACATGTTTCTTTTTATGGCTTCTAGCAGGTTGCTGGGCAGAAATGTGTGTGCAGTACAGATACAGAGGTGCAATCAGCCAGATAGATAAACCCTAAATTTCAGATCATATTTTGCAGACCTTTTGCATGGATAGATAAGAGTTATGGCCACTTAGGGTCACTTAATAGTCTAACAGTGCATTGCCACAATTAATGGAGGTTAGCACTTGGCGGAATGGCTACTTTTGTTAATGAATTCCTTTTGTCCTAAATTTTGCTTTACTTATAACCTCTTCACTTACTGTTCTAAGTATCATTGCTTTGTTTATGTGCGCTATACCGTGGTTTGCACTGTCTTGGTATATGTTGCAGTTTAATTACTGTCTCCGTGTAATCTTAATTTCTTTCTATGACTATACTGGAAAAAATGAAGATCTCTTCAACATAAGAGTGATGTATTGGATAACATCTTTGGGTTCTGAAATATTGTTCCACTGACCTGCAGAAAAAACCCCTTAGAATCTATTAGAGATCAAGCAGAAATAGGTTGTTCTAAACTGCTAGAAGTGCACTTTAGATGAACAAGAGTATTTTTTTCCATGCATATGTAGAGAACAAAAGAAGTGTTGTTTTGAAGTCAGCACTGTCAATGACCATCAAAATAATTCAGTTCTCTCTAGTGGATAAAACTTGACTTCTCTGGTCTAATTTGCTTTGTATCCAACTGGTTCTGAAAAAGGAACAGTCATTTCAGCTGAAAAATAGTGTCATCTTGAATCAAATGTAAAACTTCACTCATTTGCAGGGGAAAGTTGCATTTTTGAGCTACTTTATCCAATTAGGGATATATTAAACTCAATTTAGGACAAACTGTTGCTGATCCCATTCATTCTTTCTTTCAAAACGCAGCTCCCAGGCTCTTTCTCTTCCCTCTTTAAAGTATTTAAGTTGAAGTGCTTGAGGCATGTCAGCTGCTAAACTACTTCTAATGGGAAGAAAGGGGACAGCATGTCTGTGTATTCGTAGAAGGAGTGACAAATGTCAGGAGTGACAAATGTCAGAGCTGTTGTTTTTGTGGTTGGTTTTCTCTTTTTCATGTTTTAAATAAAGTTTAAATTCAGCGCTGGCTTTTGGTGCTCAAAAGAATAACGTCTCATTCATGCACTAAAATGCCTTCTAACTTCATCTTGTCTTTTCAAGCACCTGTTAGTAGGAGTTTTTTCCTTACTGTTGTTTTCATTTCCTAGTAAGAGACTTTTCTAGTTGTGAGTTTTTTCCTCTAGTTTTTGGCATTTCATTTTGTTTGAATAGTGTAACTTAAAATGATGATTTTTTTTCTTTTTCTTTTTCCTTTTTTTCCCTCCTCTTTTTTTTTTTTTTCCCCCCAACTTAGAATTTTGAGATCACAGTGGGTTCTTGAATCTACACAAATCAGGACTTTGGTTTTGGACGGAGAGTGGAGGTGAGGGGAAGACATTCCTAGCTTTATAGTTTGCATCATCACCACTTTAAAAATAGAACTTTTGATTTCAGTTTGGAATCTATGGCATTTGGAAATGTAACCTTTTGTATCTAGGTAGCAAGTTCCTGGGGAATGTAAAGAGTTCCCTGGTTGCCGGTACAGTTCCCTGAGATGTGTATATTCTGAGTAGTGATAAAATGACTCTTCACTGGCTTTTGACCAGAATCCTGCATGTGATCCAAAGACTGAACAAAGTTATGTGAGCTTCATCGTCATCGTGCAGTGGGAATTCTTTCCGAAGCAGCAAATGGGACGTTCCTGAAGTCAGATTTAAATATGGAAATTTTTATGCCAGAGCTACTAACTGTGTGAAGTTCTGAGTTGGCTGGTATAAGACATGGAGTGAGGAGTGCACAACTGTAAGCTGCACATTACTGAGTTATTCCATTCATGAAAGATTTGAACATAAACTTTTGCTGCCTCTTATCCCTGTGATTAACTATTGAGTAATCAAATCACTGCATTGTTTTGTTAGCCAAACTAGAGTTAAAGGATTGTACTTGAAACTAAATATATAAAGGATGCGTTTTTGGTTTTTTTTTGTCAAGAATGACAGCCTACAATAAAGACTACTCGTTAGAGAATCACTTAGTTGAGCAATACCTATTTCTACTGACAACTTTAAATTTAAACAAGAAACTGCTGGAAATCTGTTAAAACATGGGGTATTTGTTGAAGTGCGAAATTACCATTTAAAAATAGTAATTTTTCTGTAGCTGCTTTGAAAATACTCTGTTCATTCATTTTATGCAGTGAGTGCTACTCTACTGGTTGAGAAAGATGGAGCAGGAAAAAAACACCCAGGCAGTTTTTTGTCTTTATCCATTCTGTGGACTAAGATCACAGAATCACAGAATGGTTTGGGTTGGAAGGGACCTTAAGGATCATCTTAGTTCCAACCCCCCTGCCATGGGCAGGGACACCTCCCACTAGACCAGGCCGCTGAAAGCCCCATCCAGCCTGGCCTTGAACACCTCCAGGGATGGGGCATTGACAACTTCCCTGGGCAACCTGTTCCAGTGCCTCACTACCCTTACAGTAAAGAATTTTTTCCTGATATCCAATCTAAATCTACCCTCTTTCAGTTTGAGGCCGTTACCCCGTGTCCTATCATAACACTCCCTGATAAAGAGTCCTTCCCCATCCTTCCTGTAGGCCCCCTTTAGGTACTGGAAGACTGCTATAAGGTCTCCTTGGAGTCTTCTCTTCTCCAGGCTGAACAACCCCAACTCTCTCAGCCTGTCTTCACAGGAGAGGTGCTCCAGCCCCCTGATCATCTTTGTGGCCCTCCTCTGGAGCCGCTCCAACAGGTCCATGTCCTTCTTGTGGTGAGGACTCCAGAGTTGGACACAGTACTCCAGGTGGAGTCTCACCAGAGCAGAGTAGAGGGGCAGAATCACCTCCCTCGATCTGCTGGCCATGCTTCTTGCGGTTGTGGTTGGCTCTCTGGGCTGCAGGCGCGCATTGCCAGCTCATGTTGAGCTTCTCATCCACCAGCACCCCCAAGTCCTTGCTCTTAACGGCTGCTCTCAAGCCATTCTCTCCCCAACCTGTATTTGTGCCTGGGATTGCCATGACCCAGGTGCAGGACCTTGCACTTGGCCTAGTTGAACTTCATGAGGTTCATACAGGCCCACCTCTCGAGCCTGTCAAGGTCAACTCAATGAACTTGCAAGGGCACATATGGGCTGCATTTGTTCTAAAACAGCAAAGATGTGTAAGACACAAAACAATTATTCACCGACTGCTTTGTTTCCTAACCTTTATTATGGCTCCAGCTTACTTTAAAATGTAACTATGGAGAAATAACTTCAAGGGAGGGCTCTGTGTGTGTGTGTGCGCGCATTTTAACCAGTTTCTAGTCTACATACTAAGATTGTCATAATCATACTGCATTTTTTTGTATCATTCACCAACTGCTATTAAAAACTAAATGGAAGTTTAAAATGCATGTAAACTCATGTCAGGTTTTATATGCTGTAACTTTAATCAAAGCAGAGTCTTCCTTGCTGGGAAATTAATGCATTATGTATAATGGGCCCTATTTAATTGCTGTCGTCATATTCTGTAAGTTACCCGTTCGTTTACGTGACGAATATGAATCAACCTTTCTTCAAGAACATAGTTCAAGTGCATGAGCAAAATGAAGTAAAAAAGCATTATTTAAATCAGCTTCTTATTTGGAGTCTTTAGGCATGATTGTATAAAAATGACTTAATGATTATTTAAATAGGCTCAGACTGATCATTGTTATCTTTATGGCTCATACTGATCGTAGTCATCTTTGTGGCCTGCCACTAATTTAGGTTCTGGATTAATATCTGAACGTGTGTTATGCTGACTCTCTCTAAACTGGTATGATGATTACACCACGCATGCTTTGCCTAAAGGGACACGGTGCAGACACATATCCGTTCTGTCTCCCAGTTACCTTGCTGACTCCCAGTTACTCCTTGCTATCCAGTGTTTGCCAGATTTGAGATGACTAATGTTTAACAAAGCGCTCAAGTTTCCATTCCTGTGTGATAGTAGAAATTTACATTAGGGATTAGATTCAGGATGTTTTGTATTTTTATTTTTTGAATAATGGGATCCATGTCTAGTCTACATTTTTATTATAGGCATTAAAATATGGGTTTTTTTATATCTAAACTTCAATATGAATCAGTCTCTGAGTATGCCCAGAGCGGTATAGATCAGTGGTGGGGATTACAGGTAACTCCTAAGGTTTTGTGAATGTTTTTAATATTGTTTGATGTTCTGTGGAAACTGACATAGATAAATATTTAACTGATTGCCATGTGAGTGGCTTTTGCCACTCTCGAAGTACTCCTGCAGCACAAAAAAAACCGCTCCAAAAACCAAACAAAACCCAAACAAAAAATGCCACCAAAAATCAAACCCCCAAACCTGAGGTAACCTTCAGCTTCCTGTTGCATGTGCATGCTCCTTGTTGCTGAGCTGATGGCACTTCAGTTCAGACTTAGAGCACCCTCTGCTGTTCCGACCTTAGGGCTCTTCCAAGAAGAGACTGACACCTCTTTCAGATTGTCTTTTCAAATGGAGAAACCTCAGCTGGTTATCTTGAGGAGGTCTGAACTTTTTTTTCATTTGTGACTAAGAAAACATGAATCCTTCTTTGTGGAGGTGAAACCAGAATCTTAATCTTAATGGAAGAAATATTGCCCCCTCTCCCCTCAATTTCTTTGCAGGAGAGTTCTACTAATAGAGTCAATATAGGAAAGTAGTTTAATTACATTGCCACAGCTCTCTTTTGTGATTAACCTTAGTGATGTTTAAGAACACTGTATAATTTAGCAATAGTTTAAGTAGGTAAGGAGTCATAAAGAAACAGAACTGGAATTATCCTTCAGGGTCCCAGAGCCCACTCCCCTGCTGTTGCAAGTAATCAGGTCATATACTCCCCTTCATAATGTTATTGAGCACCATTTTTAAAAGTGTTGGATTTCTCACTCACCAGCAACTCATACTGGAAAGCTGCCCTAGAATTTCTCTCTTTGGTTAAAAATCTTCTGGTTTTCAATATTAAATGAGCATGTGTGTCAGTGTCTTTTAGTCCAAATAGCTTTTTGTAGTTAAACTGATGCAAACCGTAATGCAGGCCAAATATTTTCAGTAGAAGAAACTGCATCCACTTAAATTTTCCTGAAGTGGGCAAGTGCTAAAAGCAGTGTCTGCCAATGTGACCTGCTGAATACTTTTTTATGTCTTTCTATTTTGATGCTTATTTTAAATCAGATCCTCTAAGTAATGTTAGTGGTGCTTCCTAGGAATTATGCACAGCATTGGAATCCCAGCAGGTTAGGAACCTATTTAATTATCCAGTGTGAGAATTAGGTTGAGAAATGTATTTATGGTTCTTTGTAGTCTTTTCCATTTTCTTTGCCCTGATTGTTTTTTCTCAGAAATGAGTGTATCCCAAATAAAGAAGTTGCAGCTTCCAGTGAAGCTTGATCAGCCTGTAACAATAAGCGACTTTGAGATTATTTTTTTTCCCTTTCTTTCTTTCTTTCTTTCTTTCTTTCTTTCTTTCTTTCTTTCTTTCTTTCT
This sequence comes from Rissa tridactyla, assembly GCF_028500815.1. Classification (NCBI taxonomy): domain Eukaryota; kingdom Metazoa; phylum Chordata; class Aves; order Charadriiformes; family Laridae; genus Rissa; species Rissa tridactyla. The sequence goes on along the minus strand of NC_071466.1, from coordinate 164,011,911 downwards.
TTCTTTCTTTCTTTCTTTCTTTCTTTCTTTCTTTCTTTCTTTCTTTCTTTCTTTCTTTCTTTCTTTCTTTCTTTCTTTCTTTCTTTCTTTCTTTCTTTCTTTCTTTCTTTCTTTCTTTCTTTCTTTTTTTTCTTTTTTTCTTTTTTTCTTTCTTTTTTTCTCCTGATGGAGATGCTCTGATTGAAGCTGGCTTTCCTTGTTTATGTCTTTCAGTATTTGAGATTTGGATTTTGCAAGCGTAGCTGATGTCAACTCAAATTAAATGTACGCCTTTTAAAAATAAACTGAGTAGTTTTGATTTATTAAAGTTGCTATCCGACACTGAGGTACCACCAGTTAAAAATTACAACTTCCAAAACTTTTGGTTAAGCTCTTCAGAAAGTACCTTGACCTTGACTTATTGCAAAAGAGTCCCAAGGCTTAGAGCCTTCAATGTTCTTTAACTGAAAGTTGAAATAAACAGAAAACACTTTGCAGTATGCCTTTGCTGACCCCGTGTCACCTCAAACTAAGCAAGAACAAGGTCCAGATTAGTAGGCTCCTTATGGAGAAGCCTCTGTTACTAATCTTATCTTGAAAATCCGGAGACTAACATGTGAGTGTCTGGAACAGTGCAGTGTATGAAAAGTGGTCTCTCAGGCAGGAAAATTTCAGCCCATTTAAAGGTCAAAAAGCATCTTTAATTTTAAGCTAGAAAGTTACCGGCAACCTAAATGGACCACAAAAGAATAGTAATTGCAAACAGAAATGCAATATTCTACAGAAGTTTAAGTTACTGAGTTTTGTGGGTTTTCTTTTTTTTTTTTTTAATTTATTTTGATTTCTGTATAAACACACTACTACTACACAATCTTATTTCTATGGGTTTTTTTTCTTCTTTTCTTGTTATGCTTTGTTCTCTTCTCTTCCTTCTACTGGGCTTTTGCATTATGGTGGCAGACTAAGTGACTGGTTATTATAAGAGACTGCTCCACTCCTCCCAGTTTTCCTTGGAGAGAGGCACTCACTGTTTGCTGTGGTTGTTGATTTAGTGCCTGGGAAGAATGAGGTTTTTTGGACCACTTCCTCATCACTCTCGCGCTAAGGGAGCCTGCGTCATTGAGAAATGTTTAACCTTCTGGCCCTGAAGCGGGACGGGAAACTTCGCTGCAAAATCTAGAAGCTAAAACTAGATCTTGAAAATGTTATTTATGCGAACTACTCTTTCCTTTGATTTAATTAGGACAGGAGATTGCGGAGCTGGATTTAGAGTTTTGAGTAGCTAATAATTTGGAGAGTGAGCTGCAGGGAAAAATTAGTTCTTTAGTGAAGAGTGGTGACTAACTGATTTAGGGGAGGAGGAGACAAGAGTTGGGGGCAGAAGATGGAAAACTGTGGGAGGACTGTGTGGGGAAAGGCTGTCCTAAGATCATAACTCTGGCATTGTCAAAAGCTTAAGTAGTTCTCTCTAATTTGTGTAAGGAGGCTGGCTGTGCATAATTTTATTCCTATAGCATGATGGTTTCAACATGCTAATAGCAGAAGCACATCCTGAAAAAGCATTGCGGAACAAGACTTTTCAGACTTAACCTTGAAGCATAAGTTGGTTGTGGAGAGCTAAGGGCCTAAATTGTGATGGGAGCTTTCATTTCCAGAGGTTTGATCTAATAACAGATACTGTCTCTCCCTGTAAACTTTGGGATGACTACTGTATGTCTAATTTTTCCAGACTGCCCACTTCCCCACCCGCCACAGGGGTTCTTCTGAGACTTGTGCAGAATTTCCAGATGTCTGGCTGCCTTGCTGGAACTACACCCCAGTAACTGAGACAGCAGAAGACATTCAGAAATCCCAGACATTTCTGCAGCATAATTGTAATAAATCTGACATATCTTGAAAATGTTATGCTTTTGCAAATTAAGTATATAGTATGCTTGTAGTACGAAGAGTATTCGTGGCTTGTCCACAGAGTGTTGGATTTATTGTACATGCTCTGGCAATCTACAAAGCATATGCTTGTATGTTTATCTTCAGGATATTCCAAACAGAAATGTGGCAGCTCTGTCTCTTGGGGTCCAATCTCTGTATGCTAAAGAGATTGAAACTGAAATGAAGAAGCTCGACTCAAGGGTGAAATAGCAGGAAATGGTTTGAACTCACCCAATGATTTGTCATGACCAATGGAAGGGAGGGGGAAGGGGCTGTACTTTCCTTCACTCTGTTTTTCATCATTAGCAGCTCTGTGCACCTGCTGCTTAGCCCCAGCTAGCTTGGATGTAAATTGGACAATTGGACTCTTTTGTGAGCAGTCTAATTCACTTTGGAAAACAAAGCCATTAAAAACAAAACAAAACAACCCCCCACACACACTTTGCAGCTGGATCAGTTAGCTGAGTTAACTCACTGAATCTTCTTATGAAACCTATAGCCATCAAAAAGAGGGAATGATGAGAAGTGGAGTAAGTTGCTAGATTATTTATCTGCCTTGGGTAACATCACTCAAACTGTCTGTACTGAGTAGTGAACCTGAGTAAGATGGAAGAGAACCAATTTCATTCTGAAGCCATCAGTAGGATGAGAAAACTGCTGAACACCAGCTCATGGAACCAGTAAAGAGTGGCAGTGGCTGAGCAGTAGGTCTAGGAGAGAGAAAACATCAGGCATCGAGGAAGAATGTACAGTGTTTGTCATACTTAAATAATTAAGAAATATATGAAATTAGAAGTGGGTAGTTTTTTAGGGTCCAGGGTACTTATCACTCTGGAGAATATTAAAAATATGTGCATTTCTCCAGAAATTTTTTTGTTTTGCCTTTACCCTGAGGTTGTGACCTATCTATGAATGGACAAGCAAATCTCTGGGAAAAGGGTGGTTACATGTCTATCACAGAATGGTTGAGGTTGGGAGGGACATTTGGAGGTCATCTTGTCCAACACCCCTGCTCAATCAGGGCCACCTAGAGCCAGGTGCCTAGGACTGTGTCCGGACGGCTTTTGCATATCTCCACAGATGGAGACACCACAAACTCTCTGGGCAATCTGTGCCAGTGCTCTGTCACCCTTCACAGTAAAAAAGCGTCTTCTGATGTTCAGAGGGAACCTCCTGTGCTTCAGTTTGTGCCCATTGCCTCTGGTCCTGTCACTGGGCACCACTGAGAAGAGCCTGACCCTGTCTTCTTTGCACCCTTCCTTCAGGTTTTTATATACATTGATAAGATCATCCTGAGCCTTCTGTTCTCCAGGCTGAACAATCCCAGCTCTCTCAGCCTTTTCTCATAGGAGAGATGCTCCAGTCCCTTCATCATTTTCATGGCCCTTTGCTGGACTTTGTCCAGGATGTCCATGTCTCTCTTGTCGCATGGTGTACCTTCTGAACCCAGCCATTCAGCCAGCTTTCAATCCACCTCACTGTTTCCTCATCCAGCCCATACTTCCATCAGCTTCTCTGTGAGGATCTTACAGCAGACAGTGTTGAAAGCCTCAGTGAGCTCAGGGTCCACAATATTGACTGCTCTCCCATCATCTTCCACGTCTGTGTCTCCACATCGTAGCTCAAACATAAAGACAGGTTTGCCCAATAGCTGTCCGTGTTCCAGCAAAAATATTTTCTGATAGGACAGAAGTGTGACTTGATAGTAAATTCTGGACTTACTATAGCATGGTTGCCAAAAGTAAGCATATGGCAATGTCTATACTGTTAAAATTGTTTTTGTTCTAAAGAGTTTGTTTGTAAGTGACTTCTGTTAAGCCAGCTGTTAGATGTATTGGGAGCGAGCAGCCAAGTCCTGTCAGATCATAAGAACTGGCAGGCGTACAAAAACCATATCTTTTTCAGTTGCATGTTTGTCTATTCAATTAGATCATCAACCTTTTATGCTTTTATGCAGTCCCCATTTTAGTTGTCTCTGTCTTGCATCTGGATTCATAAACTAGATTTAGTAGCCAAGGCGGGATGCTAGGATTTCTAATTGCAGTTCTGACACATAAACTCTGCGTTACCTGTAAATCTCTCTACTGGATTCAGCCCAGTTTATCAAACCAAAGGGGTTTTCATAGAATTGAATTGTCTAGAATCTATAAATATGAGGTTCTGACTGATGAGTTTTGATAACTCATACCAAAGGGACAAAAGAAGTTCTTAGAGGGGTGCCACACAGCTGATGAAAGAGAGTGACCGAAGAGGCTTCCCTGCGTATTGTTTCAGGTGAGCTCACAGATTTAGGAGGAGGGAAGCAGAACAGAAAGCTGAGGCCTGAATCAGAACGTAATGTTCCAAGCACAGTTATCTTTACAGTTATAAGCACTTAGGCTACATGTCTTTCAATGCTTTTAAGCCAGCTGGGGATTAAAATTCATAAGATTTGGCAGGTTTTACTGGGGCAACAGAAGAGCATACACCTTCATGGTTACTTGCCAGTTCTCTTTGCTTTCATGGCCAGGATTACCAGAACTTTTGGATACGAGATAAAGTTTGATTTAATAGTAATCATGCTCCTTGCAAAGGAGGCCTGTATCTTTGCTTCTTCCCTCCCCCCCACGTCCCCCCTGCCCCCAGATTTCTTTTGGGTAACCACATAGGTCAAATCAAACCACATGCAGTATTTTACTGTACTTTCCCTACTTCTCTGAAATCTTTTCTGCCTTAAACTTTTGCCAGTGATGGTAGTATTGTGGGCACTTAAAAAAACTGCAGTCTCACATACGTGGAAAGGTCTTTGGGGCAGAGGTTTGGAACATGGATCTGTGCAGGCTAAATTTAGGATGCAAAGCTACAGTATTACGTTTTGTGGCAATTTACTGTGCGTGTGAACTTACAGTGAGGTACTGAGCAGTAAAAGCAAGGTAGCTCACCCTGGTTTTCACTGCAGGGAACTCTTGCCTTTATGGCTCTGTCTGTGCAACATTAGTGTTTCTTGCTTGAGCCTGGTTTTTTGGTGAGTTTTTTTCCATCCAGACATGGTTCTTTTCAAATGCTTGAAAAATAGGATTTATCATGAACCACGTGAATATTTTAGGTCAGTTCAGGTTGTTTGGGGAAAATACTGTGTTTTGGTCTGGTACCTGTGAGTGCTGTCACCAAATAATTGGGGAGAGGTACAAATGATGTATGAACTGGGAGAAGTTGTACATTTCATACCAAGAGTCTGTCTTCTGTTACAGCATTGAACAGCTTGAAGGAAAATAATCCTTTCGTTTGATTAATGCAGAATACAATTTACTTAAAAATGTAGTCTTTGGAGAAGGAATGGCAGTACCGTCAAAACCACATCTTCCTGAAGTGATAGGCAAGTGAATGTCATGAAGGCATTAAAGGACTCCTTCCACTGAAGCATAACAAGGATATTCTTCCTGCTAATGAAATGCTGAATAATTTAGTGGCACACAGGTAAAAACTATCCCAAATCCAGCCTCACTCTGTCTCCTTCTAGAGATTTGTGCTTTATGTTGCACTTAGGTCTAAAATGTTTGCACATGTGGAGGGGAGATGAGTCCATACTAGATCCTGGAAGCCCTTTCCTTCTGTATCAGTGCAGCCCATTCCATGAAATTAAATGGTTGTGTGCCTTGACATTGTCTCAGACTTATTTTATGTTGTAGCTAAAGATTAAAACTTGAACACGCTATACATTTTTCTATTTGAAACATAAATTCAGTTGTCAAAGCTGCCATGACAACTTGAGATTGGCATCTGTCCAGGGGATAGCTGAGAGTTTTGGCACTAAATGAGGAGTTTGAGTGTTTGACGATGGAGGTGATTTATAGATCTTTGGCAATGCAGGAACTGAATTTTACGTTTTAAGGACAAAATTATTTCCTGTCTCACACAATCGTGACAATAGCTGTTTCTCACTGTGGGGTGAGATGAGCATCTGTGACAATGGAAAAGGAGAGCAGCACTTTCAGTGGCAGCTAACCACTGAATTGGCTTAGAAGTATCATAAAACTTCCTCTCCTACTTTACCTGATCCAAGCCTCCACTACTACCTGACTGTGACAAAGCATTCAAACAATTTTTAGATAAAAAGTTAACAGCACAAGAAACTCCACATCTAAAATTATTAACATTGGCTACTAACATATTAAAGGAATTGGATGGTTTACGGTCTTTTTAGAGTTATATCTCCATTAGTGCATAGTTGCTTTAAGTTGGGAAGCAGTCTACAACCACAAAGGGTAAGCAGACATTTTAATAAATATCTAGATTCTGAGATTGCAATTCCATATCAGATTAACCAAGGATAATTGTCCTATTGAGCCTCAACAATGTTGTTATTGCCCATGTAACTGATGTGTTTGGAGAAGAAACAGTAGCATTCTGAGCAAAAGTCACAATCCTGTAGTGAGAGTTTACCTAGTAGCTATTCTGCTAGTACAAACTGTGAAGCAAATGAAGGGTTTGCTAATCCCTTCACAAGTAGTGCGTGACCATGAGTACAGCCTGGCTGTTCCCTCTCTTGCTTAGGTAGTTTAAAAATAGACTGCATTTTCCAAGTGTTTGCAGGTAGCCCTTTTGTGCAGCAGGAGGGTTTGATAGAGAAGAAACCTTTCATTGCCAGAAGCTGAAAGGATGTGGGAGGAAGAAGTGTGGGATATCTTCTGCTCAACAACCACAGGAATTAGTGACATAACTTCTCAGACTCTTAGACATGCCTTAACACGAGGGGAAGGGTGCCTTTCTCCTGTCCTTTCCTAGTTATTACCTCCTAAAAAGAAATTGCTGTTTTAAGACAAATCCTAATTGCCTCCTTTTCTGCTCTGTCCTGCTCACTAACCCCCTTGGTTTAGCAGCCAGAACTTCCTCTTTTTTTTTCTGCCTTTGAGAGTAAAACCAAATGATTTGGGGTTTTCTGTTTTCACTTGTTCATAGTGGTTTAAATTAAAGCTGGAACATCTGCAAGAGGAAATGTTTTGAAAATTCTGGTCTCTTGTGCTCAGTGTTCTTCACCAGGCACAGTACATACTTACTCACATGTAAGTCTTCCTGCAATCTCTGGATGTTCCTGTCTGTCTGCGTGCGGTGATGGTAGTGGGGAAAATGCACATCTGCATGCGTGTGAGCACATTTGCCTACCCCTGGAGAGGTTAAAGTTGTTTGGGGTGCATGTGGGTGAATTAGCAGACCCAACTGTAGGTGAGAAGGCTGATAAGAACAAATTTAACTTTGTTGAATCTTGGGTGAGTGTCTCTGGCTTGAAACCTTTGACTGTTTTATAACAGGTAAACTATTGCTCCTAGGGAAGAACAGGGAACTATTACTCTTATTTTCTTTGGTCTGAAGTAATTATTTTAGAGCAAGATGGGTAATAACTGAACTAAAAGAATATATAGGAATTCTGTTGTGGTTCCAGCTGGAGCAGATCTAAGTTAAGCCCCTCCACTGGAGGTACCCGCCCCACATTTGAGATGCCGTACTTGATGTGTGAGCTCTCACTGTGAAGCTCGTTGGCTTAGCAAAGGTAATTTGAGCTAATCTTTCTAACTTTGCACTGGAACAGAGTGAGAGCATTCATACAACTAGTTCTGGGGGCTCAGCAAGGGGTGGTAACTTGAAGAAGGGCTAGTAACTTTGAACTATAAAGAGGTATGTGACAGTGTTTGCATCTAACCAGAATTTATAAAACAAAATGGTAAAAATAACAAATAAAATGTGTTTGGATGTGTATTTTTAATTTACTTGCTTGTTTTTGTTGGGCTCATATGCACAGTGGACTGCAGTTGTTTGGGAACTAGCTATAAACTTCTTTATCTTAACCCCTCCACTTTCCCCCTGACCTCTACTGTGAAGTTTTCTTTTGTGGACAGAGTTCCTCCACTACATTAGCCAGAGAAACCTACCTACTAGTTGCATTTCTTCTCTTGGATAGAAATCTCTATATAGGCAGCACCATTTTGTAGTCAAGGAGTGTATGTGCAGCTTTCTAGAGGACAGCATTGACAGAACTGTTGCCAGTGGTTTTCACAAGAAAATCCAACTTTAAAAAAAAAAAAGTTAATTTAACCAACTTGTCTTTAAAAGTTGCACCACTTTCTTTGTGTAGATGACACGTTCTGAGTGTACCGATCCCATGTAGTAATATTAGAAGCATGTGCTTTTGTTTGGATATGATCTAGAGTAGGATAGATTTCTGAACTGTTTCCTTCTCTTCATCACCCTTTGGCATCCTCAGTATAACAGGTCCTGGAGAAAGGGCGGGCAGAGGAGAGCATGGACCACAAGTGAAACATCATCTCTGCTTCTCTTCCTCTCTCCCCTTCCTTTCTGCCCTTGTAGTAATATTGCTGCAGTCTCTTTGCAGATGACCTTTGGTCAGCAGCACTGACCAAGTGAGTTCTTGGTTTGGGGAGGGAAGAGGTGAGAAAAGCAAAGGTTTTGCTGCTTCTCCTTCCTCCTCAGGTCTGCAGAGCCTGGGAGAGAGGCGGGGCTGAGTGGCTCGGTCTTAGGGGGAGGGGGAGGAGGAATTGCTGTTGCAGTCTCTCCACACCTCACTTACAATGTTGACTTGCCTTACTGGTTGGAAACTGCTTATCTACGGAGTTAATCAAATGCAGATCAGCGTTGCATTCTTTGGGCTGAACTGATTCTTCTTGCTCCTGTGTTTTGCAGATAGGGATCGTGGATTTCATGTGCGTGTTTTCAGGGAAAGGCAAACTGACATCTTGGCTGAATCCCAAGGAATGGGGTGGGTGGCAGAGTTTATATATGTGCTGGGGGTTGATTTGGCTCTAGCTGCTGTGTAAAGTTCACTTTGGCAGCTGAAAGATGCAGAGAGAAGCACTTTCAGAATTAGAGACAGTGAGGTAATGAGAAAGTGACATAGGAAAGGAAGTGGTGGGGGGGAGGAGAGGGCTCAAAACGCGCCTTGACATCATCTGATAGGTTTTCCAGCCTGTGCAGCAGCTATTTTTGTGCTTTCAACTTGCAGTATTTACAGCTCAATGACAGCCAACTTGCCAAAAGTGGGGGTGGTGGTATATCCCAGAGTGGGCTGGGGGACTAAAGAGCCACTCAAAAGCTACGGCAAAGGTCCAGGTTCCCAGGCATGCCTGCTGCTGTTGCCTTCTTTTACATCTGCATGGTGGTTTACCTTTGGCTACCTGTCACGTCTGGGAGATTTCTGAATGATGACTGGCAGCACAAGCTGTCACCAGCTAGTTGAAAAGATCGGAGTATGTAAACTGCAGGCTCTTCCTGAGAACTGGAGAAGCAAGAATGTACAGTGCTCCCAGCTTGGTGTTTCCACCTCTTCCTGAAGGTCACTGTTGGTGGGAGGCAGGATCCTGGGAACATCCAAAGCAAACTCACATTACATAAATGTGATCCTTAGCTGAGACAAAGTAAGCGACACAAGTGTCATTGTGAAGTCTTGTATTCATTTTGAAGTACAAAACAAATAGAGCCATAAGACATCAAAGCTTTACAGTGATGTAGGTGCAGCATTCTGTTATTTTTCCAGCTTTCTAGCTTGCTAGAAATATCGGAGACAGATCTTCAAATGTAGCGGGCTTATACTTCTTTCTAAGGGTTCATCTGTCTTAAACCTTGACTGAGGTCTTTCTCATGTAGCCTGAATGTGCATATATTGCAGCTGTTTCCCAGTTTTTAGCAGTACATTGTTTGGATTTCATCATTAAATTGTGTGCATGCAGATCCTCACAGCCATTGTGTCATCTGAGAACGTTATTACTGGGGGAAGGAAGACAGAGAACCTGCTGCAGGGAGGACTGGAGGTGAAAGGAAGAAAAAAAGCACATTTTAAATTGGTGTGAGTGGGTTGTCAGCAAATTTTCTATCTCATCATTAATTTGAATTTAAAGAATACATTCATTTTTGGAGATAAAACTAATTATGTGGTTTTGTGTTACAGCTGATCCAAAGCCTAACCTTTGTCAAGACTGTTGTAGTCTCTCTCTCTCTTCCCAGCCATGTTCACCAGCCACGAGCTCTGTTGCTTATCACACCTGTTGGTAATGCTGTTTAGTAGGTTGAATTGGGTCATTAAGATACCAGATGAATGTCAGAACTGATTTTAAGGGGGCTAAGAGCATGTGTGGCTGGGGGAAGGACTGGAGCAGCTGAACTGGGAGAGATCCTTTTGGTGGGAGCAAGCTTTAAGCTGTAGCACCTTGCAGGTCTGATACTAACTCTGCACAAGCAAAATTTTGTATGCTCCTGGAATTTAGAGGTCAAATATCATCTATGGCAGGGTTAGAACTTAATGTGAGAGTGGTTCACTCTTTCATATTTCTCTTCTAGCACAGAATAGGAATTTGAAAAAGCTGCTGCTTATATGCTGTGTTGGCTTTTGAGGATAGAAAAATAAAAGAAGAGAAAGTTAATGAATTTGTTCAGAATAGTAAGTAATGATAACTGGCATTCAAATACAAGTGTTGCATCCTGTGCCCACCAGGCTTCAGAACTAGCAGCAGTATCTGTGCAAGCCATATGTGCATCTGATGTTACATTTTATTTCTGTGTGAGGATATCAATGTTAATGAAGCATCTTGAGGAAGAATACATTCCCACTGTCTGTATGTCATTTCACATTTGAAAGTCAAAGGATGTAAGGCTCAACAGATGTCTCATGGGCAGATTCTGAAATTTTGGCCTGATGCTTTCCAAACCAGAAATCTGTGGCAAATACCTAGGTCCTTTTGTTAAAGGTTATCTTCCTGCCAAGGGCACTGCTGCCAATTCCAGAGTAAAGGTTGTACAAGACACTGAATGTTGGACATGCATTGGTGTGGGTTGATCCTGCTTTTCTAGAGTGGTTAAGCAACTGAAACTGTTGTTGAAAACCCTACCTCTGCCGTGAAATGGACCTTCTCTTCTACTCTGCTGATTTCCAAAGTAACTGTCAGAGTTACCCATCAGGCCTTACTTTTTCTTACGGTGCATTGACATCTCTGTCCGTGTGATCATTGATCAGACTTTAAGATCTCTTACCAGTACATCAGGATCCAATAAAACAAATTAAACTTTTGTTTAACTTTTTGATGCTGGTCAATGTCTGGCAGTAGTGTCAGGGTTTCATACAAGGTTGCTCTTGGTCTTTACTCATCTATCAGAATGCATATTTTGCAAGGAGGTACCCCACAAGTGCTTGTTGAAGATATCCTCCAACCTGGGCCCCTTGGAGTTTGTCTTCTTACAGCATGTAGGGCATTGTCCAAGTCCTTTTTGGAGTGTTCTGGCCCATCTTTTTCTGTTCTGCATAATTGCTTCTTCTTTCAGAACACTAAATAGCTCTGTACAACAAATTTGATGCTGTAGGACAAAATTTTAGAATATCTTACTCAGCAAAGTAAAGAGTTATGTACCTACAATTGAGCCAATCGGGTGTTTTTCTTTCCAAGCTGTTCACATAGGAAGAAAGGTATGTCTATATACATATTTGCAGCTCTGCAATAATACATTGAGAGGATCAAACCTTCATCAAGTTGGAGTTATCAATTACAGCAGCATAGGTTTGGTTACATCATCAGATTGTGAAAACTGGCAAAATATTTTATGTATTTCAGCTGTTTGGTGCGCCACTCTTTTTTTCAGGTCTTAGAGTTTTCTTTGTCAGAACTTGGGCTACATCTTAGGGCTGTTTTGGCAATACCTGGGTATTGGTGAGTCAGCGGGATGGAGCAACTGGCTCACGTTTCCCAGGCCTTGTACACTGTAGTGAGCTGCTAGCTCAGAGGCCCTGGGTGGCAAAGTAATAGCAGTCTTTGACTTCTGTAGTTGAATCTTGTCATTTCCATCACCCAGATGGTGTATTGCTTGCCAGAAGGAGTAGGACTCAGTCTGGCACGGGATAGTTGTTCTTTAGTTATTACAGTAATTATGGGACCTGTCTGCACAGAGTGTCGGGCCTGATTTGAATGTGCAGTTGTGTGTTGCTGCTGAAAGCAGAGATCTGGACAGTGTGTTTCTATCTCCCCTGCTTCATCCTGGCTTTAGCACTCCTGTGGTCTGCCAGGTCAGCTTCCCCAGGCAGCTCTCTGCAGCGTCACGACTGCTTATGCTCACGCAAAAGCAGACTCATCTATTTATGCAGTAATTTGACCTTATTGGCCAAAGTTCATTGTGAAACTGAACCCTTTACCTGACTTTTACAAATCCTAAATTTAAGATGAGAGTTTGGGTTGAGTATACATTGGTAATTTAGGTATAATGCGATTACAGAGCTTTATATGATCACCAAAGATATGTTTTACCCACAGGAACTTTAAAGTTTTGATTATTTTCTGAGTGAAGGTTGAATATTTCAAAGTAAGAAGAGTACTGTTGAAGGTACTCAGAAATGTCACTGATGCCATCTAGCATCATTATTTAGTAAACGTAAAATTCTGTATATTAGTTTTTAGTTTATAACTTAAAATATGTTAGATTGTTTTGATCCTCTCATGCAGTTTATGGCAGAGTTAGTCATGCTTTTTAAATTTGTTTGAACACCACTTTTCTAGAGATATTAGCTTCATTATTAGAGACTTTTTTTCCCTGTGGTTTTTATTCCAGCCTTACTTTATAAAATGGCTTGGATGCCTCTTGAACTATTCGGAGATGAGAAATTTTTGTCTTGATTGGGGCTGGAGGTGGGGAGAGGGCAGAATATGAAATGGAGACTGCTCCAATAGTGTTTAGAGTATTCACCTTCTTATTTTTGTAATGTCCATGTGGCTAGCTTTGCTTCAGGCTTGTAGGATGACATCAATTACTATTCATCTTCTTTTTTTTTTTCTGGAAAAATACCGGAATACTTTTTTCCAGGTATGTGTATTCATTGGACAACTCTTTTTTTATTATTTTATTTCCTATTTTTCTTTTTTTTTTTTTTCTCAGACTTCATTGCACCTTTTTATGATGCATGCTTAGCGAGATTACAAACCAACAAAGCCATGAGCTGGGGTGGAGCGTGCTTTTCCCTGGCCACTTCCAATTCCAGTACCATGCTGGGTAGTAGGTATAACCAAAGTTTGTCAACCATATGGCACCTGTTCATGATGCACATTAAATAAGCTCCAGGTGAGATGACTGCTTCCATAAAAGCACAGACTCTGACGTTTTAGTGCTTGCAGTAGAGGGTTATTGACTGGGGGCTGCTGATTATCTTCAGGTAGGTGTATCTACTAGGATTTAAGGGAAGAGGTGAGAATGTGTGCTTGCACAGAACTAGCCTGCTGTTACTGATATGTGGTCTCAGAGCAAATGCATATAAGAACTCTGTTTCCTGAATTATCAGTTTAGCTTTCTTCACAACTAACATTCCCATTTCTAATAGTTTAAACGGGAAGGAAGAAAAGGCAGCGTGGTTTCTGCACTCAGAGTGGTGGTGTTCTCCTAGCTGTGTGCACGCGTGCTTACAGCCGGGAGGTGCAGGGGGAGAGAGGGTAGTGCGAGAGGGTAGTGCGCAATCACATGATATTGCCTGTCTGGCAGGTGTCTGTAGTGTGAGTAGAGAAACCAACTGTTCACTATTTTGGGTGAATGAGGTTCGCTGTTACTGCAAGTGGCCCCATGGAGAAGTCCACGCATCTGTTGATAAGCACCGCTCTGCATACTGGGATCCTGCATGCTTATAGCCGCTTGCTGAAACACTGAAGTTTCTGTCTGAGCTTTGAGATAGTAGGAAGAACAGTTTTGCCAAGAGCCTTGCTGATTTTAATCTTTAGATGTTGGCTGTCAGGATTTGTCTGTGCCTCGAGTACCTCTCTGTTCCTATGCAAGCACAGCCTTGGAATCTAGCAGTAAACTAATTTTTTTTTTCCACTCTCCCGCTTGGTGCAGTGATCGAAACCTGGTAGAGAGGGATTGCGGTTGGGTCTCTTGTGAGGATTAAGCACCCCTTCCACTAGCCTGGGACGCCTCCTGTGTTACAGAATCTGCCTTCAGGTCCAGGGATTTCCTCTAATATGTTGGATAAAGCCAAGACACTCCAGCCTGCCTATGTCGGGATTGTGCCGCTTGCAGAGACTGTGTCAAAGCAAGGGAAGAGCTGTTCAAGCACATATCAGGATTCATACCACAGCTTACGAGAAGGTTAGCAGGCTCCGCTTTCTTTGTTGTAGGCACTGTATAATTGGTTTGTGGGTTGGGTTTTTTTGTTGTTGTTATTTTTTTTCCTCTTGCATACTGAATCTGCCTGCTTTTTCTTTTCTGGGCAGTAGTCCAGATTTTGGGTTTCCCACTGACTCCTGTGACCTGTTGTCCCCGAGGACGCTTATAAGCATGTCACAGGACAAGGTTGGAGCTCTGTATATAGTGACTTGCGGTGCCTGGACCCTGGGACAATTTCACTTGCATTTGGAAGTTTTAATTTCAGAGTTTAAATTTCTTCTTCTCCTCTATGTCTATAGGGCTCTTGGAAGCAATGCTTTAAGGCTGTTTTATTAAAGGTATAAAGGCTTGTTCTGGAGAGGCAAGTTTGCTTTGAAGGAGAGAGAGTATCGTGTTTTAAGTTTCAGTATATTGCTGTTAGGAGAATATGCAAGGAGTGGGGTCTGTATATCTAAATGTGATTCTGTTTTAGATAATGGTATTCTCCTACAAATACATCTGATTTTTTAGGGGGGGTTGACAATTCTGAAAGGTTATGTAGACAAGCAGAGGTCAAATTTCAGGGAGTGATATCTGTGAGGAAACAAGAAGATCTGCAGGGACTGAGAAAAGATTGAGAAGATGAAAGCTGACAGTGATCCATTCATAGTGCGCAGCATAATAAATAGCAACAAACAGGAACCAAGAAAAGATTACAATGAAGAATAGCAGAACATAACAAAATGCCAATGGCAAACATAACAAGATTTGTGTTTTATCGGGAATACTGGATCTGTCTAGCTACAGGTGAAATCTTAATAGGAGCTTGCAGGAGTGAACAAAGATCTTGAGTACAGTGGCCTCAGAAATACGGTGATGACTGATTTTGAGAGCAAGTAATGTGATGTGAGAGGAGCAGAGAATTATTTTCAGTGACATTTTGGACACAAAAGCAAAGTAAAGTGTGGTAGGAGCTGAGGACAAAAAGCCAGATAGAATGAGGCCATGTTTGTTGTGGAAAGATGGACAGTGTACGCAAGATGATTTTAGCATTTGCATTTAGAGGCTTTTTCTCTCATATGCAGCTCTAGGCCTGCTGAGCCTGCCAAACAAAACGGTTAAGTTTCTCTTTTGTCACTCCCCTCACCAAGCCTCTTTAACAGATACGAAGAGTTAGGTTGTTATTAGGTTTTTAAAATATTACTATTTTTGTTGCTTGTTTTCATTGGAATACTCTTTGACGAACGAATATGGAAAAGGAAAAGAAAACTGAAGTCACAGTCCTCAAATTCAAGTTTGGGAGTCATAAATTCATTAGTATAGGCAGTATTCCCAGATTACTTTGCTCTGGAGGCAAAGAACTGCAGCACATCAATCTTCGGAGGAAAAAAACAAACCAAAATTTAAAAAAGCCTGAACTTGCAGCTGTCTTGTATTTGCAAGGCATTGATTTTCACAGAAGGTGACCACTCTGCATTTGGATGTGCCAGGATACGTCTTTCATCCAGTCACTAAATATCACAAGCTCTACAGTGGGATAACACGGGGAATGAGGAAAATGCAATTCTGTAGTACTTTAATCAATATAAAAATGTTTGCTGCTCTCTCGAGGTGAATTAAGGTCATTGAATTCTTGTATAATTATGATTATTGAAAAAGCTGTGTTGACCCTGCAAAGTCTAGCAGTATCATCAGCCTGCCCTATGTCTAATTCATGATACTCTAGTATCATATGGGATGAGGAAGGTTACTTTCTACCAGCTACCAAACAGAGAGGGTAGGGAAGAGAAATAAATGCTTTCAGCTTCTTTTGTGTCAGAAGAGAAAAGAATAATCCTTTAGCTTTGCTGCTGCTCCATTCAAGTCTCCTGCAGTCTCGGGATGCCTGTTGTATTTATGTTGTACTGTTCACTGTATTTTGCAGAGCCAAATCTCACAGGCAGTGGAGAAGCAGATGCACTCACA
The DNA here is from genome assembly GCF_028500815.1 of Rissa tridactyla. Lineage (NCBI taxonomy): Eukaryota > Metazoa > Chordata > Aves > Charadriiformes > Laridae > Rissa > Rissa tridactyla. The sequence continues at coordinate 163,995,942 of NC_071466.1, read as the reverse complement.
TGTAAACCCTTACTGAAGCTCTGAAAATCCAGAATAGGACTTGAGATGAAACTATGATGACTGTTTTACTGTCTTGGTCCCCTAAAAATGGGACAGCTTAGTTTATCACCCAGGACAGAAAATTCATGCACTTCTCTTCCTCACTCTTTACCACACACACAGATGAATGGGTGCCAAGTCTGCTTTGTCCTCTTTATAAAGCCAGGAAAATAAGGGGTGTCTGTATTATGCCGACAATGCTCATACCTGTTCTCTTAATGAATGAGAAGTGGCTATCTGGAACAGACTTCATCTTGTTTCTTTGCCTCTGGAAAACAGATGGTCTCCTAAATCTGATTTATTTATTTTTTTGAATTGGGACTTGACATTGAAGTTTGGGAACTGCTGATCCTTTCCACACAGAAATGGATTTGACATGGGGAAGTCAAAGAACATATGCTTGTATTTTTCAAAGTATGTGTTGGGGCAGTTATTTGTAAAATTTCTAAAATTCAGGAATCCATAAACATGTTTTCTATTCAAGAATGCCTTGGAATGATTTAGTTTTCAAATACCACAGCCCAGTTTGCAGTTCCTAGACCAGTTAACTCAACAGTATGGTAGCCCTTCATGAAAGATAGGAGGAGGGAACTGCAATCTTTAGAAAATTTCAGAAAGCTACTCAAAAACCGATTAGCATTCATGTGAGTCTAGCTTAGAATTAAGTACTTCCAAAAGTAAATTCCAATTTTTCCACTTCTGTGCAACATCTTTTATTCGTTGCTCTTAAACTAAATACTTTTTTTGGCACGTCCTCCCTTGAAAAATGTTCAGTGTGACTTGGGGGCTGACAGTGAAACTCACCTGTCTTTTTCCAAGATTTGTGTCTCAGGGCCCAGACACACGAACAAGTTCCTGCATGCCATCTGATCTGTGGTAACTGTGTGCACATTCTTGGTCCACAGCAAATGTGAGGTAATTTGAGTTAGCTTAGCCTTTGATTAAACTATTAATATCTGTTCAGTACTTTGAAGAGATCAGGAGTCATGCAAGTGCTTGTTAACATATGGCTTTCTTCATGGAGTGATCTAGACCTTATCGATGTAACACCCTCCAGGCACCTGAAGGTAAGGCTGGTTGGTGGCCGTACCTCATTCCAGTAGAGGGCAGAAGAACCTGCACATGTAGACTTGGAAGCTCTCAACACCAAGGAGATCCCTAGCAAGAGGGCAGTCCTTGCATCTGAGGCATCTCACAGGAACGCAGGGTGACATTTTTCTGTAAAGGTTCTTCTGCGTCTTCCTAGTTCAGAGTGGACCTGAAGACGCTGTGGGAGATGTGCAAGCAATGCCTCATGCAAATGCATGGGTAAGGAACATCAGAAAACAGTCACAAAATGCAACTGGCGCATCTCTGAATTATGGCCAGATACATGCTACAATTCAGAATTACTTACGCAAATAGTGCTCTTACACAGAAAAACATAGAAAATGTGTTGAACACGGGGAGCTAACCTGCTGTCATTTTTTATGGCAAATCCAGAGGCACATCAAACGTGTGTAGTTAGACTCCCTGTAGCCTTGTGCTGCAACCACTCTTTGCAGATGGGTAGCACAGTGACTGTGATTATGCTTAAAAGGTAAGAGGTGCAGTGAAGGTAAGATAGTGATATATTAATGTGAGGTCGCTCAAAGCTGCCAGTAAGATGGCAATTTAAGGTTTTTTTTGATTAATTCCCAGCATGCCTCATTTGACTATGAAAACTTGGAGGTGTTTCAGGATATTTGTTAACTTTATAACACAAGTGGGAAACTTAGGGAAAGGGTTAACACTGAATGACCAGGGTTTTTATCAGTCAGTCCTTATCAGTGGAAGGAGAGTTGGCATTATCCCTGGAGTTGAATTCACATATTTTTTCGGTCCTGCTGCCCTAATGTGTTTTTGGTTTTTTTGGATATGACATGTTTTCCCCTCTTGGAGTTTACTGAACTATTCCTGTCAGTGTAATGATCCCCAGCTGTTGCTTTAGCCTTAGCTATTTTCATGCTGGGAATGGGAGGAGGAGGAGAGGAACAGAGGCTGGCTTGTTTACCACGCTCTGATCTACTTCATTTGTCAAAACCAGGCTATTATACTACTTTCTTTAACACAAAGTAATACTAAAAGGAAAGAGATGTAGACTTGGACCTGTAAGAGCAAGGAGATGTAAGGACTCAAGACATGCAGAAAACAAAAAGAATAGAAACTGGGTGTGGTGCAATGAGTGCAGCTGTCAGTAGCATTTATGCAGACAATGCTTTGAACTAGTAATGATACCAAGTAAAATTTGCACTAAGTACTTTCCTGAGCTATCAACTGAATTTTCTTCACAGTTAAACTGAGCTTCATGTTCAGCGGCAGTGGTGCTGGGGTACTGATAATCCCAGCAACTGGGAAACATGTTAATAAAGCTTGAAAAAACGTGTGTGGCTTTTGAATGATTCATTATTTGATAATTTGTTGTTGTTTACTTTTTGAAGAACATATCTATATATATACTTTTAAACAGCAAATGACTGATGCGTAGGCTTCCCAGGAGCTGTTGAAAAGCAGATGCTTTTTTGAAAGCAAAACTATGATGCTTAAACTCAAGATTGCTGGTTTTGCATCCAAAAACAACTTCTACAGTTAATGTGCTCGTTCAAAGTCCTTGCCAGACAGATGTCACTGTGACTCTCCTGCTCAAAGATAAGGGTCAGTGACAGTTGTGGTTTCTGCTTGTGTTTTTGGATCCGCACCAGTCTGCCTGTGTAAATCTTATCTTGGTACTTTCATCATCTATAAGATCTGTCACTAGTCACCTCAGATTTTTCAGCATTCTGTCACACCTGCAAGTCATTGATCAACAACTTAACGAATATCTATACCAAAAATAAGTGCCTGCTTAGATCTTTCCTTTCGTGCCCCAACTCCCGTCTACCCAGTCTTTTCTGAGCATTGAATTACTGATCTTGTCACCTGCTGCATCAATAAATTTCGATCCAAAATGTTAAAGCAGCACATTTCTTGGCAAGAACCTCTGCAGCCTATGGTAGAAAATGGGATATGCCTCCTGACATAGCTTAGATTTATCAAACAAAAATGTGCAGTGAGCCTAGGGGGCAAATTGTGTTCCCTTTTCTTGCAGGAGACCTGTAAGTGGGTGCATAATCTGCTGAATGGCATTAACATGGAGCAGGACTCACGGTTTCCTTTCTTTTACTTGGACTAGTGGAAGTAGATACTATGTTTTTCCCTGGTGGTATGTAAAATTTACTAAACAGCCACCTCTCCAAACTAAGAGCAGACCTGCAGTAGCTGAAGTACATTGCAATATGGTGATTACTAATAAGAACTACAAGATGCTTTTTGCTCATCACTGTATTCAGGATTTTTCCTGGTGTTCAATGAGATAGGTAGAAGAAATGTGCAGATGACCTACTGTCAAAGTTTATTGTGTATATAATATAGTAAGCTTTCTTCCAAGAGAACAAATATTTGAACTTTCTCGTCTGCGGTTCTGCCATCTAAAGTTAGACTAAGTCTGATGAAGCAATCGAGAAATGTGTAAGAAGGTCAATAATAAGGAAGAAGGTATATTGTTTTGGGACATAGATTCTTTACAAAATTGTCTGTGAAAATTGCTGAAATCCGGGCTTTTAGACAATCTCATTTCAATACAGCCTTTCAGAAGTAAGCAGCTATAAAGAAAATATTTTGTAAAAAAAAAAATGGCAATTTCAAAATTTTCATTAGAAGTGTCCATACTGGATTTTCTCCATGGTAGGGACAGGGATAATCTGCTGCAGCCATGCTTATCCATCTCCAAAGGCAGCTCATGGAGCCGAAGCACAGACTGGAGTGTGAGGGCCTGTCACCATTCTGAGGGTATTTCCCATAACGTCTCTGCTGCACCCTACCAGCTGACACATTTAACATCTTTTTGGTAACCTTCCTCACTGAAACACTTGTCAAGGCACAATCATTGTGCTGCCCAGCTGGATTGTTGGGGGGAACTGAGCGATGCCCTCTGGCCGACAGAAGGAAGAGATCCACTTTTGACTTTTTCTGTGTGGGGTTTCCCCAGCTTTATGCTGCTACTCGTTTCTCTAGTATTAAATGCATGGAGACCATAGCTGTGTTTTTTGTAGGAACTGAGCGTGGCAGTAGCTATGTTCTTTGGTTACTCATCTCTCCAAACTTCACAGCAGTGCTGGAAGCCAAGATGCACAAGCTTCCTTTGCGTAATTTGGTCAGTATTAGAAGCAGCATGTCACCTGTCCCTTCAAACAGTTGTGGGTTTTCTTTCTTATTTTGGTGAATGCTCTTTGTGATGTTCTCTTGATGCTCTTTTTCTTCACTTTCACTATCCTCAAGTTTCATACCTCTTTCTGTATTATATGTGAAGGTCCTTCTAAGCCTGCTTGCAGCTCACACCCTTTTTCATGCCCCGATGTCAAATTCCCCCTTCTCAGGAGTGGAAGATGACATTTTAGAAGTAGATGCTAAACTAGTAGTACCTTTGTGCTTCACTGAGAGACTGTTTTACTGCTGCTAATAATAGCTGTCACACTGGCTGAAGCAGTTTAGAACGAGGATTGTGTCTTCAGGACTGACATGTGACCGTGAATCTAACTACAGCGGCTGCAAACGCTGTCACCGCGTACCTATCTCCCCTGCCTCTTCGCTGGAGGGACCAACGGAAAGGAAACGTGTCTGCCCTTGACTTTCTTTTGTTCAGTTTATTAGCGAAAGCCCGCCTCTATTAGCAGTTGGAGAGAATCTTCCACTGCGTGTAATGAGTGTGGGAGTACCTGCTGCTGCCGGCAGTCTCCTCTGTGCCCTTCAGTACAGGACTGAGCCAGCAGTAACATTTTAAACATCTGCAGAATTTGTCCACCAGTCTGAAGTCAGTGGTCATGCAGGCCATTCTGGAGTGCTGGGTTTTTTTAGTTTGCCAATTGACCTGTTACATGGAATTATATTATTTAGATATTTATAGCTATGATAGCACTTAAGAACCGCATTAAGCCTTATAGCCAGATTTGTTTTCAATGCTGTGTATCTTAGTCAGTTGTGCAGATCTGTAGTCCAGAGTTTTGAAAGAAAGTAAATATCCAAAGAGAAAGGAAGTAAAGAAGTAGTAGGTAGATGTTGCATGATCACAGTTTAAAAAGTTTGAGGGAATGTGTTGTGCTTTTTATGTGTAATGCAAATTCTGGGGATCAGCTTCCATACTGGGCTGCTGTGAAGGAACGTATTTCTAATGTAGAAGGATATGATGGCCATAGCTGAATCTTGTAGCTTTTTTACAAGTAGAAATGAAATTGAAACAGAATTCGTACTTAAACTGTAAAGAAGGTGTCAGACTGCTGCAATACAAAGGCTGGGATCTTTATTTGAACCTCAGATGCCATGATTGTGGCATGTGTTCTTTGCAGTCTTTGAGGAAACAGCAAAGATGTTTCTCATTACCATGGATTAAAGAAATATGGTAATTCCTTGTAGCATCCACCTGAAATTCTTGCTAAGAGAGGATGCTGAGGCTTGGACAAAAGCCGGTGGCAGGAATGCTAAGCAAATAGGGAATGCTCTGAGTCTTTATTTTGCATGTAATATGCATGTTGGGCAAACCCACTTTTGTTCCATGTCCCATGAAATAACTGTCAGCACAATCAACCAGCTGAAGCTGGGAGATGCTCAAGTTAGCTAATTTAAAATTATAAGGGCCAGCTTTCCAAGTTGCCTATATAAGCAGTTAATTACTTCTTCTAAAGAACTGCCAGTTTTGTATTTAAATTTGCATACTTCTAAGTCCTTTTTTTCTACCGCTTGTGGAAAAAACACATTTGCTCTCATTTGCCTTTGGTTTCAGTAAGCCAAACATCTTTAGCTGGTTAAGAATCTGAAATGGTCTTGGAGATACAAAATTATTCCACGTTTAAGTGGAAAACCCAAAAACACAGCTCATATGTCGAGGTGTCCCAGCTGTTGCCACAGAAGTTCTGCGGTATCTTGACCATGAGATGATTTCTGTGAAGGGAGCCTTTAACTTTTATCTGTAGAGGGTGCCCTGTGGCAGAAGGAAGGCTGAATCATTGGGCTAACACCACAGTCTCTGAGAAATGTTTGAGGAAGTTTTTGGCTTTGATCTGAGAGGCTGTTGTTAGTACACTGGAGCACTGTGCTGTAGCAGAAATTGCAGTATGGGAGGTGAGCTATGAAGGAAAAAAATTAGACCATGTCTCTTATTGATGAAAGAGACGCAGAAAGATTTCCTCACCAATTTTAGAATTATAAACATGTCTAATCAATCATGTGGTTTATGAATGTGTCTTGGCACTGTCTCAACACTTGACTTCTTTCTGCACGCAAAAACATATTATCTCTTGAACCCAGAGTTTTAAATAAAATGAAGAACTGTCCAGATTCTGATGTATCTCCAAACATATTTTTTCTTTTTTCTTCTGCATAATTTTTCAGAAAAAAATATTAACAGCTCTGATGTTTCATCTTTAAGGAAAAAAAAAAAGGTTGGAGCTCTTACTTCTTATAGGTGGAGATACCTCTATCTTTACATGAAATAAAAATGAAAGGGGTTCAAACTTGTTTTTCCCCCTGTGTAGCTTGCCTCTTGTACTGTCACATTAGTAGACAGCTGTAGATCTGATTGTCAGGATATATCTACCCATTACTTCTTTTTCCTTCATTTGTCCCCATCTGCCATGTCATATTAAATTATCTGGGAGAATTTCTTTGTAGGGTCTTCTTTGCAAGGTGGTTAAGGGCAATGTTAGTTCCTCCTTGTTCGTTGTTTCATGGAAACATATAAATCAGTGTAGACTGTGACTCAAGTTTACACGGGGAGTTGGGAAATTCTCTGTTTTTCCCCCTTCAAGGCTTCTCTTCCAGCTATAGATAGTTACAATGGATATACAGATGGCATCAACAGGCACTGATTACAGATAATATTTACTGTCTTACGATACTGGTGTGTCAATTTTAGGTAGACCTTTCCACCTAGGTATTTTGTTACAGGTCATCTTGTTGAATCATGCATGGTAGCCAGATTCCATAGATATGGATATGTGCCTAGTTATTCACACGCTTAGTTTTCACTGAACCAGTATTACTGGGATGAAATGATTTTATAAGAATCTGTACCCTGCACAGAAAGCAAACCAACTTTTCCTGTTGACAAGCTTGTTGCACGTCTTTACATGTTGCATATCTTACTAAATATACCATTTTACATGTATTTCAGGTTAATTTCTTAAAGTCCAATTCTATTTTAACAGTTTCAGTGAGTGCTGAAATGGACTATTAGGTGTACCAAGATTTTATGGTAAGAGTGGGCTTCTATGTGTTCAATAGAAAGACTTAGGTACGAGCAGTAATACATTTATCTGATTTTAAAATTTTTGTATTAAAGAAGACAAAGCTGGCATTGCATTAAAAAGTGGCAATGATTAAAATGGCATTAACCCCCCCTAAATTTTACATGTTTAATGGAAATGGCAGGAGTTAAATCATAGAGGAAGACTGTAAAGGCAAATGCTGTAAAATGCACAGCAACTGCTAGTCATTATTTTAAATAAACATAAAAAGAACCCTGCAAAATTCAGCGTAACTTTCATAGTAATAATCAAGTTTGCATATATTTAGAGTCATATGCATGAGTAGCACCCGTGAAATAAACATCTTCAATTGTGTGCAGTATTGAGGACTGAGATTGTAAACTTCTAAGACTATGGACTCGTTCATCCTTTTCTGTCTGCACATTTTACCAGCCCAGGACGCCAATGCTGACTTGAGCCTTTGAGAATCAACTACAGGAGTAACTATTCTGTCCTGTCTGGAGGTTAGATCATATTATGTCGTGATATTTGGACCATGCTACTGCTCTTGTTTTATAATTTTATGTCCTAACAAAACTGAAATTGCTGTAAACAGTGGATTTTTCTTCTAAATACAGTTTTTAATTAACATTACTTTGATTTCCATATTGTATCAAATTTGATATGAAGCCTCAGAAATGACCTGCTGAGGTAGCTTCTTGTTTTGCACTCACAGCGTGAGCCAGCTACCTTGTGGCAATATGTGAGGATGGAAATAGATCCTTTTGTTTTTAATTGTGTATTTGCTTCTGATTCCATATTCTTTGGGGACCAGTTTCTTCTGTAGCTTGAGATCTTTGATTCTGCTAAATTAACCATATCAAAGAATTCATATTTGCTTGTCTCCACTAAAAGAGCTATTTAATGCCTCATAACATTGACTCATTAAAAGATCATACATGCAAGTATTTCATCATCCTTTGAAAACATTTTTAAAATTATTCCTATTTCTCTTCCAACAGCATCCTCCCAACAAAAAGGGACTCTTGCCCTGTACTTGTTTTTTTGTATCTAGTAGCCAAAACTAGTCTTCTGGAACGTGGTCATATAGACAATGCATCTATTATGTCAGCAGGCACGTATAAGCTACATGTCATGTCAATGATTTTATATGATCCAAGAGCATTTTGAGCAGTAGAAGCTTTGAAGAGTGTGATTTTATCAAGAAACAAGCCCTTCTTGTCCTGAGGGTGGGAGTCAGTTAATTTTCTGTCTTCCTCTTCTTTTTGCGTTCTTAAATGTCCAGTCACTCTTTTTTCTGTACTTTTCAGCTACTTTTAAAAGCTTCTGGGCATTTGAGAGCCTGAAGGCTTTTGGAAGTACTGGATGGAAAAAACCAACCCTAGTGTTATGTGACCCACATTACATCCTTGAATTATTACTAGCATATCTACTGTGAAATACTTTGAAAGTTGTTATTTTGGAGGTGAAGGATCTGTTCTGTTTTTTATGAATCTCTTGACAGAGGTTTTAGCTCTACATCAGGCAGAATTGTACTCGTGTTCTCACCTGTACAAATGTTTAATGCTCTCAAAAAGCTTACTAAAAGGATAAGAAAGAAATGGTGGTCGTCAAAAAATTTCAGGTCCTCTCTACTAGATCTGCTTTTGATGCAGCTGTATTGTTTTCTTGGTTGAACCTCCTGTTTGGCTTTGTGCCTACTATCGTCTCTGTTTGACAAGCACAGCTGGGTAAGGAGTTTTATCAGTGTTCCCCAGACTGATATGAGACACCTGTCCATCTAAGCTCATCGTGGCAGAATATGCTGATTTCTGCAGTGCTACTAAGAAATCCGCTTTCATCATTGATAAGACCTGCAGTAGGGAACTGCTCCTGATCCTGTTTTTGTTTCCTGTTCAGGATGTGCTTCACAGACCTCCTCTTTGGGGGTAAGGATGGTGATCCCAATCCTAATTCTCACAAAGAGAAGACCGCAGCATGAATATAAATAAGTGGCTGTTGCCTCTAGTGTGAAAGGTTCTTGTAACAGTTTAAGAGACCAAAACAAATTCTCTTTCTATTCTTTACCCTCCCAAACTCCATTTTCTCTGCAGTATGGTTGCTAAGGAAGAGATGAGGAAACTGCCTGCATTTTAATAGCAGCCGTTGTTGCTGCAGTGGAGAAAAGAGGTAGTGGAATGTAAGATAGTCTCAAATAGTAAAGAAATAAACTTCTGCTTAACTGTCCTTTGCCCAGGCTTGCTTCAAGCTATTATTTCAAATGCATTGAAATGAATAGAATCATATGGCTGCTATTCCCAACTACAATGGATGCTTGCAAATTGTGAGGATCAGTGGTGTACCTGCTGCTTCTCCTTCACCCCACAAAGGGACATGAATTTTTGGCATCCCCTTCCCAGAGTAGCAAACTGTCATATAATCCCTGCAGTTTGGGTGTCATTTACAGTCTGCTTCACTTAAATGCTTCTCTGTTAACTGCATAGTCTGCTTAAATGCAAAGCCAGCGTGTATTCCCCATCAGCAGTTAGTGGATTAAAATGCTGTAAGGCTCAGAAAATTGCCTTTAAAAAAGGTCCGAAAAGTTGGCTTTTCTTTGTTGGTAACCCCCATTCTAGCACATTCTGTGTGATCGAGGGGGAGGTGTGTGTTGTCGACAGCACCAGAAAAATGCGGCTCTGAAAAAAGAAAGAAAAAAAAGTCGTGCACCTCACCAATTTGAGTTATTTTCAAAATTCATTTTGACCACTGTATACTCGCTCATTGATCACAGACTATAATAGCTGACTTTTCTTCTAGCTTCTTGTGGACACTACAAAAAATTTGGCAATACTAACCGCCCTTTGCTGCTTCTGTACAGAAATGTGTTGCAACTGGAGTTTAGCAGATGCTGCTCTTGCTGGTGTATGAACCAAAATCTAATCTGGCTTCCCGTCGAAGCATGAAAGGGCTAATGCAAGTCAACATTTGTTTTGTAAGCAGGCACAGCTGAAAAATGCTCAGAGACCATTTTCGGTGTGAGGGAAAGGTTTTCTTACTGCACCTCCAAGGGACTGAATTCAGTCATAAATATAGGGTATAACCTTCACCGAACGCAACGTCTGATGTGCTGCATGTTCGAAAGCCGAATTTGGCATTGGCTACTGGTCAAATGTGACTATTTAATCAGAAACTAGGAAAAAAAAATCTCTTCTCGATGTGATTAGAATGGCTGCTGCTGGCTGAGTGGTAAGTGGAAAGGTGGCTTCACCCTTCACAGCAGTAGTTAGGACGGCACTGTGGTATTTAAGTTAGAGGCCCCAGTGTTGCACAAACAGCTGTGATGATTTTGTTCAGCAAATACCCCATGTCGTCAAAGTCATCTTTTATGGTTGCATATTATAATTAAGTTGATTGCATATAGGCTGTTGGTTTAGTCTAATGATGTTATACAGATTGTACTGAAAAATTGAAAAATATGTGTGGGCTGTAAATGGTGGCCTAAAGCCACGTTTCTCTTCTCTGACCCTCACGAAGGATACCCAGTCAGACCTTCTCAGTGCTAGGCCAGTGAAAATTCTCTTAAAAAAATCTTCATCGCTACTGAAAGGTAGGGGTGTTGATGAATTAACTGGCAAGTTTCCATTTCAGCTTGTGCTCTATTAATGCTTTCTTGTGAGTTAAGTGGATGCTGTAGCACAGGGCTTTCAAACGGGGTGTGCCGAAGTGCTGAACAGCATACAAATAAATGACCATGAACCCTTATGAGCATTAAAGTGCATACTTGGCTTTTTACTGCTTTTACTTACGCTTGCACTTTCCTCAGCTTAAATAATGAAGTTAGGCTAATTTCACTTGTTCTTCAGTAGTTTCTCTTTCTAATCACACGGCTTATTGATTGGGTTGCAAGGATTAATTTTTCTATCAGGCAGAGTACTTTGACTGAATTTACAAAATCAATAAATCCTGTCTGTGAGCATGAGCATACAGCCTATCTAGTTAATATGTGGTTTATGTCTTGCACTCCCCCTTTTTGCTCAGGTATCCTAGCCCGAATTCCAGGGAGCTCTGCCTCCCTCAGCCCCTCTGTAGGGTTTCGTTTGGCTATAAGCAGCCTTCCTCCCTTCCTCTTCTGTGCTGCTGCTTGTGCTGTCGGTTGTAATCCACCATATGGCAGTGCTTAATCATTACCTTGGTTGAGCGACCTTGAGTATCACTTGGGATTTCTTGGAAGACAAGGTTTTGTAGAAATGTGAGCACTGAGTCCCTTTGGCAGTACGTCTGTATTCAACGTAACATGCACAGGGCCTCACCACAAGCTGCAGTTCAGAGCCATGTGCTTCTCTTCGCTAGCTCTCAAAAAACAGGAAATGCAGAATATTTTTTTAATTTGTTGTTATAAACCTGTCTTGGTATGTGACATAGTCTCTAGGATGAGATTTATTATTTTTTTTCTCTTGAGATGCTTACATGCAGAGGCTGCAGTCTAGTTTCTGTCACACTATTAAACATGAAGTGTGGTTTAGAAATAGCAGGGCTTTCAGGTATGTATGCGTAAGGGCAGGCATGCTGTTGCAGATTGAGATGACGAGCTGCAAAAAACACTTTAGCTCATCGTAAATATTTGTTCTTGCTACTGCTTACTACTAATGCACCCCTGCACTACGACTGGAGTCCTAAGTGTCCTGAAAGTGTCCGTATGGGTGCAGCCTCTGTATATTAGGCATATACTGCTCTGAGCTGCTACCAGCAATGAGTAGGCAGGAGTAAGCTCTCATCTTGGAATATGCCTGTGGGTTCCCTGTTAAGGCAGTTCTATGGTAAGACAAACAAAAAAATAATCGTGGCTTGCTGTATTTCATGAGCAGTGTAACTCTGTTGATAGTAGCTGTATTGCAATGTTGTCTCTTAGTACACCCCGTCCCCTCAATTCTTCTCTACCCTTCCCAGTCTTCTATGCCAGCTCCCAGATTTCTCCGGAATGTTTTACTAATTCTTGGAACAGTTCATTACAGATATAAAAACCTTGTTCAAACTTGAACTATATTTCAGAATTTTTCATACTTGTGAAATAAATAAATAATGCCCATTTTCGAGAAGGAAAAGCAGACAAGCGTACAAAACCCGCAAAATGTTGCATGGACTGTGACACGAGTTGAATGAAAGAGATGGATAGAAGACTACCATTGTAGAACTTATTTTCTAGCCAGCAGAGATCTCTCTCCTTTTATATGACCTGATTTATTCCTAATTTGAACATTAATTTAAAGGGTAAGTAGAGGGATAAAGGAAACAAAAGATTGTTGGTTTGTGATTTAAAAACTTACACTCTGGTCTGAGTAACTTTGAATTTCTGTGGTCATTCTAGACCTTTGGCTGAGCTCCATGTACAACAGCCTTGGATTGGCTCTTGGGACATCTGTTAATCTATATATAGGATTCACACACTTGCACACGTAAACAGGTGATCTCCTAAATATATGAAATGGTGTTGGGAACTCCAAGTACTTACTTAAGCCAAAATGAATTCAGGAGTGAACTGAAGTAATCCTTTTTGCCCTCCTCCCTGCTACAAAAATAAGCTGTATTGGGAAAAAAGTGCCTTATGTGCTGATTATAACTCATGCTTAATATGTATCTATATACATTCATAAATCCCAGGAATTACTTAGTGCCTATTAAAAGTATCCTGAAAATGACCTTCTTCCTATTCTGCATTTTAGTCCTCTTGACAGTTGGTAGTTTCTTGCTGTGAAGGGACATGATGTTTAAAAATAAAAGGTGTGTATAATGGGTAGAGAAAAAGGGTAGTATATGGTAACTGATATAGAAATAAGATATATTTAGAAAATTCATGAGGGAAGCTGAAGTCAGGAAGGGAATTTTAAGTCACTTGATGTAGTCTTTGGCTGTCTGGCTGAGACTGATTTCTAATAAATCTGGGAACAGCAGGGAGACTTCAGAAGAGCGAAAGACCAGTAACATTTTGCATCACTACTGAAAAAGGGTGAGTGAGTAAAGAGTGGCTAATCTGGTATCAGTTCCAGGAAAAAACTATGGAAAATTTGATAAAGAATTTAGGTGGTATAAGAATAGCAGTATAATCATGCTATTCAGCCTTTCAATTTGTGAAAACAGGTCTGCTCCAATGCGATTTTGTTGTTTGGATACGTGAAATTTGGTTGCTATGGTTGCTGGATGTAACAGACTTTTATAAGGTCTTTAACTTAGTAGTGTGGTGTATTTTGGTTTTAAAAAAAAGTATCTTTAAATTTAATGAAGTACTGCTTAAGTTGATTATGAACTGACTGTAATCAGAGAAAGCAGAAAAGCGTTTCTAGTTGGGATCAGCCTGGTGCGGTCTGGAAACAAATGCAAGACGGTAACAGTGTGGATGGAACAAAGATTAGTGAAGGCATAAATAATGACATTAAAAAAAATGGTTTAGATCATTTAGGCAAACTGAGACAGCTGGGAAAAATGTGCATAAATACAGGTGAGGGCACCAAGGAACAAAAAATGCCAGCCACGCCTGGGTGGGGGAGTTTTTAGCTTAAAATCCCTGACTTCGGGAGGCGAAAGGTAAATAGTAGGTGTAGTTGGAAATGGGAGGTAAAGTAGATGGTACTAGCAAGTAAATAGCAAAGTGACAAAACGGGCTAACGTACATTGCTGGATGTGTAAGTGGGAAGACATAACTAATAATGAGATTATCTGCATTTAAAGCTGCAAAGATGGACCTGATGCTAAAGGTCTGTGCCTTTTCTGTATACATTCAGTGAGATGTGCTAATTTAGGGTATGGAAATGAGTCCCTGAAGTGGCTCACTAGTGGAAATAATGCCACACACTGAGAGATTTAATGTGCCATTACCTAATAGGGCTGAAATCACTTAGTGGAATACTGCTGCTGGAAGGATGAAGTCTCAATCCCACTTTATGTTAGCGTTAGCAAATACCTGGCTATACGTTCATCCTCTTCAACTCACTAATGAGACAGAAAACTATTCCCTGTTTTGGTTGGGCTGTGGTCTCAGTCATGTCAGTGAGTCCAGCCACCAGTCAGGGGAACATGAGAGATGATGTGGGGAGCGAGAGGTTTGACACTGTCGCAGCAAGCTCTTAGATGAAGTGCTCATGTAGATGTGTCATCACCTGATCTGGGTTTTGATCACGTCAAAATGACTCCAGCAAATGAAGAGCTCTTTGAACAGGCCAGCCGTGAGACTATATTAGCCCTCATGCTAGCGCAGAAGTAGAAGTGCGATCGCACGCTGGGTGGGAGGAAGAGGAGGAAGAGTCTGAGACTACCACTTCTGTTTGCAGTTTCACAGCCAAACGAAGGGCCTGTTCCTTCCCCGCTGCCTTCCCTCCTCCTTGCTCTGGCTCTTGGTTGATCCCACACAGAATTAGCATGGTGCTCTGTACACCCTGCCTCCTTCTCTCCCTCCCCTGTACTAAAGGAAGTAGCTTCCTGCCCAGGGTGCATATATTAAGAAATCCTAGTTTGGTTTAAGAAAGAGAAGAGAGGTAACTTGGTTGCACGCTGTGTACAGAAGTACCTCCACAGGTAGGAAATATATTCTCACTGTCATAAACCTTTCAAAGAAAGGTACATTAAGAGCCAAAGTAGAAGCTAGACAAATCCAAGTAAAAATTTGAGTGTGTGTTTAAGTGAGGGTGATTAGCCGCTGTGCAAACAACCAAGGAAGAGACGGATCTCTTGTTAACTTCATATGAAGACCAGAACCCTTACTGGAAGATGTGTCTTAGTCAAATGCAAACTGCAAATAGGAGGTTGAAATAAACAGGTAAAATGTGATAATGTGTGTAAGTAGATGAAGTGTCATCTTCTTACATTTTTTGATCCCTGCTTTAGGGAGTGTACGGTATAAATTTGGATATAATGTATGAAATTAATGTATTGGACAAGAGAAGTCCTTGAGAAAGGAAGCATAAGGGTTATAATGAGATTGTATAGTTGGACTATACAAGGAGTAGCTTTGCTGTCTGGTGGTTCCACTACGTTTGTGTGGACTTCTCTTATGTGAACTATACAATGGACATAAGCTTGACAGAGAAAATAAAATGAAAAGAGGGAAGATGCCATGCCATTCATTCTATAATATTTTATGTTGAGTGTACTTAGGAGCTTGGGCTTGATTGCAGGCAGGATTCAGTATCTATTGATGTTCACTCAGGTTGTCCTAAATTGATGTGTGTGCGCACACGCGTGTATGTGCGCACACATGTGATTTTTTTTCTTCAGTTTTGTAAGGACCCTTTTGTATGGACCCTTTAGTCTTTGACTGTAAGAACAATCTCTAGAATATTGCTTTGATTGTGTATTTTAAAGGGAAACTGCTGTTATAATATAAATGTTGAAATTACGACTATTCAAGAGATTTGCATTAGAAAAAATATAATTGCATTTCATACAGGTAATGCATATGTTATATTACTCTAAAATAAATAGGAAAAATTCTAGTGATAAGGGATTCCTTTTGCTGTGGAACAAGGACACTTCTAGATATAACCATGGTATTTCACTTTCATGAGGTGTTTCTGAAGGTGAATTTCTGAGTTGAGGAAGGAAATCAGCCTTGTAATTTAGAGTAATGACCGATAATTTTGTCATATCAATTTAATCTACATACGGTAATTAGAGTTTTCAGGACTCATTAGCAGCTGGGGTGTCACTCTGTGTTTATTGGAGGACTGTCAGCCGGCGTTTCTCTTTGTTTGTTTTTTAATATTAATGGTTTGGAAAGAAGTTAGTGCTCTAGAAAGAATTGAGAAACAAGCCCGGCTTTGCGGATTTTTATCACCCTGCCAAGACCCTGCGCAACTTCCTCTCCCTTGTTGCCCGCAGCAGAATACGGAAACCTGACTGCTGAAGGCCACTTCTGCAATTGCAGGGGAGCAGGGTGGGAGGGAGGGGTCTCTTGGTTCTGCTGCTCGCTTGTGCCTTGGCATCCAAAGAAGAAAACAAGATGTGTTTGAGAATGTCTCTTCGGTTGTTTCTTCCACTGATGGGTTTCCTCCTCTTCCCTCTCTCTGCTGTCGTGCAGTGCTGCAGTTGAAGCTCCAGCAGCGACGCACCCGGGAGGAGCTGGTGAGCCAAGGGATCATGCCGCGTAAGTATCACCTAAACTCTTTGTTTTCGTGTTTTTATGTGTGGTTTTGAGCTGAGAACAGTTTCACCTATGATTTGAAAGATCAGATTCTCTGTTTCTGGATGAAAAACATCATATATGAGAGCCCCACCCTGTCCCACCCAGCTTGGTCCTCTTGAAGTGTTGCTACTCTAGGTATGGGGCCACCTTTGATACTGAGGAAGAGGATAATGGCTCCAAGTGTAACTCTACTCCAAAACAATGTTTTCAGTTGATCACAGTGGAAAAGAGTCTTCTGGAGAACATGCTATGTTAGAAGTGCCTTATATACTTCACACATGTTGGTAATCACTCTTTTAACAGGCTTCCTGCCTCTGCAGTTTCTGTTCTTGTTTGTCAGCTCCCCAGACCTCCAAGGCAGTTGTAACTTTGTATGCACATATTCCATAAAACTGAGTGAAAACAAGCAGAGCATACAAGATGTTAACCAACAAGGGGACATATTTTATTTTTGTAGCTGGAAAACAAAGCTAGAAAGAGCCCTATGGGCATCAGCCAGCCCCCTTCCTGCAGGGGAAGGCAAAATCTGCAGAGCCAGAGAACTTTTACTTGTCTGGGTGGACGCATAGGATATGCCCTAATACCAAGCTTTAATATATTCACTGTCAGGTTAGTGTTGGAGAACGTAGTATTTTGTTTTGTTCCCCTTCTTCCCCCTAAAATGCAAAAAGGTATCTGACAAATAGTTTTGTCATGCTTTGGTACCTCCGAACTAGATGACTTAAAGCTAACAACTTGAAGCAAGACCAAAGAGCAAGTGTTTATTTTTGAGGTCGTCTCAGTTTCACTTAACACCTTTAGTAAAAGGCAATGGATCAGGTATATGTTTTCTTCTTTCAAAAGCTTTCCCCTCCCCCTTTCCACAAACCTTATTTGAAGACAGTGTAGTAATGAGGAGTTTCTCATTCCTTCTATTTCTGGGGTGCACGCTGTAATACGACACAGTAATGTGACTTAGACTTTGCTAAAGGCGTAAGGTTGGGCTGTCAGCTCTCTCTCTAAATGAAGAGAACCTGTCAGCAGCACTCTGTCAGCTGGAGTGACTCTCTGGAAGGTAGTGACATGCTCAAGATGTTTCAGGGACCCCTACTTAAAATTCTATTACCAAATCAAAAAGGAAAGATTGTCCTGTCTGGAGATAGTACCTCATGCCTGTCTTCTTATTTTTACCTGGGCAACTCATATACGTGCTTCTACAGAATATACTTACATGCTTTTGGATGAAAGACTGGTGTCCCAGTGACCGTGCCCTTTTACTAATGCTTCCCAGAAGAAAATGTTCCTGACTTCTTTGTGGTCTCCTGCTTTAGGTGGATAAGTATGCAAATAATAGCATTAAATTATGTTCAGTACTGGCTTTCTTCAAAGTGTGGCTGGCCAAACTTGCGATTCCTGAGAAGGGTCTGTTTTACGGGCCCTTTGAAAATGAGGCCCTTGCAAGTAATTCAAGTAAGGCACCCAGAGTAATTAGTCAGTCTTGAATTTGTTTAAAATATAGCCTAAATAACTAGTCTTTGCAGACTTGTGCCCTTCATTGCTTCACTTATGTCTCTTACATGTAAGTTTTACGACAGACCAAAGAATGCTCAGTGAAATATCATTGTGAAAATACTGGTAACACATGAAAAGGTCCTTTCTGCAATGGTGAAAAAACACTTTAGCAGATCTGTTCTAAACATGATTTGAAATTAGTTCCTTCCAAGTCACGGTATCATTTAGCCATACCTGCCAACTGGAAATAACCACATATAGGGAAATGTTTAAAAAATTATTTACCTGAGCCATTTTTAATGAGACGATCAGATGGGAGATAAATTGTGATACTTTGATACTTAAAGCAAAAGTCCCATTTTTAACCTGAGAAGTACAGAGGATGACTAGAGGCCATGTTCCCCCTTAAGGCGTCTCAGAGCCGTGACAGCTTTGCTTCTACTTTCAGCAGTTCAGAACAGACATTTTTACTTACTACTGGGAATGTGCAGGTATCCTGTATTCTTTCGTCTCTCTGCCCTCTACCCCCTCTCTGTGAAAACATTTAGGTACTTAATCTTGTTCCTCTGTCATCTACTACTAAATGTGGCTATACTGGGTCCCATGTCTCCTTCTTGAGTTTTTTAGTTAGGAACCAAGCGCCACACGGCCCTTTATGATGATGTAACAGAAATATAAAAGTGGGAATCCAGAGGATAGTTTGGTGCTGAATGAAATGAGCTGGAGTGCTCTTTCCATGTGAAATGCTGGTTGGCTTCTAGCCTTTATTTTCCATCTGGAGAGCCGTAACGTTCTTGAAAGAATTTGGGTAGTTGCAGTTGTATCTACATTAGCATTATAGCTTGCATCAGGAAGGTGCTTTTGAAGTGAAGCTCCTGATTGCGCCTGCCTACTGTACCTTGCTTAACACCGTGGAATGAAGCTTGAGAGTTGGATTAAATATTCTACACTGCTAATATGCATTCACTCCATGGGACCAGACTGCACCTTGTCTGGCACACCACCTCCCATTCCACCTTCACATGTAGAGTGTGGATGTCAGTTCCTCAGCATCAACTGTTACTCTGTGCAGATTTGGTCTTAATGTGCTATCCTACATGTTAATTTAGATTAGCCTTTAATACAGATCAGTTCCTGGATCTTGTAGCCAAACACGTGTGCAAAAATCCATGAAGTAAAAGGTTTTGTTTTAACATTAAAAGCTATTTAGTGTGCAAACTCACTTTGGTACCTTTGGTTCTCCTGACTGCAATCTAAATCTTATGTGGTGTTTAGATTCAGCCCAGTGCCCTAAATGAGAAACTGTATTTCAGGCTTCCATCGACACAAGGTTTTTCGACACTGTAAGCCTGAGGAGTGGGAGAAGAGGCATTGGTGTCCCATCAAAGTGAGCGAGTCACACCACTCCTGCTTTGCTTGTTCAGAACAGAGCTGGGAATTGCTTACTTTGTTCCCATGTGGAATTTTGTTTATACGGTAGAGAGGAAAGGCAAATGTTTCAACATTTTTTTACCGAGTACACTTAATCTCGCTTGAATAACGTTTCCAACCCACCAGCCACCTACAGGGCTACGCTTCACTAAAAGATTAGTGTATTGTAGTAAGAAATAAGGCATTTATAAGCAGTGACAGAGGATTCAAAATAATTGGGTTTTATGCTTCATTAATTCTTCTTGCTTTCCTGTTATCACTTTGTGTAACCTTTTACTAGTAGCAGGATTCAGTAGTTGAAGACAAAAATTCTCAGTTGCCCATAGAAAAGAAGTGGGAAGCAGGTCTTCATCTGCATCTGACGTGCCTGTGATTTGAGCTAGAAGGACTATATCTAAAACAAGGAGAGATGAGTTTTCATATTTATTCAGGTTTTGGCCTATTTTATGATAGTGTAAATAGACAAGCTTTTTTGCTATTTGCATTTTTTTGGAGCTATGCAGAGGTGATTTTCATCTTCTCATCCTCATAAAATGCAAGCTAAACAAAAACTGCCGTCTGTGCTCAACTTTGAATTCTGTCAGGCTGTAGAACAGTCAGATGCTGTCAGTTTTTACAGTGTTGGATTTAAAGGTTAGAGCTATCATAAGGGGGTTTTTTGGGAGTATTAAATACCCAATTTTCCACCCTTGAAAGGAATGTTTAAAACAGTAGCTAACGTGCATCTGAGTAGAAAGATGTGTGAAAAGTATCTTCAACTGAAACAGCAAAAATTTTTAGGGGAAAGACATTTGTCAAATGTAGCGATACGCTGCTTTGCAAAATATCTTAAGCTTTTTCTGTTTTGCAAGGTTTAAAGCTTCACATGCCCATTGTTTTATCCATCAGGATCAGGGTCTTTTGGCTTCTGGCTGCAAACACAAAATATAGGCAAGCAATACCAGGTGGCAGAATCATGCAGGAAAGCTGTTGTTACGACCATCAGATTCACCCAGGCAGGTGAAACAGAAGTAGAAGATCATTTCTGGGAACGTGCCTTGTGTTGCTCTATAGCAGTGCTTTGTGAATATCTGAAAGGTGACACAGGCAGCCTTTGAAAAGGGCATCGTCTGGACTGAAAACTAGGAGGGTGGCTGCAGTACAGCAGAGAATTTCCAGGAGCTTCTTTTTCACTTCAGTGTATTGGATGTTTGCCAGTTTTTGTGCCCACATCCAACTATTCTGACTGAATGTTTGCTTTCCAGGATGCGATATATGCAGAAAGCATGAATCTATCTAGAATACAAACAGGATGGAGTTTGTGCTGTTGTTCTAATGTGGCTGCTTTTGCAGGTGCTGAGGTGTTGCCATGCTATAGGTCTGTGTTACCAACACTCCAATGCAGTTTTCTGCTTGGACCTGCAGCCTCTTAGTTGCTTGAGCGTATTTTGGAATACAAGATTTGTGAATCTTGTGCTGCTGGGTTTCAGACTCTGCTGAAGAGAGTGTATTTTATCTCCGGACTGCACAAGGGTGTGTGTGCCATAGTTCAATTGCAACATGGCACGCGATTAGGAATGATTGTAATACTGAAGGCAGTCTAATGATTATAATCTCATTAGGCCTCTCATATCACTAGCTGCATATTTTTATTTTTTTTTTGCAGCTATAAGGTTAATGGAGAAAATGTAGTATTTTTTGTAAAAATGAAGTACAGTATTTGCTTTTTTGGAGGGGCTGTGAGACATCTCTTAGAATTAATTCTAAAGGAATTGCCATTTACCGGGGACACTTAGTGATTTGAGGATACAGAACACGGGTTATGCTTTGGCATATCAATGTTGATCATCATTTAGGCAAAGCTTGTAACTGGCTTTCTGCATCCAGCACAGCTACCATCACAAGAAAACAAGCATCTCTGAGGTATTGATTTCAGGAAGTGAAATGCTTGCCGCCTGTGAGCTTCTAAAGTTAAACCACGTCTCTAGACTTTAACACCTCAACCCCCAAATTTCACCATACATCCACACTTGTGTTTCTGTAGGATCACTAAAAATCATATTGCGGCGTTAGCCCTTACCTGATAGTCTAACCACTTCTCAATTTTAAAAAAGTAATTCGGTTGATGAAAATTATGCACTTCCAACTTCATTGCATAGCTCTATATTTAATATTTTATTCCTGTTCATATTTTCTTATTAAGCTGCCAGTTTTAAACCTGAAACTTGTCAACGTAGTACATGGGGCGGTAGTTGAAGGAGACCTGTACTTTGAGGATATAGTCAGTTCCTGGTTCCTGTTACAAACATTAGCTACAGTAGAGCATATTAAATGTCAGAAACAAAAGAAAAAAACACCTTGCTTTCTTAATTTTTAAAGTGTTAATTGTGAAATAGGAGCATCTTTCAATATGTGTCGAAGAAAGGAGAGGCAGTAAGCTGGTGGAACATACACAGTTATCTACATGTGTAGTATTTTTCATGCCAGGAACCATTCCGCAGTCATGGTGATGACTTCAGGTGCAATTCTCAATGTCTGAACAATATTATATCTTCTACATAAATGGTAGGATAGAAGATGAACTGCTGTGCCTACGTGGAGTTCTACTGATTTGGAAGTGTTGCAGTTTGGCTACACAGTCGACATTTCAAGACTGTTGTGTGTTATATTTGAACCGCAGATAAACCAATTGCTTTAAAACCCTGAAAGAGCTCTTCCTGCTTTACCTATCTCTGCTGCGTAACATGTTCCCATCATTCTCTGGCTGCTTTACATATCAGATCTTTGTAGTGATGTTCCCTATAGTTTTTGGAATATATTTATAGTAACAAACCAAAATTATAAATTTTTACTTCCCTGCCATCTAGTGTCTGCTATTCTGCCCATTAGTGACTGCTTCACTTTCATACCTTTTTTCCACAAAACAAGCTGAAACTGTACTTTGATTTAGGATAAGGAGTTAAAAACAAACATATGGACTGTAAATGTCATTACTCCCAGACTTGTTTAATAAAATGTCCAAACCTGTCAAGTCTTTAAGATCTAGAAATAATAACAACTTCTTTTAATACTCCATTTAACCTCTGAAACCTTGCTATTTCCCCGTTCATTGTGTACAGAATGGGACCTCAAAAATAGAGGCTACAGCGAGACTTTTGATATACTTGATGTCATGCTCTGAGAGTTAAGGCTGGAACACTAAGCAGGTATCATAAAAAAAAACAAAAGCCGTAGATGGCACTTGCAGCTGTATCTCTGTTTGTGGCGTGTAGCACAGAAACTGTAACTGGTTTTATTTTAATTTGATCATCTACCTGTAACCTGTCCCACAGGAATTATTTGCTGGTTCTTTGACTTTGATCTCTTCTCTTGAAGCACAATTTCAAAGCCTCGAGGCTTTGTGTGGAGAAGGAGTCCGCATGTTTAAGCCAAGAGTGTCATTGTCAGGGGCCTAATAACTGCACCTGGTTTGTTTATATTTTTAGATAGCTGTCTGTGTTTGTTTTCCATGTGTTTATATCTTCTGTGATTAATGAGACAGGATTGGAGTAGGAGAGTTCATTGTTAGTAACAGAAATGTGCTGTCTGCCCTCTCTGAAGTTGTAGAAAGAAAAGGCCATGCTCAGGGGTTTGATAGACTGCGTTTAGTCCTTGATCCCTGCAGTGATAAAAGATTTAACTCTGCCGGTTGCAAGAGAAGCATAATAATTCAGGGGAGTAAAATCTGGTATGTAATACAGCTTTTTCCCCTTCGTGTTCCCACAGTCATCTTGGGCTCATTCTTACTTGTTGTCTGGGAATGGTCTCTCCTTTTCCTTCTCATGGCCCCACACCTCCCCTAGTCTGGACACTCCGTAAAGTTGTCAAAAGAGTTTGCAAAGGGCAATTATCCAAGAAGCAGGCATCAAGTCTGATCTAGGAATGCATGGATCACAGGGTTCTCACTAGAAGTTCCTTATCTCCCTTTTCCTCTTGGAGGTGGCATAATCCTAACTGTAATAAAGCTTTCTTTTATCTTTTTTATTTTTCAGTTTGGGATTTAGGTAATGTCTTTTCAATGCCAAGAGTTAACGGGGGTGGGTTATACTATGGAGCGGGTTATACTATCTGTATTTGCTATAAATGTTCTTTGACACAAAGCCGTAGCCATAGTCACCCATAGATCTGATAACTGTTGCCACAGGTGACAATTTCCATTTTGCTTCTAAAGAGGGGGAACTTCCTGAGAAATTGCACCTATCTGCTAGAGTTTAAATTAACTCGGTGTTGGGCCTTGAAAAATCTTAGCCCTTTCTCTCGATAATTTTGCATGTTTGCATATGTTCCCATACTTCAGGCTTCTTACACAGTCAAAACTAATGAAAACCTTATGCTTCAGCTGTATCATGAAGGAGATAACCGCTGTAATAAAGTTACTGATGGTTTTGATGAGTTGTGGATGTGGAGAGGTGCTTGGTTCAGGCTTTGGAAGGAGCTCAGCTGGTGTGCGGCTCCATGGTGAGCTGAGCTGAGGCAGGGTACCACAGCCCCACCTGTACGGATGCTTGTGCAACCAGGGCAAGCCCAGTTCAGGGAGCTGGAAAGTGGCTATTTTGGGGAGCAACAGCTTTGTGAGCCTGTATCCTGTGCAGGCTCATGAGTGTTGATGCAGGAGAAGGGGTAGCTCTGTGAGGTTGGGTGTCAGGGAGGCAGCTCTGAGAGCTCAGAGCTCTTCTCCAGCTCTGGCTTTCATATTAACCTGAGACTCACCAAACTAACTAACATGGCCTTTATTTTGCTACTGTCTTTTGTGCCTTATCTCTATTGATTGGAATACCTCGGTAACAGGAAGGACTCCGTAAAGCCTTAGCACTATAACTGTTATGCCACTCTTTGGTAGCGCTGGCAACAGTAACAACGTGGGGAAGAACCTTTCTCCAGTTTGAGACTAGGGACACTTGTAATTCTTTAAAAACAGTGACATTGTGCTTGAGAGGTGTCACGGAAGGGCTGCATTTGTTTGCATGCCAGACATGTGTTTCTCACCTTCATAAAAATACTTGGATTGGGTTTTTTAGGTCACTTTTAAGTTTGAATTTTCTAATTTTATATATTTGGGCGTTTGAATAATCACAATTTACTGGTCGTGGCTTCTTTTCTTATCCTTAACTTTGATACGGAGATCTTAGCCTTAATCCAAGGGCTCTTACCAATGCCACGGGTATGAAATCAGCAAGAATGCTCAAGTATGATCAGGTCTGTGTACCAGATGTGAAACTCCCTGGAGCTGCATAAGGAGAAGAGGGTGCTGATGGAGATCTCTCTTCTATCACCTGTGTATTCCCCACCCCATTTTCGTATTTCTCCAGCATACTGCTCTTTGATACTGCCCCACTAGCAAGATGATTAGTCTTTCTGTGCCTGTGACCCAGGTTTTGATCACTTTTTTCTTACATCCTATGAAAAATGGTATTTGGAAGCGGGGTGGAGTTGAAGGGAGGAAGAAAGTGCCAACTGCCTTAATCTGTGGTTCAAGCGCTGTGCCTCTTACCAAATGCTACACACCAAATGCTGTGGGGTGGGAGCCCCACCCTGAACTGACAGCGGAAGTCATCAAGTCTATTTGCAGCACTTTATCTCATCTTTTTACGAAAGCATAGTAAACAAGAGAGAGAAACTAGAATTTGGTTGAGAGCAGAGGTGAATAGCTGCAGCAGGCGGCCTTCTGCCTTTCTGAATTAAGTCAGCATGTCTGAGGTTGGGTTTCAACACGACACGAGCTTCTCTTTGTCGCAGCAAAGGAAAATTTTACCTTTCCTTCAGGAACTATCTAACAACAGCAAAATACTTGATTGAGTAGCCTTTTTACAAACATTGCCTGTTGTCTGACTAGCTGATGTGCAGTTCAAATATCACTTGGTTGTCTATGATGGGCTAGATACCGTGGTGAAGGAAAGCTCATGTGCTGTCTCCTCCGTGTCAGCCTCCACATCTGATAGCCTCCAGTAGTGCCCTTACCAATTGCAGAAGGTTTTGCCTCCTCTCCTCCCCCTAGCCACTTGAGCTCATGACAACCTGTGAAGACCTTTTTGCCTTTCTGTCTTCCCTTTATTTAGTTCCTTGCAAACCTTGGTGTCTTCTGTAAGCTGCATAAGCAGAAGCTGAGTGTACAGATATTTTGACCTTTTTTTCTCAGCAGTTCTTTCTCAGTCTTTCCCTCCTGTGTTTTGTTCTTAGAGTGACTGAAATTGGTTCTGATTCCACTTGTTTCTCGCACTAAGTAACAGGAACTTGAATATCTGCATATGACTGTCTTTGAAAGCTTTGCAAGGCTACAATTTGCTTTTGTACACTGGAGGATAAATCCTGCACGGAAATGTTTGAACGATTTTGTCCGTCTTTTTGTCTCTACTGTTACATTGGAGATTTGGGTTTGATTCCTGGGCCTTAATTCAGTCTGTTTGTAGCAGCACCAGTTTGATGCTTTGCAGCACTATTTCCCTTCACTCACACATTGCCATCTTCAAAATGTGGCTTAGGCTGAGGGAACACTGAATGCATGTGTTGCAGTTTTGGACCCTGTTTCATAGGAATTAATACATTGCTTTGAAGCGAGGATTAGCAACTTGCATCTCTCTGCTTTGTATGGAAAGGTGTGCATCATTGTAGATGGTCCTGTGTGCTGCTGCTTAGCTTTGGGGGGGTCAGGTGGAAGGACAGTAGTTGCAATGTATAGCTGCAAACATTTTTGAAGCAGGGTGGAGGCACAAAACAGTTGCATCATTGATCTCCAGGGAGATTTCTTGTGGTAGCTAAGGGTGTGACCACAAAGATACTAATACTTCAGGAATTCTGGTGATGAAGCATCAAAATGCTTCGCAACAAGTAACAGAGAGACTAAAAAACTAGGATGGATGTGGTAGGAGTTTAATGAGATCCTGGGTACTAGGAAAATCGTGTCCTGCTGTCAGTCATCTAAAATTGAGGGGTAAAGCTCGTCCTCCTAACAGGAGATGTTGCAAATTGCCAGGTGGTTGTCCAAGTGGGACAAAAGTATGTACAACTCAGTGAAGGGCACCTGGTGGACTGTGCTGTTCCAAAACCTGTTGGTGATGCTATTGTCCCTTCTATCACTAAGTCATTTTTAGTGCTTGTTTGGCCATCTGTAACATCAGGCTGTTTTCCTAAGGTGGATGGGTCAATGTGAAGACATGAGGGCTGTGGTTCAGCAGCATGGGGGCTCCTGCTGTAGTGCTGGCTTTAAGCCCAGCCTCTTATTTCTGACTTTGTCTGGCAGGGCAGTTTTTGCTCAGTTTTGCTGACACTACTATTTGTGGAGCTGTGCTGTAAACCAGCATACGCATCCAGGTTAAAATAACTCTTTCAAAACAACTGTGATCTGAGTCCACAAGTGGTTTTGTCAGCATAACTGAAGGCTGACGTGCTTTGTCCCAGGCCTAGGTACAGGAACGAAGGCAGAAAGTGAACTGCAGTTTATTGGTGACGAAAATACTGTGCACACATCGTGTAGAAAAAAATCAGAAAGGCAGGCAAAAGGTATACCTAACTTCAATTGGGCATTGCAGAAGTTACTTCTGCATTCTTAAATTATCTCAGTAGTAGAGAAATATAAAGTAATTTTGTTCTGCATACAGTGGAAAACAAAAACTCTTAACAGCTAATACTACTGTTATAGTTTGGTAACTAATTTTTTCCTCTGGCAGCACTATTCTCATCAGGGGCTCACCCAAGTTTTGCTGACAAAGGTAGCGAAGCTGGCTACCCACTTAGCTAGATCAAGGACTCAAAGCGAGTTAACTGGTAGCTCTTTTTGGGGAGGGGCAAGTGCCATGGAGAAGTGCTGGCGTTACTTTATGGTGACAGTTCCCTAGTGCAGTAGGAGTACAAACGGGGCATCAATGGCAGGGCAGAAACACGTGGGACATGGGGGAGGGGGAAGAAGAGGTCATTACTTAAGCTGGGCCTACCACCAGACTAAATATTTGTTGAACTGCCTCCACAGGAAGTCAAAGTGTTAAATGTCTTTTTGCACTTCTTTGGTTTAGTAAGGTGCTTGACACAGACTTGCCTGGCCTTTTTTTAAGCAAGCTGGGACAACTCAAAGCTGCGTGTGCAACTGGTGAGAGAACAGTACTGGAATAAAGGCTTGGTGTCAGACCGGGAAGATGCTTTTGGGTGGGGAGGGAGAAGGTCCGTGTCTGATTCTATTCAGTATTTTCAGAAATTTGGTGTAAACAAGGGAACAACATGTGCATATCTATTAAGCTTGCAGGTTAGTAGGCTGGGAAGAGGACAGGATTGGGACTCAGAATATTTGGAGAAGCTGAGAAGTATGGGACAAAACCAAAGGAAAATGCAGAGTTTCTACGTAATGGTGTGTCTAGTCAGTGGCATGAATTGAGGATGGAGGATGGCTGGCTAGATAGCAGTTCTGCAGAAGAGGATTGGAGAGCTTTTATGGTTTGTGAGCCAAGCAAAAGTGAACATGTTACGCATTTTATGTACACACAAAAAGGCAAACTGGCTGGGATGTATAGCTGAGAAGTGTTATTTAATAATCATTTAGTTCTATAAAAGCTGATATAGACTAGGCTGGAATATGTACCCAATTTTGGATACTATACTTCAAGAAAAATGGAGGTCAAATGGAAGGAGTCCAAAAAAGAGTAAACAAGCAAAAGTCTGGGAAATATTATCTAAAAGGAAAAGTTGAAACAACTGGCTTTGGTCATTTTATGTAACAGAAGATTGTAGGAAAAACAAAGTTTTCAAATGTATAGGGATAGATGCAAAGAGGAATAGAATAAATTGTTGTCTGCAGTGACTGGAGGTAAGGCAGAGAATAATGAATATAAATTGTAGGAAGGGAAATGTAAGTTAGACATTCAGAAAGGTTTTTAATTAGTAAGGACATCTATGCACTGGGATAATTTATCTGCAACAATATTGCATTTTTTCATGAGAGGTCTTCAAGAACAGGTTAGACAAAGTACTGTAAGGAATAGTTTAGTATATTTTACCCCGCCTGAGCAGTCTCAAAGCATTAGGTGACTGAAGTTTCTTCATTCCTAGTTTCTGTGGTTATATCTGCTGCTTCAGGTACCGAGGGCTGTGGATGTGAATCCTGTGTCAGTGACAGAAGAGCTACCCTGTGCCAACCTGGTTACCACTGCCCCTGCTCCACCAGCTAAGCCACTCATTTCTGTACACTGTGAGAGTGAACCAGAATAGTTGATATAGCTGAGAACAGTAGAGCTTTGTCAGTATGGGTGGTTTTGAGTGGAATGGGTAAAGCAGCACTCAGGTGAGCAAGCCAGAAGGGTAGAAGGGGCAGGAATAGTTTTGCAGGAATCAGTGCCAAGTGGCTGGGAAGGGCAGTGGTAGGAGCTGGAAAAGGTGCATATCTGCATTATGGGGCTCCCATGGAGCTTACCCAGAACTTAACTGCTTCGGAGTTATTCATAGAATTATTTTTTTTCATTTGCTATAATAAAGTTAACGGAGTTGCTCCACAGCTCTGAGCTATGTAATCATTTCAAAGCCAGAAAAATTTGCAAGGCTTAGTTGACTTTGAATGGAGTATGATTTTACAATAGACACCCTCTTCTGACATGTCAGCCCCATCCTAGATTGCTGAGGGAAGCAGGGAAGGATTTGTGCCCTCTTGACATTTTCAGAGGTCGAATATGAAGTCCTCTGTCATGTTGCCAGCCCAGAGAGCTACAACCCAGTGCTCGTTTCCAGAGGACTAGTCATGAGAGACTGAAATTGTTCCTTACAAGATTCTTCCTGTAGCAGTTTTGCATTACTTGCTATTTAATGCGTATGTGTTTTAGGGGAGAGTTTTTCTTTTTTTTTGTGCTCAGGGATTGTTTTCTTCTTGCTTTTGTTCTTCTGTATGCAAGAGTTTTCTTGGACTACTTGTAACATCAGCTGAGCTGCTGCAGTTGACTTTCCTGACCATTTGCTATGGTCAGGGAAATGTCACTTAAAGTTCATGTGCTGCCTCTTACTGACGGCAGAGGTAGGCAGGAAGGGGACAGTAAAGAATTACTGTCGTGCCTGCACATTCCGGTGGTAGAGAGCTTTTGAAGGCTCAAGAGGAGGTCTGCTTCGCTTGTCTCCAGAGCAGATTTTTATACTGATTTATATATTGTGTGGTATTTTTGCTGAAGCGTACCTGAACTTCTGTTTCACTTTTCTGTGGTACGCATGCAATGAAAGAAACACATGTTTAAGTTCAAGCACGTGCATATTCACAAGCAATTAATGCGATTTGAAATGAGTACGTCCCAGTGTTATTTGTTACTTGCTTTTCATCGAAGTGTGATGGTCAGACTGCCCAGGAACTGATGTCTCAGCTAGCCAGTGAAGTTTTTTCTATTATTTTTGCAGTTACTGCAAAACCGTATCTCTATCTCTACTTTGGTTTATCCCAAAGTGCAATCAGTGCACTCCCATTTCATAGCTTGCGTAACTTTCTCTGCTTATTTCTCTCCATAACCAGATTGTATGAAACTGTCTTTAATCTGAACAGGAACTATTTGCCTCATCGTTGTAGGGGTCTGTATACTCACTCGCTATGGTTAGTTTCCAGTTACTGTTAATTTATTCTACAAATTATTCTTCATTCACTTCTGTAGTCTGAATCGCATCTATGCTCTGGTGTGTTCAGAATTCATGAATATGGACTAAATTCTACTTTTTTACCCCATTGATAGGAACCTGGAGGGACTCTGTCTATATTTCACAGAACATGTGTCTGTCTTAATGCTTTGTCTTTGGCTACTCCATTTTATTCTGTAGGAAAGAGTTTAGAAGCCTACAGATGCATTAGGAGTAGTTTCTTACATTGCATTTACGCAAGGACTTTTATTTTTCAGTAGTCTTTTGAGATTTCATTATGAAGTTGCATTTGAGAAATAGTTATTGGTCATAAGTGGAAAATGAGTATACTATATTTCATAGGACTTAGATGCAATACTTTGGAGTTCCTAACTGTACAAGTTCAGATTTCTGTCTCCAAAAGGCTTGCAACTTATCTTTAAAGCTGAAGGTTTTTAACTTTGCTGTTTAGCTAGATGGCAATTTAGAAACTTCACCGTGCAGTTTTAAATATGAGTATTTCAGAAATATGAAAAGAAATTACTATGTTCCCTTCAGCTAGTTCTGAATACAAGCCACAATGTGATTGTTTTAAAAAATAAGCTACTTTGGGGATTCGGGAAAACCATGAGGAGCTAGTGACACTTACTACAGCTGAGTTAGAACTAATGTCACCCTCTTTCTCCGGTTTTACTGTGGGACGTGAGCTTTGTGTGCTCCAGAGGAGCCAGGCAGAGTGAGAGATTCCTCCAGGGTTAGTACGGTCCTGGACAGCAGAGGATCCGTTTCTCAAAACATGATCTGTTTTGGCTCTGGTTTTATACTGGGCCCAAGGGGGCGAGGAGGTCTGTTATATGGAGAGCTGCTGTTAATTCCTCAAGTCTTGATTTTCTGTCAACAGGCAGATGTACTTTCCTGTCCGAGTGTTCCTGTTCTCACGATAGTTTCTTTTATATAGAGCAGTATATGTGTCCTGTGGACCTGCAGAATTTGCAACCAGCCCTTGCATGTACACAAAACACAGGTGCAGAGTAAGGAAAGACTTGCAGCTTCCTTTGACATTAAAAGGTAGTAAAGAGGATTTACAGTTCATTAAGATCCTCCTCCATCCTTCCAACACTTTCATGTATCTCTTCAATGTTTCAGTGCCATTCCCTTACTTAAGGGTCCTGGATATCGTACTCTATGTTGAAGCTTATAAAAGGCATTTACTGCGGGGCTGGTTTTGACTCATGTTCTTGGACCCAACTTTGTGAACGGTGGTTAGTGCAACTAGAAGTGTAGCCCATATTACTTTCTTCAGTAGCCCACAAAAAGTCCAGGTCAGCTCCTGTAGCTCCTGTGCTGTCAAATGGGATATGTCAATTCACATCACTTTATACCAGCTGGAGATCTGGTCCAGTGTGTTGAAAGATGCAGGAGGCAGTTGCCGCGGGGTATTTGTTGACTTAGTTGGCCTGAAGGGACGTGCAGTGAGAGAACTTCCATCATTCTAATTGATTCCCTAAATGTTTTTCTCTCAACAGCTCTGAAAAGTCCAGCTGCATTTCATGAACAAAGAAGGAGTTTGGAGCGGGCCAGGGTAAGATGCAATGTGCTCTTTAATGTTTTGGGGAAGTCAGGAGTTGTATGGTGTTGTGGGCATCCTGTAGCTGTTAGTGAGATGCAGAAGGAAATCGTTCATATTCTGGATGTAATACAGCACTATGCAGTCAGAGATGTATTGGATGGGATGTTCTTCAGCTTGTATGTGGTGGTGGTTAACCCTCCGTGAACTAGGCGTGCCTAAAAGCCAGTGAATATGGTGCCTGGATTTCCCCTGGAGTCTTCTTTTTAGAAGTCGCTGATATTCTTCTTCCCCACTGTCCATATACTTCACGTTTTTATTTTTATAGTGTCTTTTTTGTCCTTAAACGCTCCTATCGTGTGGAGCTCAGCTCCACCTTTGAGGAAAGTGCATGGTTCTCTGTTACCTGCACGTGCACTTGTTTATGTAGGACATTAGAAATTGAAAATTTAGTAGAGAGAATCCCCCACAAAATCTTGTAACATGAAATGGCAGAGACTTCTGGCTCTATAGAAAGAGGAAGCCAGATGTCACACTTCGTGCGGCACCTTTGCTAACTGGGGGGTTTCTTGATGATTTCTGTTCCTCAAAAGGCCTCTAGGGATATTTTTTTTTCTGATTAGCCTGCAAGGGAATAAAACCTGTTATGACTGCTAGGCTAAGTTTTGTTTTAAAAGCGAAAGCAACAGAAGTAAAAAATAACAGCTGTAAGAGAGTGTTAGCACTTTAAGCTCTGTGGAAGGCTTGTAACAGTGGACTTTTCATTAAGTCCGGTGTCCCAACAGCTTTTGTTTTTTCCTCCTCTTATTTCCTAAAACCTTCTTATTAAGTCAATATTTTTGGTGTGGGCAATTGAGCAAGTATGGTGTAGTTTTCTGATTGACTTTAATATTTGTTTTCTCTGAAGGCCTGTTCTGATGGCCAGTACCTACCAGTCTGTTACCCGCTGTTCCCAGATACCCGTTTCTGGGCTGTGTAACGGGTAACGTGCTCAGCCTGGACAGGGTTGTCTCTGTACATTGCTCTGTAGTGCATTCTCCAAAGACAGAGCTGAAAGCAATTCTGGAAACTAAATGAGTCTCGTCATGGCATTTAGATTCTGCCTGACAAGGGAGTGCATGGAGTCTTTAGTATGCCCAAACCACAAGTCAACCCTGAATGTCAGCAGTATATGAAAGTTTTTGCTGTGAACAATGGAACCAGTGCATATATCTTTAATGTAAAAAGAAATGTCTTGAATTTCACCCTGACTCAAGTTAATTGTGTTGCATAAAAGGGGAAAAAAGGGCTGTAGCTCTTGAGGAAGTCCTTCCCAGTTTCTGTTCTGTGGGGCAGCAGTGCACCCTTATACTGAGGCAATGTACAGTAGAAGGTCATCTTTAGAATAAGCTTATTTTCTGGGTGCTCTGGGACAGAAGATATGCCCCTTCTCTGTTCTGTGTTTATTTACATCTTAGTAACAACTAAAGATGGTTGTCTTTCTTGTTTGTGCTGTCCAAGATTACCTCACTCCTGTGTCTGATCAACTGAAATTGGTTCTTGCTTGTCTGTTTTTGCTGCAGACAGAGGACTATCTGAAACGGAAAATCCGGTCCCGGCCAGAGAGATCAGAGCTGGTTAGGATGCACATTCTGGAAGGTATGGCACATGCTAAACAGGAAAACATCAGCCAGAAACTTGATTGTAACTACTTATTTAACTGCTTTCTATTTTGCTGCTGACCCCCACGTCTTTCTTTCAATTAGAAGCAGGCAGACGATCATGCCTGTTGCATGATTTCTTGGGAGGGATTCAACTCTGCTTGCATGGACATTCTCAGAAGAATCTGTTATGTGAATTCAAAATTGTGCAGTTTTGGGTAGCTGAGAGCAATGGCATGGAATGACTGTGATTGTTCTTCTACTAAGGGAAGACATTGTATCCAAGAGGGAGCGAGGCAGATTTGATCTAATTAGTAAGCACCTCAGTTTCAGAGAGGGAGTACTGTGCGGCTGCTGACTACCACATCTTTGGACTCAACTGAAAGGGAAAAGATGAAGGAGAATTGGATGACAGCAGTTTGAGAACAGTGAATTTGTCCTCTTCTAGACTTACAAGGACTACTGTAGTTATCTTTATAATGAAACTACACATAATATCTTCGAAGAGCTTAGTTATCTATTGTTATCTGCAAATATTTTTCTGTACAGTTATCTACTGTTAGCTGCAGTTACCTTTCTGAATAGAGGTAAAGTACTGCTGAAGTGCATAAGTTGACCATTGCTGGATTGATGCCATTTTATTTACTTTCCCCTGAACAGAGACCTCAGCTGAACCCTCCTTGCAAGCTAAGCAGCTGAAGCTAAAGAGAGCCAGACTGGCAGATGACCTCAATGAGAAGATAGCGCAGAGGCCAGGTCCCATGGAGCTGGTGGAGAAGAACATCTTGCCTGTGGAATCGAGCCTGAAGGAAGCCATTATAGGTAAGGCCAGAGGAGGATCTATGTTGAGGGCATTTCCCACAGGTGGCTGTGGTTTGTTATCAGTTCACCTGCCTGTCTAAGGGAGCACAGTCCCATGGTTGCTCTTGTTTTGCTGTGTCAGAATCACAGACTTTCATCCCCAAGGATTCTAAAAAGCAGAACTCCCTCTGTCCCAGTATTCACATCCCAGAATAATGTGAAAGCAATTGCATACCCTAAAGACTTGAAAGACTGTTGAAGATTGCATTCCCTAGATTCTCTCCTTAAAAATCTCTCTCATGATAACATGTCAGCAACCTTGGTCAGGGAGAACCCACTGACTTACTCAGATCAGGGAGAGGAGACAGAATATAAACAGGTGTGATGAAACAAAAGCTGTCTGTGAACTTAAAAACTTCAGACGATTCAACTCCTTTAAAAATAAACCAGAACAGATGTAAATCATGCCAGTGCCATTCCAAGGGCCAAAAGGAATGCTGAGGAATAGCCTTCCCACTGCCTCAGCAGTGCTTTGCCCGTCTCCCCAGACTGAGCGATCTGTGTATGTCTGTGGTTATTCATCCCCTCAAACATGCACAGCTACTTTAAAGACAAATGGGACACAACTGTGAGCAGGATGGAATATTTTTCATGAAAAAGGAAAAGGACAGTGTTGTGGGAGAGCCTGCCTTCACTATTGCACAAGAAGTGGTTGAGGAAGAGGAAAAGTGAACTTGTGAACTGGACCATTAGAGATGTGGCTTCCTTTTGACTTTGACATCTCTTTGGATTTCTGTTGCTTTTATGTTAGGTGCAAATTATAGTATTTTCTTGCTTACCAGGATTAGTTTGAGATAATGTAGTCTAAACAACATTAGTGCATTATGGATGTACACTCAAGTGAACTTTATCTACTGGACATGTAGATAGACAGAAATGCTACTAGCGGTCAGGGCCACCACTTAATCCATAGCCCTTGTTGCTTGTAAAACCAGAGGACAATTTGGGATTGTGTGTTGAAGAGGCTTTCTACCTTCCACCACATAGAATGAACACCAAAGAAACCATCACTCAACCTTATACTGTCTAACCTTCTTCTTTGTTGACAAATCGTAGTCAAATAAGCTGTGCCACATATCTGGGGTTGGGCAGAGTTAAGTAGCTCTTTTCTTCCTGAGATCTTCTAGGAAGAAGATCTTTCTGATCTTGTCAGGCTAAGAAGCAAGGGAAATGGTTCACCCTAGTCTGCATCGTTTTATTCTACTGATAGCAGAGATGAATATGAACACTTTAAACGGATCCAATTTGGGCTCTGTTCTCTCATTTTTACTTGGTGCTTTAAGCACAACTCAGACATAACTCTCTCCATGCCTTCATTATCTTTGTGAAACATCTAGTGTCAAGTCAAATAATTTTTTATTCCACTTTAAAGACCACAGTTGATGTTTGTATTTCTAGTTGGACAGGTGAACTACCCAAAGGTTGCAGACAATTCCTCCTTTGATGAGGACAGCAGTGATGCCCTCTCCCCAGAGCAGCCAGCCAGCCATGAGTCTCAGGGGTCTGTCCCATCGCCGATGGACTCCCGGATTTGTGAGCCTCTCCCTAGCACCACTGGCACATCACTAGCTCAGGTGAGAATGTGGTGGCCTCCTGCAGTGCCCTGGAGCTTCACAGCTACTGCTGATTTGTGGCAGAGGATCCAAAAAAGGGAGACTGAGGGATCCTTGAAGAGTATAGTCTGTGAGATTTCACACGGGGTCTGTGTGTTGTTGGTGAAGTCCTCTGTTCATTCAGAAGCTCCTGTAGTGGTGCCGTGTGGGGAAGGGGCGTAATCATTACTTGGTGATACAGCCTGTGTTGGTGTGCGACTGATTCTGGCAGGCAAAGCTGGGAGATACCCACGAGGGGTCTTGATTCCTTTTCTGCCCTAAGAAGTTGTGCTGCTTCTCAGGGGCAACTGAAGCAGTGGGTTAGAGGAGTCTAATTAATGACTTGAAACCTGCGCTGCTTTCCTGTAAGCACTTGCTGCTCTCTTCCTGCGCTCACTTAAACTGTTTCCCTCCTCATATGTGTATTCATTATGCTGTTTTCTGTCCCTGCAGGGTACATCCCAATTGCAGATTAGCGCAGACTCCAGTGAAACACTTTTCCTACCTGAACAGCCACCCCCGCCTCTACCACCTCCACCTCTTCTGCCTCCTAGTCTTACCAATGGAGCGGCTCTTACTGCTGCCAAGCCCCCACCAACACTCATTAAGGTACTATTTTGGCTGGTTTCTTCATTGTTGAAGGAAGATAAGATGGTTACTCTGAAGAAGGTTTGGAGTTGGGAGTATTGTGTTAACAGATGCAAAGGAAGGAAAACTTATTTCTCACTACTGTCTGACTCTAGTTGTAACATATTTAATAGTTTTTTCTGTTCCATGACATATTTACCTTCTGTAAAATGGGTCCTGGATACGAAATGTTTTGAAACAGTTGACATTATCCATAATTAGGGTCAGTGTGTCTGCACTGGATGAGCAAGCGACCTGGTGTGCTGGGAAAGATGACCTGCGTTATGGTGCAGCGTAAGCTGCTGTGGGTGCTGTGACTATACTGTTGCCTGAGTAAGACAAGCATGGAAAGACCCTGAGGTCAATTCTGGAGAATTTTGAAATGAAAATCCCAGTGTGCGTTCTGGTTTACATGGGGTGTTATCTTATTTCAGTGTTTTCATTCTTATTTGCTTCCTCCTTTTCTTCCAAATAGCAAAGCCAGCCCAAGTCTGCTAGTGAGAAATCTCAGCGCAGTAAAAAAGCCAAGGAGTTGAAGCCGAAAGTCAAGAAACTTAAATATCATCAGTATATTCCCCCGGACCAAAAGCAGGACAAGGGAGCTCCTCCCATGGATTCATCCTATGCCAAAATACTGCAGCAGCAGCAGCTCTTTCTCCAGCTTCAGATCCTCAGCCAGCAGCAGCAGCAGCACTACAACTATCAGACCATCCTGCCAGCTCCACCAAAGTATGGGTCCTAAATGGCAGCTCTCTCCTAGGAAGCATTTGCTTCCCCAGTACTGTTGTTAGAGACATTGTGCTCTGGGTGTGTGGTGTGGCAGTTGGGTGTGTAACGCACTCGATCTCGTTACGTTACAGTGAGCCACAAAAAGGGCTGGTGTCAGATGAATCGGACAAAAGCAGCTGAAGTGAGTTGGTTGGCAGGGTAAGGGGCAGGGATATAGTCAAAGGCACTGGTGTGCTTTAGTGTCTAGGGTGGCACTAATGACCCAGATGTTTCTGAACATGGTTGTTGACACCGAGGGCCTCCGGTGCCTTTCCACCTTGGTTTTGATGCCTTTGTTTTTTCTTTCCCTGCAGGCCTCCAGGAGAGCAGCAGAGTGGTGCCAGCGCCCCTGCTGTACGCAATCTCTCTGCCACAGTCAGCAGCACATCCTCAGTATCCTCGGGTTCCAGTGGACTCATGCGACAAAACAGTAATGCTGCAGTGGGCAAGCCTGGCCCTCTCCCTGCCAACCTAGATGAGATGAAGGTAAATGTCCTGTGAAGCTGCACAGACCTTTTTTTTGCCATTGTCAGTGGAGAGGGCAGTACTGAGCAACGTTGCTGCCCCAAAGCAGGGCTGAGGAGTTAGTCATGACAGTTGGCGTTGCTACCCTGCAGTCTGTACCTGAGGGACAGGTTGTTGGCCTGCAGGAGGGTCAGTTTAGTCCTTTGCCCCATGGTTATGGTAGCTGTTAATAGAGAATGTATGTTCTCTTAATGTTGCCCTCTTTTTTTCCCTGTATCAGGTAGCAGAGCTGAAGCAAGAGCTGAAGTTGAGGGCCTTACCTGTCTCGGGCACAAAGACGGGTCTGATTGAGCGTCTCAGAGCTTATCAAGAGCAGAACGGTGCAGCCAGCCAAACAACCCCCACTCCCAAGCCCAACACAGCAGCTGTTATCCCAAAAGCTGCCGAAGTGGTGGTAGCCTTCCCAGCTGCCAGGCTGAGCACAGGGCCAGCCTTGGTCACCACTGGCATTGCACCAGCAGAAGTAGTTGTGGCCACAGTCACCGGTGGTGGCGTGATGAAGTTTGGCAGCACAGGCTCGACTCCTCCTGTCTCTCCAACTCCTTCTGAGCGCTCGCAAATGAGCACAGGGGACGAGAACTCGGCCACCGGAGACACCTTTGGAGAGATGGTGACTTCACCCCTGACCCAGCTCACCTTGCAGGCGTCTCCAGTGCAGTTCCTGGTGAAGGAAGAAAGCTCCAAGTCTGCCTCCTGCAGCATAAATGCGGCACCCAGGTCGGAGCGGTGCAGCACTGGTAACAGCAGAGATGCAGAAGTTAGGGACAAGGACCAGATGCTGCAGGAGAAGGACAAGCAGATCGAGGAACTCACTCGCATGCTGAAGCAGAAGCAGCAGCTGGTTGAGATGCTTAGACTACAGCTAGAGCAGGAGAAGCGCTCTCAGCAGTCCCTACCGGCCCCAATGGCTGCAGGAGAAGGAACAGCCGTTGCCTCCAACCCAGTAGCGTTAAGCACCCAGGTCAAAAGTGAAAATGGTTTCCTGAGCTGCCAGTTTGCAAATCAATCCAGTGGCCAAACAGACCAATTCAGCCCTGCACCAACAGCTAGCCAAATGGACACTTCGAATCCAAGCCCAGTGCCAAAGAAAGCCGTGATGGTGAAGCAGGAGGTGCCAGCCGCGGAAGCAGAGCCGCCGTGCCAGTCCCACAGCCCGCGGCTTTTCCTTGGCCAGCAAGGGAGCGCCCTGAGCGACCTCATCAAGGGCACCCCTCCCCCCACCCTCATCACCGACTCCACAGGGACCCACATCGTCCTCACCGTGACCAAGCAGAGCACCGAGAGGCAGGGCCTCTCGCCCCAGGGGAAGGCAGGGAGTAGCTGCCCGGCCTTGCAGGTAGGCAAGGGTTAGATCACATCCCTGCTGCAGGCAGTTGGGTTCCTCTCTCTCCCTCTTCCCACTCCTGTGGTTCAGGTTGCCACAGGATGACTTAACGTGGTGGAAATTCAATGCAGTAAATACTAAAATGGCTGAGTTGCTTGCTGCGATGGCTGGTAGATCGTGGCTTTGTAAAACAGAGCAGCGTAAGCAGATCTTCTGCAAAAAGACTGGAATTTGACAATGAGGAACTGTGTACAGCAATGCATGATTGACTGTGTGCATCACAGGCTGTTCAGCATTCTTCCAAACACATGCTTCTGCTTTTTGTCAGGCAGGATCTCAGGCTTGGAGGACAGGGGTTTGTTGCCACATTTCACTACTTTTTGAAACAACAATTATGCCTCCAGTATTAAAAAAAGCAGGGTTTATTTCATCTCTTGTCCTTTATTAGAGAGATTGTAGTCTGAGTGATAGATAGGTCACCTTGTCCACCAAGAGCTGAAATCAGAACCTGGAAGCAGACTTTTTGCTTTTTGACTGCTCTTTGTTTTAACATGTGTCAGTATTTCAGTGTTAATGGAGTCTTTCATCAGAGATGATCTACTATTCCTCTGTTGGCATCAGCTCAGCACTTAACAGAAGTGTTCTGAGTATTTCTTCCAGGAAGGCATAAATACGCCCAGGTTTCATGACATAAGTCAAACCCTGGCATCTTCCATGGCATCAGAGAAGATTTCCATTCTCTGCTGCTACATTTCTTGCATGTTCTGCAGAGCAAGTGGCAGTGTCTGCCATTAGGGACGAGCACTGAGCAGGCTGCATTTGCTGTGTAGCCGGTGAGATGCCAGTCAGCTGTCTATCAGCATCCAGTGTCACGCTTGATACCCCAGGGTATCTCACCTGAACTCCAGCCAGTGCTCCAGAAGGGCACAGGTCCCGTGTCAGGTCTACCAGCCCTCAAGAGATGTCATGGATAGCCCAGGGATTTAGACTGGTACAGCCTCCTCTTTTAGGACTCTGAATCCCATCCCTGTTTAATTTCTCTGCTTGGTGAAACAGAACGATTGACTGAATTTCCTAAAGAATAAAGAGTGGGGAAGAACAAACTTCATAAATCCTTTAAGAAACACAAGCCTTGCTCTATGTTGTGTCGGGGGACTAACTTCTCACGGATGCCCTTTTCTTTCCAGAGAGTACAATCATCACCCTCTAAAACTTCCAGCCAACCTCCGTGTCAGCTACCTGCAAGCACCCCTCAGCAGCCCGCGCAGCAGCAGAAGCAGCAGCCCATGCCGCAGCAGAAGCAGCAGCAGCAGCCCCTGCAGCAGCAGCCACCCAGAGGACTAAACCAATCTGTCAGAAAGGTAGCTCGCTGCCTGCTCACTTTTCTTCCTTGTTTTTCTTTGCCTGCTGCTGGGATTTGTAGCAGCAGTGGGAAGGGGACACACATGCACAATCCTCGTCAGAGACCATCAACACAGCAACTGAGATCTCACAGCAGCTTCTGCCACAGCTTCCAGCTGCGTGGAGTGTTTGGTTTCTCAGCTTGAATGCGGCAGCAGGAGGGGTGCCTGGCCATTGCCTCTCCATTCCCCTGCCTCCTGCTGCACTAGCTGTGATGGAGAGCGCATCAAGCGTGAGGTTTCAGGAGCTCTAGGTGTCCATGAGGTCTTCCCCTGTGGGCTCGCTTGGAAGTGATGTGAAGGCTCTGTAGCAAAGAGCTCTGGGCTAAACCCCGACAATTTACCAGCTTCTGCCCTTTGGGCCCACATCGGGGCAGAATACCAGCTGGTGTTTTAAACAAGCATTCTCTAACAATTAAAAACAATGAGAAGCCAGAGTGGGCAGCCTTGGTTTTCAGTGGTGTCCCCGATTCTTGGAGTGCTACTCAACTGAAAAGGTGGTTACTGTGTGGGGAGAGAGTGTGGTGGCAGTGTGTCTGCTACTGAAGGTGGTGTATGAGCTCTGAGAGGGGCAAAAGGATGTGACCTTTTGCCCTCTGATACTAATGAAC
Source organism: Rissa tridactyla (assembly GCF_028500815.1). Lineage (NCBI taxonomy): Eukaryota > Metazoa > Chordata > Aves > Charadriiformes > Laridae > Rissa > Rissa tridactyla. The sequence goes on along the minus strand of NC_071466.1, from coordinate 163,955,015 downwards.
ATGTTGTGATTTCCGTTCTTGTGCCTTGAGCGTACCTGTCAGCCATCTCTGTGTGAAGTGAAATGATGGGTCAGGAAAGAGAGCACCTCTGGCTTTACTGCTTCTCCAGGCGATGGCTGTAACGAGGCTCTGCTCTGCATCTCCTCCCTTTCTAGCCCACGTCAGGGATGACTTAGCTCTCTCTCTAACGTGTAATTAAGATAAGATACAGAAAGATGATGAAGAGTTTTTAGAGCTTGGAGATCCCTCTGAGTCAGATCCTGGAAAGGATATGAAGACAAGAATCATTTCTAGTGTAGTCGGAGTGGGTTGTCCACTTTGTAAAAGGTCAGTACCTTGGTTTGCTTTGGGACCTTTGAGGAAATGCAGAAGGTAAAATGAAGGCACCTTTTCCCTCAGACTCCTTGACCTTCTGTGCTGTGGAGGCATCTGTAGTGATTCTCGTAATTAATCCTTTTGCCTCCCTGTAGGATCACAAGCCAGGTCTGCAGGTGGTCACAGGGCAGCTGCCCCACACCATATTGTCTTTCTCAGCACCTCCAAACTTGCAGCCCTTCTTCCCCAATTGTTTCCACAAACGATCCTTGAAAACTGGTGCTCCTGGCAAAGCCAGCCCACGCAGTGTGTCCAAAAAGGTACCCTCCCAGCACTTCCCAGTGGCCTGTGCCACAGTGCCAGTTTCCATCCCCTCTCAGGAAGAGAGGAGACCCCAGAGCAGCTCTGACGGCTGGGGCCTGGTGTCGCTCCTTTACCTGCAGGTCACAGAACAGACGAACAGGTTTCCAGGGAAAACAGGATGGGGAAGAACATCAACACGTACAAGTGTTAGAACTGGCATTCAGCTGCTGCCCGGGGATCACTGCTCCAGGGCAGCAAGCTTCGGTGTGGATCATGCACAATTGCTGAAGAGGGCAAAGACCTGATCCACGTTTTAATTTTTCTTATGGGCAGTTGTGTGCTGATTCATCTGGTAAAGCTGAGTCACTAGCACCACTTCCTGCAACACTTGGGGTTTCCTTTGGAGGTCTCTGGTGCTGCCGAGTGCTCTGGTGCTCTCCGCCCACCATCAGGCTGTGAAACTTGGTGCTAGGGAAGCGTGGTTGTGTCCCCAAAACAGGCACTGCAGAGGGAGGTGGGTAAAAGATAGGTCCTGGATAATTGCGCAGAGTAGGCTGAACACAACACGGGAAGTGCCCTCTCTCGCCGAAGAGCTAGAGGAATCCCCCACTTGGACAGATGAGGCTCTCCCCATCCAGGAGCAGCCCGGGGGCGGTTTGTGGTGTGGTTGCTTTAGCGTTAGAAAAATCAGCAAAAGATTTCCAGCTGTGAGTTGGAGGGGAAATCTGTCTTCCTCCCCTGCAGCCGGGGCAGAGTGCACAGCGTACGCAGAAGCAGCCAGGCTGCTGGGAGCGGAGCACTGCAGACCTCTGCAGCGCGCACCGAGGTGGGGTGACGGTCTCTCAAAGCAGCTGTGAGACAGGAGTTGATGTGGACTTTCCCCTGATCGCCCCTTCTGCCTTCATTCTAAACAGCCCTCATCGCAGCCCGGCTCTCCTGCTGCCCCTTCCCCATCCCAGATGGACCTGGAGCAGCAAAAGCATACATCGCTTTTTGGAACTCCTCCACCTCCTCTCCCTGTTCCCTCGGTCCCCATGAAAGAGCCACCAGGCTATGAAGAGGCCATGAAGCAACAGCCAAAGGCCCAGGTGAGAGCAGTTCTTCTCCATGGTTTCCTTGGAGAGCAGGTGAAAAGTTTTCATTGTAAATCTGTTTAGATTCCTGATCTGGGCCAGTAACAGAGAATGGAGACACATTTGCACCTTCCTAGCTGAATTCCTTATGGAGGGTTTGGGGCAGACTCTAAACCACGGGTAGAGATCCCAAATATCGCTCACTGCCTGGTGAGTGTTAGTACAGCAGCTGCAGGCTGTCCCTTCCCATCCGGTAACAGCCTGGGGTTATGGAGGGTTCTGGTACCCGTGCCTCCGAATGCTCATTCTTGCTAGATAACAGCTCCATCCTTGGGGTGAGGGAGCGGCCAAGGGTGGAAGCTCCCCTGGTAAATAGGAAGCTAATCCTGCACTCGCTCTCCCCAGGAGAACGGCTGTTCCAGCCAGCAGATGGACGACCTGTTTGACATTCTCATCGAAAGCGGAGGTAAGGAGACAAAGCCAGCGTTTCTCATAGTCTTTGGGTTTGAGCCTGGGGATTGTAGAGCACTGAGGGGAGAGTCTGCCATGGCCGAGATCTGTGCTTCTGTGTCCCTGCCAGTGCCTTTAGCATTGGCAGTGGTCATTGAGGCACCGAGGGAGATGTCAGTCAGGTATTAGAATCATAGAATCATAGAATCTTCATGGTTGGAAAGGACCTTTGAGATCATCAAGTCCAACCACACACACACAGAGTGACAAAAAAAAAAACCCACCCAAAAAAACCCCAACCTACAATCTCTGCCACTAGAGCATGCCCTGAAGTGCCAAATCTACACGTTTCTTACACACCTCTAGGGATGGTGACTCAGCCACCTCCCTGGGCAGGCTGTTCCAGTGCCTGACCACTCTCTCAGTAAAGTAATTCTTCCTAATATCTAATCTAAACCTCCCCTGCCGCAAATGATGCAAATGATGTAATATGATGCAAAGCTTCTTGGTGGCTCTGCTGCATCAGCTCTGGGCACGTCTCTTCTGCGCTACTGGACAGAGCTTGAATTCCCCAGAGGCGGGCTGAAAACTCCACATAGCAAGCCATGTGTGGGCACAGGATGGGCTTCCTTATCCCAGTTGGTGGTCAGTGGTGGCTCAGTCTGGGGGGTCCCTGGTGCCCTGGTGGGTGGGAGAGACCCTTCTGGTGTTCAGCCAACCTTCTCACCCTGGCCTGCCTGTTTGTTTTCTGTACAGAGATTTCTGCTGACTTCAAGGATCAGTCGTCCCCAGCTGGGAAAGAACCACCCGTGGCCCCAGCCTGCTCCCCACCGCCCAGCAGCCACCAATCCTCAGAGCTGGCGGTGCCAGTGTCCTTGGGGCAGCCTGTGCCCGTGGGCCGGCTGGAGGACTTCCTGGAGAGCAGCACCGGCCTCCCACTGCTGACAGCAGGCCACGATGGGCCGGAGCCCCTGTCCCTGATTGATGACCTCCACAGTGAGATGCTGAGCAGCTCGGCCATCCTGGACCACCCGCCTTCACCTATGGACACCTCGGAATTGCACTTTGCTCACGAGCCGTCCGGGGGCATAGCCCTGGATCTGGCTGAGGCTAACTTGGACAGCATGGACTGGCTGGAGCTGCCAGGGGGGCCTGTCATGAGCCTGGCTCCCCTTAGCACTGCGGCTCCCAGCCTCTTTTCCACAGACTTCCTTGATGGACACGATCTGCAGCTGCACTGGGATTCTTGCTTGTAACTCTGTGAGCAGAGACTGAAGGGAATGGGAGTGGGAGGGCACAGGCATGTGGGGGGAAGAGGCCAGTCAACCAAAAAAAAAAGGAAACGAGCTCCTAGTATTTGTACTCCTCCCCCAAGAGTGTCCTTCCTGCACGAAGCCGGCAGTGGTGGCAAAGGCAAACCCGCTGGCAGCGGGCCAGGCCAGGGAGAACGGCTCCTGAGGGGAAGGAAGAGGCCACAGGATCTCTGGGGCTGGTGGCCTCCTGCCCCCTCAGTGCAGCCTCACCCAGCTCAGGTGTGAGAATGGAGCCGGCAGCCTCTCTTCCTCCCAGCAGGAGCAGCGATGGCAGCGCATGGGTCACGGTGCTGCCGGGCACGCGTTCCCTCACGCCTGGCAGCAGGAGATAGCATGACTGGGCCTGAGCCGTTTCCAGAAGCAGCACCCCACACTTTGCTGGGATTGGCAAATAAACGGGGTTGTGCTCCCCCCCCAGCACCTTTGGTTTAACGGTTGCAGAAGGGGATTCTACCTCCGGAGAAGGACACAAAGGCAGGAGCGCTGGCTGGGGGCCCGGAACAGCTGCCCTCTGCCCCCACCTGCCGTCTGTCGGGGAGGGTCTGGTCTGCTGCAGGGCTGTGAGGAGCTGGGCAGAACAGGCACCTTTTCCAAGCGTAGCCAAAGGGAACAAGGGTTCCCCACCAACCTGGTAACATTTAAGCTGGTTTCCCAAATATTGCTGAGCTTGGCAGAGGGCAAGTTGCCTGCTTGCTTCACTCACTTTGGGCTGCAAAACAGATTTTTAAGGTGCTAAAAAATCCAGGTTCCTTTTCTGTTAAAAATCTAGCCTTTGCTGCCCCACACCTCTGGCTGGGCCTAGAGTCTGGCCTTCAGGCACACCCCCTCTCGTCACCCCAGCGTCCCCAGCACCTGCGACACTCCCCCCCTCCCCGGTGAGCAGGGCAGTCAGCCTTTTGGGCTGTCCTGGGGCACGGGCAAGGGGCACAGCAAGCAACAAGCAACATATCATTAGGGGCCACGTGCAATCTGTCTCCTGCCTTCAGCTGTGCTGGTGCCTCCCTGCAGCAGGTGCCCCCGTGGAAAGAAGCAGCTGGGGCTGTCAGAGCTGACAGGCCAAGGGAGGGGAAGCCGCACTGCAAACCGGGCTGGGGGTGGCACAACACAGGCCCTTGCTCGGTGGTGTGACCGTGAGGACCCTGTTCTGGGGAGAAGAGGGAGCCTGAAAGCAAGCGATGGGCAGTACCCACAGCCCCTCCCCCCAGAGCCATGGCAATGCTGTTCCTTGTGCGGGGTTTTGCGTTGGAAACGCAGGCCTGTGGCTCACTCTCGTGTGCTGTTACTCCCGTCACACTTAAATTCCTGTGTGTGTTAGTAGGAACTCGCCACCATATTGACCAGGTGAGACATAGCCCAGCTGTGCCCCACGCGGCCGCCTCGCCGCACGGCCACCCCTGCTTCGGCCCTCAGCTGGGTCCGGGCTGCCGGGGCTGAGGGAGGCAGCGGCTTTGGAAACCAAACGGCCTGAAGCGCTGACCCTGCTGAGGCAATGGCAGGATGAACTGCCATCCTGTTAACAGCTCCTCAAGGATGCTGTTCCCCCTTTCCCAGTGCTGCCGGCTGGGGAGGGTGGGCACGTGCTGCTCCCCTGCCCCGTCGGTACCTGGCGCTCTTCTCAGGGGGAGGCCTCGCTGCGGGGCTGCGGGTACCTCTGCTCCACGGCAGGGCAGGGGAACGCCAGCCCCCGCGGCGACGTGCTGTCAGCCACTGAACTGGCAGCCGGGTGGGGTCACGCCCGTTCTGCAGCTGGGAGAAACTCCTGCTTTCCTGAGCCCTATTTGCTTAACTGCACGGGGAGCCACTTTCTTAATCATTTGCAGGGGGAGCCTGCTGGCAGCTTCCTTCCTTTCTGCCCCCTCTTCCCAGTTGTAAGCAGGTCAGAGCCTCTTATCTGCCACCCTCAGTGTCCAGGTTGGAGAGGACATCCCCCCATTCCCCGCCCCCCGCCTGCTTTCTGTTGCCCAAGCTACAGGGTCATGTCCTAAAAATCAGAGTAACTGGGACTGGTGGACGTTCCCTTCACCTCCCTGAGCCCTCCCTCGCTTCCCTCCTGGTGCAGCCCTGCTCCATTTTGGTGGTTGTGGCAGGCACGCTAGGAGCAGCTTTGGCTCCCCCCAGGGCAGCTGCCCAGCCGTGGGACCAGGTGGGCACAGGGGGCAAGAGTTTTCTTAGGAGGAAAGCATGTGGGGGTTGGGAGGATCTTTCAAATGCTAAGGGGAAAAAAAGGTTGAGGCTGCCTGTTTGTCAAGCAAAATCAGCTGCTTTTAGCCCACAGTGAGCAGTAGCCCCCCCCCCCCCCCCCCCAAACCAGCTGTGTGATGTCTTTTGTACAAATAATTGCAAAGCTGCAACCAGTAAATAAAGAATGAAATTATCGAAGTGCAATGAGCTCCTAGAGGAAGGTGGGAGCACTCCACCTGCAGTCCTGGCCTGCCCCATCCCTGGTTCCTCGCCCTGGGCCAGGCACCCCGGTCTCTGTTGGCAGAGAGCTGCCCATCCCCGTTACTGATTTAGCCCTTCCCCAGGGGCTGCTGGTGAAAGGCTGAGCTCACAGCTGCTCCCTTCCACCTTCAGTGGTGAAACTTCGTAGGAATTTAATTAACATTGAATTTGCCCAATGTACTTGAAATTGGCTGATGGGCTCAAGAGCCCTCAGGGAGCCCAGACAATACAGAACCACGAGCCTGTCACCTCCTGAGAGCCCAGCTAACCCTGAGCCCCTCTGCACAAGGGGCTTGTGCCAGGAGAGCGAGTGAGAACCCTGTGCCCGGGGACAGAGGGTGCCTCATCCCAGGAAATATTAGAAAGTCATTTCCCCAAGCAGTGCCCAGAGCAGGCTTGCCCAGATCTCTGCTTTCTTACTATTATTTGTTTGAATAATAGTTCAATAGTTCTTTGTCGGAAGAGGTATTCCCCGGATGTACATTTTTGCACCCCTTGGGAAAAACAAAGTCTGATGTTCTGCCTCTACCTTGAATGTAATCCTGAATCTTTCTGCTGTAACCACTACTTGTTTGTAACGTGTATTTGACTAGCACGCACTCTCCCTTCCACTATGCAGCAAACGGCGAGGGCTGATCAGCACCGTCTGAGACAGATGGTGTTGGGGCATCGGATCCAGAGCGAGTATTCAACTGGAAAAGGATAAAAGTGACAAGTTATCGGGGGAGAGAATGGACCTTTAAATTGAATTATTTTTTCAGTTACAAATATTTGAAAAAAAAAAGTATCCATTTTATTAAAAAAATTTCAAACAGCCACATGCTCAAAAACTTCTCTGCTATGCTGGCGGGAGGGCTTGGGGCCACTCTGCCTTTTCCAGCTAAGGGTGGGTGATCCCTCTGCATCTTTCTCAAACCTGAAAAAAAAAAAGGAGCTTGAGTGGTGGTGCCTCACCCTTCTCAGCTGCAGGGAGATTCCCTCTGTGGATGGAAATTACCCACCCTGCAAGCAGAAGTAGGTCTTAGAGCAGGAGAAGCCCGGGCAGCTTTTACAGCCTCCCCCAGCTCAGCAGGCTGGTCGGGACCCCAGCTGTTACGGTGGTGAGGTGACACTCCAGCTTTCCTCAGCCAGATGCCAAACTGGAATTGCTTTGACTGAAAACGCTCATTTTCACCTCAGTAAGTATGCTGCAGCTTCCACCCTCCCGTGGGCTTGGGCTTCTGCACAGAGTCCTCCCTGGGCCTGTGCCCTGTTACTGTCCTACTTTGCAGAAGAGACTCCACCTGCTTTTTCTGGAGAAGCTTTTTAATGTGCAGACAACACTGTTGTCCGCCACCACCCAGCCCTGTTTTCTGCCAGCCCCTCTCCCTTTGCTTGGGGCCCTCCCCTCGCAGGGTCCCTAAATCCCTTCATTTTGAGTAGTTCCTGTTGGTCAGGGCCTCCTGGGGCTCTGCTGGGCTTCAGGGAGGGCTGATGGCAGAGGGGGCCAGGCACAACTGCTCCTGCCCCAGCCACTGCCCGCCCTCGTGGCCTGGTCCGAGGCAAGGCCAGCGTGAGGAGCCTCCGTGGGGCCAGCGCAGGCTGAGCGGAGACCTGAGCCTGATGCTGGCAGGAGCCAGCGCAGAAACGGGGTCATAATTATCACTTGGCAGAAATTAAGGACTAAATCTAGTCCTGGCCCTGTCAAAAAAACAAAGCCAAAGCCCAGCACTCTCCCAAGATGCAGTTTATTTACAAACCCACCAGATAAAGGAAAGTAAGAATCTAGTGTCATTTCATGAGTAGTTTGTGCTCACAGACAAGCGCTTTCAGTAGAAAGTCACAGACTCCATATCCAGAGCCACCACCACAAAGCAGCAATTCTCCGCTCCCGACCTGCGTCCCCGCTGCCACCGCAGGGCCAGGAGGACGAGTTAAGTCTCCCTGAGCCAGCTCCAACCTGAACCCCGTCCTGAGCTACAACGGTGCCAAAATATACACAGTAATTTACAGCTTTTTGGTTAACAGTAAAAATAATCTCAAGACTAAAATGACAGCATGAAACATTCTTGTTTAAGGGAGAGGCGGTTTTTGTCTGCTCCCAGAGGAGACAAGGCCCATCCCCGAAGGCTGTTACAGTGGTAACAGGCCGGTGCAGTCGGGCACCTCTTGTCAACACCCCACACGCCAGTGCCGGGGAGGTGGGACGAGGCTGATGCCGGTTCCCCCATCCCAGCCCTGGCTCCAGGTCAGAGGAACTTGCCCAAGCGCTTCAGGGTTTGCCAGCCCTCTCCCAGACAGAGGCGAGCCCTTGGCTGGCACAGAGGGATGTCCTACCCCTGCTCCCCTACAGTGATGAGTCCCTCACCGGCCCCACTTGCACCCGCAGTGCCACCAGCCCTCATGGACCAAAGCCACCCCACAAGGGTTGACTCTTCCCCACAGCTACGGCAGGGGACACGCTCACGCACCCAGGCAGCTGCTGGCCCACAGGGCAGCACGCGAGGGGCTGCGGGCCAGGCTGCTCCCCCCGGCACCGGGGGGGAGGCAGGGCTGAGGCAAGCAGAAGATGGGGTGGCAGAGCTGGGCAAGGCTGGGAGGGGGCACTCGTTTTTTTTGTGGCCAGAACACACTTGTCCCTTTGCAGCATCACCCTCAACCATCACCTCCCTGGGGTCTGCAGCCTCTCTCACTGCTGCCGTCTGTCCCAAGTGGCCTGGCAACCCCCCGAGGGGGATTCTGTCACAGATACAAGTGGGTGGGGTGGGGGAGGGCAGGGGGTGAGACACGATGGGGGTGGGGGAGAGGAGTGTGCGCCATTGAGAAGGTTCCCCAGGATGGGGCAGGGTGGGGGTCACCCATCAATGTCCCAGCTGAAGAGATGGTGCTTCACGAGCATGTCCTGCACCCCTTCCTTCAGTGGCTTCTTCTCCTTCTCCTGCAGGACGACACAGAGACCCTGGGTCAGTGCACTGCACCCAGAAACGGGGAGGTTGCGTCTGCGGGCAGAGCCCCAGCACGTCGAGGTCTCCAGCCCTCTGCGCTTCCCACCTCGGCGCAGCTGAACCAGGGAGAGGCCCTGCGGTTTGGAGAGCACCGGGGAAGGGAGGGGCCCGCCATTTCCCTCTGCCCCAGCTGGGCAGGGGCAGGCGGCACCCTCTGCCAGCACTGCCACACGGCTCCCTGCGCAGCCTGCCCGGGCAGGGAAAGCGGCCCCATCCACAGCCTCTGGAGCCAGCGCAGGAGGAGGCAGAGGATGGGCCGGAGCACAAAGCTGGGAAAGGGAGGTGGTAAGTGAAGCCCGTGGCTGAAAGAATGAGAGATGCCACCTACTCACCTCCCTCTTTATTGGCAGCTCCCAGTCCTGAGAAAGGCTGAAGGCAAATTTGCAGAGGACTCTGCAATGGAAGAGAATGACGGTAACACACACACCGCACACCCACCCAGATCACACCCCCAGCCTGTGCCCACAACTGCCGTCCCCAGGCACACAATTCCACCAGCTCCTCCGCCTGCCCTGGCATGCCACTAAGCTTACGAGGATGGAAATCCTTGTTGGTGTTGAAAGGGCAGCACCAGCCACTCATCCCTTGTTTCCCCCTCCTCTTTGGGCTTCGCATCCTGCCAGGCCCAGGCTGGAAAGAGAAACTTGAAGATGTGACTCAAGTGCAACCCCTACAGAGCCTGACACAGCAGCGCAGGGAGGCACGGGCAGCCCGGGGCTCTGCGAGACCGCAGACAGCCGTGGCTGAGGACCGCACGCAGCTGGCAATGGGGGGCTGCGAGTCCTCTCCAGAAAGCAGACTCCCGCCAGCAGCACCTCAAAGTTTCTGCACCCCTCTCTCTCTGCACCCCTCTCTCTCTCCCTCTCCCTGAAGTGAGAGAGCTGACCTGACCCCATGCACAAGTACAGCACGGGGATGGCACGCAGAGCACCATCGCTGGACCTGGCTCTAAACAGGGGCTGTAGGCACAGCCTCAACACAGCCCTGGGACAGAGATGCAGAGCTCAGACCTCCCGGTAACAGCCCCATCCGTCCTTCAGGCTCAGGGTAAACTCCTGCGTGGGGGTCTCCTCCGGCTCCTGCAGCAGGGAGGGAGCTGAGGCCCTCTACAGGAAACTGGCTGGGAGAAATATGGCATGAGCCACTGCTCCTGTTCCCCACGAACCCGGGCCCAGCCATGAACCGGCCCCACTTGGTCCTTCGGCTGTGCTGAACGAGCATTGCCCCTGTGCTGCGAGAAAGCAGCCACGGGACACCGCAGCACAGAGTTGGAGGGGACTCCCTCCCATTCAGCAGCAGCACAAGAACAGGGCACCCCAAGGTGTGTACACACAGGTCTGCCCCCTGCTACAGACGCTCCCACTGGGGCCAGAGGCAGCTGAGTGGTACGGACAAAAGCCAATTCCCACAGGATGGCAGCAGCAGGGCTGGAGTGGCGGTGGTGGTGGTGGAGGGGTTGTTCTGTGGCTTCCTGGGACTGGATTTGGCTTTGCAGAGCGCAGGAGGGCCAGGGGCACACAGCGGGGATGTGCGCCCTGGGCTCCAAGGGATCTGCTTTGTGCGAGCTCAGTCACGTTCAGCCCCTGACACCACTCCCTTGCTCATCCAGGAGTCATCCAGTGAGTGACTCCTTCCTGGCCAGCAACAGCCAAACCATCTCCCTAGCACGTTCCCTGTTCCCTGCTTGGACTCAGGGTGGCTGGCAGAGAACCTGGAGAGCAGAGGGGTGGAAAAGGCAGTCTCTCTCCATCAGAGTAGGTGCAGGGGCACAGCAGGAGGTTGCTGGCAGGCAGAGACTGCCCACTTGTCACAACAGCTCCCCAGAAGCCAAGCTCTGCTCTTGATCAGGCAGGCACAGTGCATCGCATTAAACTGTCTAGACAGTTGCTGCTGCCTCAGCACACAGAAGGAAATCTCGGCAGCGGGGATGTCTGGGCAGCCCGTGCTGCTACTCACTGGAGAGGGTCCAAAGCCAGCCACAGTGAGGGCCACCTCCTGCAGGGAAAGAGGAAATCCACTCCAGACCCTGGCAAGGTCCATGGGGACAGACTCACCTCAGCTCACATTTGATCTGCACCCAGCCGGGACTGCGCAGGAACGACCAGGGATGGAACCACTTCTCCACAGTCTGCAGGCTTGAGCACAGCACCTCTAGCCACAAATGCAGCACCTGCTCGCTGCAGCGATGGGATGGAGGCATGTTACTCGGCTGAAGCCAGGGAAAGAAGCCCCCCATCCCTTTGGAATAGTCTATTCTCAGCCCAAGCCTTGATCCCAGCCCACAGTTCTGTCCCCAGTGGGAACGGGATAACCCAGTAAACCTGTGGGAGCCACTCCATGCCCCGACAGCTACTTATTCTAGGCAGGAGTCAGGCCAGCGTGATGAATAAGAAAGGAACAGGTCCCGCTCAGTGGCTGCAGTGAGTGGGAGAAAAAGAGCCTTTGGCCTAAGGTAGATTGAAACAACTGCTGCCCTCGAGCCCGCTCCGCCCCCACCCGGGCTCCTCACACCCCCGGCCCTGCCTGAGGGTGTCAGGACCGGACGACTCACTTGAGTCCAACGCAGATGAGGGAACGAAGCTTCACGTCCATCTGTGCATGTGCAGCATCGTGCGTCATGTTCACAGCCTGAACCGCCTGCAGGGTGGAAGAAGTGGTTACCACCTTCTCAGCTCAGCCTCAGGCTGGGCTGGGCACCCATTTCAGCAACACAGTCCAATGCTGCCCTCCCCAGAGCCCCCCACCCTCTCCCAGTGGCACTTACTAGCATCAGAGGAGCCAAGCCTTCCTGATGGCTTTGCTTTCTGCCTTTGCCCAGGCACGCCAGGCACCTAATGGCTTCCCATCAGGGAAGCTCTGGGAGACTCTCAAGCATCTCCCTAGAGAAGGGCATCACCCTCCAGCAGCCTCCATGGGAAACTTCCCCACATTAGAAGCTGGGCTCTGGCTGGGCTGGGGGCAGCACTCACCCGGTAAAGCAGCTCCTCTGGAGTGAGGACTTTTCCGTCTTCATCAAGCCTGCAAAGATCACAGCAGAGAGCTAGCGAGCTCCAGAGCCACCCTGGGCAGAAGCAGGCCCTCCCCCCTCCATGCCCCAACAGCTGTCTTGCTACTGCTGAGCCCACAGGTGGTCCTGCACCCGTGAGAGAGCAAGATACAGCCCCAGAAGCAAACACAGGAGTGCAAGGAAGGGGGAAGAGCCACTGCCAGCCCCAAATCAGCACGGGCACAGCAGCCTGCTGACACCACACCCACAGGAGGATGGGGCAGACCATGACCCTTCCCAAGGTGCAGAGCAGCAGTTTGGTGAGCACGCAGGAGCAAGGCACAGACCCAGCCTCTTGGTGTGAATAAAGCAGCCTCACCTGTAAGTCTTGCAGAGCACAAGGCGAGAATACACAGAGTCAAAGTCCCGTTCCACTTCCCGGCTTGCAGCCTAGTAAGGCAGAGGGACAGTCAGTACACTCTGCCCTACAGCCCCCTCTGGCAACACTGCCCCACCAAGGGAACTGAGACATCTCACCTCTTCAATGAACAGCCAGGGGTGGCAGGGCCCCCCCAGCAGAGATGGCTTCTTCAATCCATGTTCAAATATGGACTTCAAGGCTGGACACAGTGTCCCTCGCACCAAGTCCGTCACCCCTTCCGTGACTGAGTCATCTCCAGCGATCGAGTACTGAGGAACACGAAGAGCCAGCTCTCAGCATGCAAGTAAGGGGGCAGAGCATGGAGGTGGTTCGCTCACCTACAGCTTCTACAGCTTCTCTTCGAACACCTCCTCCACTCCCAGGTGCCCACCAGCCTCCTTGTCTTAACCCCTTATGCTCTTGCTGACTCTTGCATAAGGCACCATGTTCAGTGCTGCTCCCCTAGAATTTTGCTGGGACACCAGGACCTTTGTGCCCAGGTGCTGCCCAGGAGACCACACAGGTGACTTCAGCACCATCCTGGCAGCGTCAAGCATGTAAGAACTGCTGCGGCTTGGTGTGATGCTGACTGAGCCAAGGTAAGAAGGACTTGCATTGAGGGTTTCTGGGACTCTGTAAAGCTGATAAAAGTCAAGGCAAATGGGGGCAGATTGGAAACTCTCAGGTCAGCTGGTACACCACTCCAAGGGATCACCCTGACACGCTGTTAGCATGAAGGATATTCCAAAATCAGGATGAGTGGGATCCTCTCTATTTCCACAGCTGGGAGAAGAACTGCTCAGTAGTGCTGCGTGTGTTTATACGCAGAGAGGTGACGCGCATCTAAGGAACCAGCCCTGAGAAAGGGGTGAGGAAGCAAGCGAGATGTCAATAGTGACATCTCTCATGGGGCTTCTCTTGGGGGTCTCAGGTCAGCCTTTGAGCCCTTCCTCACTCTCCAAATGCTGAGGAGGAGCGGGAGAACAGGGCCTCCTCCACTTCCCCTGAAAACTGCCTAGGCCAACAGCTGATGACATTTGTCTCCTACCCGTTACCCCAGCCTCGGGACCACATTGAGGTATCTGCTCTAGATAGGTGGCATCTCACCACTGCTGATTTTGAGAGGAACTGAAACAGAGTGCCCCCCTGGGCACAGCTGCTTGGGCAGAATCCACAACCACAAAGCATGAGCAAGATCCACAGGCACAGCCTCAAAGGAGGAAGAGAGCAGCAGGGAGCAGGCAGAAACACTGCCCACAGGAGGATCCTGCTGCGTACCTGCCTGGTACCTTCTCAGCTTTCCCAAAGCTCATCTCCAGGGCCCTTGCAAGCCCAGGCATCACACTCAGCTACCCCCTGCACCCCTGCAGCCCTCTGGGGCCCTCATTCTCCACTTGATCACAGCAGGAAGTTGAGCAAACAGGCTTAGGAAGAGATAAGCTGCCTGATCACATCACTAAGCGCTCAACAGCCAGACAGAGCAAACAGGCTCAGGAGGGAAATCCATGGCTCTTTTCAACTATGTTTTTTCAGTTATGATATGACTCTTTCTTTTGTTGTGGTTTTTTTTTTTTTTTTTTTTTTTAATTACCTCTTTACTCCGCTCATCCAAGATCTCCACAAATTTTGCAGGAAACCAACCTACAAAGAGTGGACAAAGACATAGACTCTGAGAAACCCCTACACAGAAAAGACCAGAGCTCACTGGAAGCCGAGAATAAACGAGAGTTCATAGGGTCCAACCCCAAAGAAGGAAACAAGCAGCCTCAAAAATCACAAGAATTAAGGCAACTGCAAGAGGAAGCCAATTACAGGACACTGCCCACAAGCAGCCGAGATGACATGCACCCAACCACCCTGTGCCAAGAGAAGGATGGAGCCTAAAGTTGCTGTTTGCAAGAAGTAAGCAGGTAGCTGCACCACTGCTCTCAGACCCTGCTTTAACATTCTCCTTGGCTCTGGCAGATGCTCTGGGTAACTGGCAGAGCCTTTGCTGCAAACATGCCGGAGCGGTTGCTGTGGATGAATGGATGCTCCACATCTGGCCCCACTCTCCCCAGTGCAACCCATCCTGCTCTCACCTCTCAGTCCATTCAGCTCTCCCACCCAACAGTGCTCATCCTTCTGGGAAATTATCTGAAAAACAGGGAGTAGAAAACACTGGTTGAAGAGAGCGCAGTGCCGGGAGGGCTACAGCTGCCCGGCTGTGTGTGCACAACGAGGAACTGCTTTCTTTCCAACTGTTTCGCCAACGTTCTCTTCTCATGCGTCCCACGGCTTTCAAGGGCAAAAAAAGCTACTGCGAACACAACGCTATCCCTGTTTCCCCCAATTTCACATGGGACACCCACAGCTAAAATACAAATGGATGCTGTTACAGTCTTACCACAGCTTAGTGCGCAGTGTTAAACCAGGACCCAAGTTGGACCAAATCAATGTTTTGCTTATCTGTATGGCAGCCAGGAAAGAGACTCTGTGGTTGCATTGAGAACGACCCACAAGACAACACTCACAGGAACAAACTGTCTCATCCCCAGGCAGCCCCCAGAAACACCATCTGCTTCCCTTGGACTCCTAACTGGGCTCTGAGCTGATCTCCTCCTCTCTTTCCCTGCAGAAGAGGCAGTGCAGCGTCCCAGACAAGTTGGGTCTGCATGGCCCTGCTCTGGTCCCTGACGCACCGTAATGATGTCATTCTTGCGAAAGCCCAGCTCATCGTCATCGTGGCGCTCAAAGTCCAGTAGTGCCTTGGCTCGTCGTCGTCGGTTGCGGGAACAGGCCACATAGTTCTCGTGGTCCCGCTGGTGGCTTTCCATGCTGTAGTCTGGAGTCAGATCCTAGCATGCATGTGGATGAAGAACAAAGAGGAATGAAAAGCAACAGATGATTCCCAGCTAATCTGCCAAAGCTTGCATGCCCCCGTTCCCAAATCTTTTCCTTCTCCTTCCCAAACCTTTTCTTTCTCTAGCAGGCAGACCACCTCTCAGCATAGACCTCCTCCAACCAGGGATGGATTGAGCAACCCTCACCCTCCACCCATTACGTTTGGCATGTTCTTCCTTGAGCCCACATTCAGGAGCATTTGAACAGCCCTGTCCTATGGCGGACACTCAACACTCATGCGTGGAGGACACAGCAGTGCAGACCCAGGTGCTCCCACTCACAATGCTGCAGTTTTTGGGATCCACACACTGGAAGTGCCGTGCCACCTGGAGAATGGCCTCACGCAGGTCAGCCACTAGTTCCGTCTGTTTGATGTTCTTGGCTTTCAGTGCCTCCAGATCGTCATCCCCTGGGGCAGCCCACACAGCCAGGGGGAAGGGGAGGAAAGGAAAACAAGTATGAGGTATTTATTTTTTTGTTAACATTAGAAATCATTGATTCTGCAGAAATAAAAAAAAAGCCTGGCATTAGAAGTGCCTACCCGAAGGCTGTTACTTACTGCAAATCTATTCAATAATGTAAACAACCAATACCAATTTCACTGTCTCAAATTTTAAGGAGCTGGTATTTCAAACCACATATGGAACTGGAAGATATCATCTTTGATCTGTCTGGACAACTCAGTATACCACAGTACCACATACTACTTTAGAGAAGTGTCTACACAGTATATAGACAGCTGAATGGTGGGACACAAAACTAGGGAACTTTCAAAAATTCTCTTCAACTGAAATTCTCTTGAAACTGAAACAGCTTTTGGTTGAAGTACTTCTGATTTTTGCATACCTCGCAGGCTGAGAGTATACTCTTCACTGAGTCTTGAAAAAGATGCGAAAAACCAAGACAGCCCACTTTCCTGTGTCAGTCTGGAAGTCAGAGTCATGACAGAAAAGCCACCACATACTTAAGACCTCGACTTCCCTAAGAGCAAGTTTTCAAAGGTTTTGGGTCTACAGAAGTGGTCGTAAGTACAAAGAAAAAAGTTACCAAAGCATCTTTCAACTGTCACTAATTCCCCAGGAGTTTTGACAGCCTATCACTATTAATTTATGCAGAGAGATACCTAATGGGATGGATTCTTTATACAGTTAATGTATCTGAATGCCTTAAAAATTAGGTACGTGATGTTTGGGAACAATGAACCATTTGCTTTTTTTTCTAAAAAAATTCAGTTCGTTTTAAATTGAAAGTGTATTTCTTACACCTGTTTTTGCTCTCCCTATAATATAGTGAAGAGGTGGTAGCTTGATTAACAAAATCAATATTTAAAACAACGTATTTTTCACACTGACTCCAACTTTTATACACAGCTTTTATGCAAGACCCAAGTAAATCATTGGCTAGCAAATTAGTACTCTGCTTATCTTCAAACAGCATTATAGAAACCAATATGAATAAAGTATGGCCCCAGCTACACAGCTGCTGCAACAGCTATGTATACATGAAGCTTCTGCGTATTGAAAAGTGATTAACAGTATCTTTTAATCACAAGGGATCCTAATTAAAATACTAAAACTTTAGGAACATTAACAGAAGAACAAAATTAGATTTAAAATTATTTTTTACAATTGTCTTCTATTTGCTAAATTAAATTATTAGAGAATCAGACACAAAGAGCTTAAGAGAAAAGTGAACTTTGCTTCTGGACTAGAAAAACTTTAGGGCATACTTACTCCCAGTCCAAGCAATGAAAATTAACAAAACCTCCTCCTCAGTGGCCAGGGGTAGGAAATAGAGCATGTAAGAAGTCTCACTACAGATTCACAGATACAAAGACTGTAAATAGATAGGTGATCACGCAGACGGTGGGGATTCCCAGAAATTTCACGTTGCTAAAACAGAATGTGAGTAAATAAGAAACTACTCAACCACAGCCACGCTAGCTCTGTGGGCTGCCCTCATTTACATAGGTCACTGATTCCTCCTGTCATCATTCAGTTCCTTCTGGCCAAAATACCGTGCTCTTCCCTCTGCACTCAGATCCATCCCACCCAAACACAAGGAGGAGATACAAGAAGGAAGTTCAACAACCTTTCACCTTAGAACATACATAATACAGAGGAAAGAAACAGGGGTTTCCATCAGATGCACCTCACTGCACCCACCACGCCTGCACGTATGTTTCTAAAACAGGAAACCAGTGTGGGACCAGCCACGTGTGAGGAGGCTCTATTCTGGGCCTGCAAAGACTGACTAGCTGCACGATGGTGCAAAGGAGGACTAGGTCTCCTGCATTTCCTTCTTGCAATCCCTATCCAACAGGAAAAGGGCAACACGCACATCTTGTTCTCCACCAAACTACCTTTCGCTGTTTCTTCTTTCTACTCCTTCATTAGAAATCTGGCCCAACTCCTTGAATCTCAGCTAGAGAAAGCCCTGGCCAACCTGATCTACCATGAGCAGGGGTCTGGCTTTGAGCAGGAGAGGTTGGAGTACAAACACTAGAGGTCCCTTCCAAACAGGGCTCCTGTGATTCTACGACTCCCATCCAAGTCACTACTAAATCTGCATTCACTCTAAGGAAGAAGAATTAACTTCTGGGTAAGTTCTTACTCTCAACCCAGACAAGGGCTAGGTACCAGCTCTACACAGTAACTATCGCAGGCAGCAGACTTCACGGTTAAGGTCGTTTGCCAGTTCCCAGTATAAGGCAAATTTATCACATCCAAGCTCTCCTTCCCCTCACTTGGGATGAATTTTTCCATTCTGGTCATCTGCTGCAGGATGATAACTTCTCTATTTTAACGAACGTTTTAATTACTAAAAATATTAGTTAAAAACCATGCCAATCGCTGTACAGAAATCCCACTAAAATGAAAAAAACCCCACCATCAATTATCTCAGTTCTACCATTGATACATTTTGAAGGTTGAACCTATAATTTATCTTTGTGCATGGGTATAACTCACTATCGCTTCCATAAAGCCGCTCAAACTTGGTCAAGGAAACTACCTGAGGCACAAGAAAGATGTGTTTGGCAGCTAAGTTCCCTGCAGGTTCAGTCTGCACTGACTGTATGATAACACTACATATAAGAGGTCTGAGTTAAGCTTGCACAAGCAACCTTCCTGCATTTCTTCACTTCTGCATGCTTGACTTTACAGCTTTGTCGGTCTTCTACCATAACTTTTATATGTAATGCTGTATGTGCTTGTAGCAAGCCTGTGACAATATATCAGCTTCCTGGAGAACACCAGAAATGCTCTTCTCTGGAAAGATGCACTTTTAGATTTATTCAGGCCATTTCAACCACAGTAGGAACACTATTTGAACCCTGTAAATTCAGTATGTTGTCTTCCCCCGGAAAAACAATTTCTGTGGTGAGATGTGGCAATTTCAAGAAAGCTAACCAGTTGCAAGGAAAGTGATGACAGTGAGGCTTACAATAGAGAGGACTATTATGGAGTCCCAGAAGCAAGTTACGATTAAACCCATGCAAAACCTATTCTGGCCCTGTGCTTTCTGGACATCTGCTGGCTTAGCTCATAAGCAAAGAAAATCAAGACTCAAAAGTGTTCACAACATCAAACTCTCAGAGTAAGTAAGGGGGAATATATCAGTGATGTTTGTATTTATAAATTTTGATGAGTGACCATCCCGCCCTGTCTCAGATCTTCAGAGATGTTCCTGAACTGAGCAGACTAAGATCATACGGTCTGCCAGAAAATGTGTTTGATCTGTTGGTCAGTGCAAGAAGGACATTACAGCTAGGCTGAGCTACAGCCCGCTATTAGTCACCATTTAAGGACTAACCATCTAACCTAAAATTCACTTTCTGAGCTCAGACCAAAGCAAGCAAGTAGAAAACTGCACTTCTTTCTTCTCATCCTTCAGTTCTGGCTCCCTTCTCTTCCTTTGTCTCAGTGTTTCCCTGCTTTGCTCATTCCCCTCCCTCCTAGGCTGCTAGGTGCATCAGCACCATGTGAAAGGCATGGGATTGCCCTTACCAAAAAACAGAGAGGTGATGCCAGATTTCCTGCGCTGGGTCCTGCGCCGCACAATCTGAGGCAGAGGGGAGAGAGAGAACAAAACGCACAGATTAGGACAGATTTCAGAAATAAAATAAAGCAATCCTCCATACAGGTCAGGTCGGGGCAAGGGGTCCTGACAGCTACCACTGGAAGGGGCAGGCAAGTGAACTGGCAATTTTAGACAGGAGTTGTTCTGGTTCTAACACAATGAATCAGCTCTACTGCTTGATACGCTCCATATGCAATGGGTTATTTATAGCTCAATTATCACGAAAGCATAATTGGAGTTCAAGAACCAACCACGATTTGAGTGAATAATTTTAGTTCTAATTCTGCTTGTTGCCAAAAGCAGTTCTACACGTAATTATATATAAATTTCTAAGTGGATGCCTATTACCTTTTAGTATTGCAGGAGCGTCTTGCGATTAGCACGCAGACGAGCATCAAGAATTTATCTTCCACGCAGACTTGACAAACAGGAGCTACTACATCTGCAACTGCAGACTGTAGTCCAAGATTGAACACAGGTGCATTTTTTATTCAGCTTCTCAAAGGCTGCTGCTGTTTTCTGACTGTACCTTCCAGAGTTATTTTAGTGTATCAGTTTCTTACTAATGGATTAACTCCAGTTCCTACTCTGCATGCTGCAAACAAATTCTGCTGAAAGCATATGGTGTTTCTTCTAGTTTCCATTAATAAAATGCACCACTTTCCATCATAAGTCTCATTAATGATAATTACAATCAATGTCAATATCCTTTTCACCTGCAATTTGTCAACTAGGACAGATCTGGCAGCATTTCATTGGTACAGACCTCCCCCTCACTTCCCAATACCTTTTCTCCACTGGATGACACAGTCATCCTGGAGCCAAAATCCTCTCAGACAGGAGGATCTCTTGCTCACAAACAGCAATTGGGAGGAAACACATAAAGGAATGCCAAAAACTGAGCTGCAGAGGCAGATGGAACTCTGTGCACTCACTTTGGATAAATTGTTGACAGTGGTGCTGGAGTTGAGCAGCTGCCCTTGGTCAGCAATGAGGTAGGCCAAGTGTTTGCGACGCTGGGTCTCCACCGCCACATCTGTCAGCGAGCCAGCCACGCGCATAGCCTCCCGCAGCAACACATCTGCATCTTCAATCTGGCTTGGGATGTCCGAGAGCGTGTTGAAGATTGAGGCAGAGTTCTCGGACTGGATTAGCTCATCCTCCTGCAAGGATGCAATCGTTTTGCCACACAGAACAGCGAGCATGGCTGCTACGCTCTTGGGGCTGCTAGATGCAATTTTACATTAAGTGTACAGCCTGGGCCAGAAACAATGCAGATACGAGATAATTCCATAAAAATTTCAGTAGGAGGAGTTCAAGCTACCTATGAGAGAGGAACAGCATCTTTTACTACTCTCTGCAGTGAGATCTGACCCCAAAATTCAAGCTGGCATGTTTATGAATTACACCATCCATCGTTGAAATGAAGTCAAATCAGCAAGGAAAGACTAAACAGAAGCTATTCTGCACCCACTGCCAAGACTGGGCACAGCAGGGATCTTGCTGGGGACAAGGGAATGGAAGCTGCTCGGTCCCTCACACTACAGAGCGCCTACCATGTCAAACTGCCCCACCTTCCCCGTACTCACAGCAGGCTCACCCTTGCCCTTCCCACAGCAAGCTGAACCACAAAATTATTTTTTGCATAAAAAGGAAAAGATCGGGTGGTTCAATGTAAGACAGCCAAACCAAATGTAGTCAGGACAATGGTAATCTCTTGGAGCATCCAACAGTGCCATCAAAAGCTCCCCAAATGACCCCAATCTTGGCTTTATATATCTGCTCAGAGATGGTGCAAAACCAGGAAGTATCTTGGTTTAGGTAAACTGGACCCTCGGGTTGGGATCTAGACCGAATAAAGGGGGGCAGCTGATGGGGTTTAATTATGAGGGAACAAATGAGGTAGGCAGGGGAAACAGCAGTCCCTGAATCCTGTGAAATGCCTTGCAAGTTCTTCACAGCCCCCAGTTCCGAGGATGGCAGGAGGTCGTCTTCCAGAGCACATTCCCAAACCACACACAGGAAGCGAATACAAAACTCTCTTGCCCCTAAAACTCAGAATTAAACACTGAAGTACAACAAAGGACAAAGAGGAGGTGGGAATTACCTTCATACTGAGCATGCCCAAAGTGAGCTGGAACAGCACCAGAGACCCCTGGTAGAAGAAGAGGTCCCAAATACGTAGCAGCAGCTTGATGTGGACAACACTAGCGAAAGAGGTGAGGAACCAGTGCAAGGTAATCAAGGAGAGCTCTGCAAATAAAGATACAGAAAAGAAATATGACAAGGGAAGTCAGCCAGCTAGTGAAGATGGACTCTCCTAAGTGCTTTCCTCCCAGCCCAAAGATGACCATGCACTGCCTTCATGGCCAGGAGGTTTGCTCCTAGCCCTGCTGCTCTCCCTTTGCGAAACAAGAACAATAATTTTTGTCTGCATGTCACCCTGGCAAGAAAAGCTATGGTTTCTGGGGCACACTTTTACCAATGTCGTGCTCCTGGAGCAGCTTGTCCAAGCGGGGCAAGTACTGCACGATGAGCTGTCGCAGGACACGCTGGTCAGTTTGCACGCCCATCAGGGTGGTGCTGAAGTAGGAGGCAGGAACCAGTTCCTCTATGATAGCACACATCATCCAGAAGGCATCTTCCTCCTCCAAGAAGAGCAGCAGAGAGGCAGCCACCTAGGATTTTGAAGGAAGAAGAACTGCATGTCCTAAGAGGAGCAAAACTCTTTCCCCACTTCCTCAGATGGAGAGATGGACCAGTATCTAGGTGACCAACATCTTCCTTCCTCTGCAGCAGCTCTCCTGCAGTCTCCCACTGAAGTGATTTCTCCTCAGTGTAATGCCTGTCCCTCCCCAACAGATGGACTGAATTCTTCCACATTTTTGGACACGTGGTGCTACTCTGTTCTCCCTTCCCTAGGACAAACATTCCATGTGGAAGGGATTTCCCTTCAGCTCATCTGGAGGCCATAGCATCTGGCAGCACTGCCTCAAAACACTTGCCCCAGCATAGCCACCACAGACGAAATGATCCCTATCATAAAGCCACTCTGAAAGCAGGTTACCATGCCGGTGCCTTGGCAATATCCAATCTCTGGGTACAGCCAGGCAAGTCCCCGTAGTATCCTGCGTAGCCGTGGCACCCCGATACTGTTCATGTTGGAGAAGCAGGCGTTGCTGGGCATCGTGCGGAGCAAGTCCTTTTCAATCTGTGAGACAGCCATAAGCAAGAACAGGGTCAGCTAGCAGCCTCTGAACAATTGCCTTCTGCTCTCTGCACTTCCCCATGGCCTCTTGCCTCAGGGGACTCTGCTCCTCACACTCATGCGTAAGTTGTTAGGCACCAAAGAAGATGACCCAAGCACCTTGGGTCAGTTTAACAGCCTTCACTGACATGTCAGAAAAAGCCAGTGCAGACGGTGATGTGGTGTCTCCCAAGAAATACTTGCCTAAACTCAGCCCCCAGCTTCACCACTGAGAATAGCAGGCATACTGGTTGGGAATTTCATCTGCTTTGATTTCAAGCAAGGCTTCCCAACAAACCTACCCCATCAAGAAACGAACAATCTGGCTACCTCTGTGACAGGGGACTTGGAGGTGAAGAGCCCACAGATCTCCCTTGGGCAGTGTTGTTCTTCCTTCCAATCGTCTTGCTGGTGTTCAGAGACTTTGCATTTGAAAGAACAAAGAGAGTCCCTGGAAGCAGCTGCCACTACCTCAACAGAGGTGCATCTGTCAGCCTTTCACCCTTCACTTCCCTCAATGAATATCAGGATGTTTGCCAGGATGCAGCACTGTTTTCTAGCCTGCAGGTACCATGCGTCCAATCACTTCCCTGCTTTCCTAGAAAGGAGGGTAGCTGCATAGTTGCTATTCCAACAAAAGGAGAAATATGCCCAACAGGATCAAGCTTTACCAGGATTCAACCACACATCCTCTCAACTGTCCCTGCTGCAGATGTTAGGTAGGCACCCCTCGCTCCTCACGCAGCAAATCTTGCCCTTTCTCCTCACTCCCTTATGCCCAGTCAGCACTAGGCAGTATCTCCTACCTGTTTGGCAGCAATGGTTTCATCATTAGAGCTGTTTTTCACGATATCCCGATATGACATCTCTGAATTCCTCTTCTTCTGCAAGGCCCCCGACAGGCGCATCCACAGCTGGGAGGAAAGGGTGAATAGAGTTAGGAAGCATCACTAAAACAGCCAGAGAACGCCATAATCTGGCACCCTCTGAACCAAGAGAAAGTAGTCTCGCTCCACTGTCTCTTAGACCAGGCAGGAGAGCCTGCCCAGAACAGGCAGCACTCTTACCTGTGGCCTCATGCTGTGCGGGATGCCAGCTAGCACCAGGGAGCGCAGCTTGTCTGAATGTGGTAGGGTGACCTCAATTTTGTCCCAGGTGAGGTCGCCCACGTCATGGTTGTGTGTGAATTCCAGATGAGCCTGCCACTTGAGCCTCTGCTGCGGCTCCTCCGTCAGTGGGACCCCCAGAAGCTTGCTGGAGTTTGGCTCAGCACCATCTGCCTCAGCAAAGGGAGGAGAATGAAACGCAGACAAGTGAGAGAGGGGACAGCAAAGGGAACAAACACAGGGCAGGGTGGGGAGTAGGAAGACCATCTGAAGAAAGCATATTAAAAACATTCACATCTTCCAGCCAGAGCAAAGCTTGGTTTCTAACTGTCTTATCCATGCAGCGGATTTTATGGTCATAAGCAAAAGGGACTGGGGCCTTGAGAACTACGAAGCTGTCAGCAGGCTTCTAGTCTCTACTTACTCATGATTTA
Organism: Rissa tridactyla; assembly: GCF_028500815.1. NCBI lineage: Eukaryota > Metazoa > Chordata > Aves > Charadriiformes > Laridae > Rissa > Rissa tridactyla. Next base: position 163,930,978 of record NC_071466.1, on the reverse strand, counting down.
GAGCAGAGCGTGGCTGGAATTAAACAAGACCCTGGCAGCAGTCATCCTGCTGGGTTTTGTAAGGATCTGTAAAGGCTGACAAAAGCATAGCAAGCCTCAGAAGTGGCAACCAGAAGCTATATGCTCATGTAAGTACTGAGGTGCAAAATGTTAACTTTGGGGGTATTTAATCAACAAAAACGCTTTAATAAAGACACTTCCAAATTCTCAATGAGAAAGCACCTTAACCTGAGGCTGGCTTTCTAAAACAGATACTTTAGCACAAGTACAGGTTTGACGTAAGGCCCTCTGTCCTTCATCATATAACACATCTCAACGATGCAGTCCAAATCTTTCTGCTGATTTTATAATGCACAGGTCTATCAAATGTTCTGGCTGAAGGAAATCACTGTGTCCTGTCCTCATCTCCTGGACGTTGCTTCAATGACTCCTCTATGACTCAAGGTGCCTCAGGGTACACATGCAAACAACTTCTGCCCTTGCACCACATGGCCTGAGCCCTAAAAACGTCCTCTCAGAGCACATACAGCAATTCCTATGTCCCCCACTCCTTTCCCTTCCTCTTTGCAAAGGCAGCCAGCTGCTGTAGCTCAACGCCCAGCTGCAATAGCTCTCCACACCTCCTTCTATTTGGTTGCCTGCCTCTGTATCTTGCAGGAAAACCAGGATGTGGGTTCTGCCCCTAGAATTTGCCCTACACTTTGCCGAGCTACTGGGATGGGTAGAACTCATACTGCTGCCACTGACCTTGGCCACGAGTTTTTCATCAGACAGCACATGTCACTGTGCCTGCTATCAGCGCTTACAGTGCTACTGAATGTGACGGAGACCACACTGTGAACTGGGAAAGTCGCCCTTCCCCAGCACGCAACTGCTAATGGAAATGGTAACTTCCTCTTGACTTTTCTCTCTCTCACCCGTGGCACAAGTATAAGGGGATGGAAATAACTTTGCTGCACAGTCTATGCTCCAGCCTCCCATAAGGCCAGCACGTCTAATGCACTTGATTACAATGGTAGGATACAGAAAGATGACAAAGGTGGGTAGACAAAAGCTAGCACAGAATGGTTGCAAAATCACACTGCCATACTCGAAGCATGGGAAGGGCTGGACACAGAACACAATGGAAGGGGGAGGGATGGGACTGGCTTTACCTTCCTTATCAACTCGGAAACCGAATTCATCATAGCGGAACTCTGGCTGCTCGATGGATTCTTCTTTCTGGGAGATGTGAGGAAGAACAGACACTTTCACCAGTTTAGCACTGAACAACTGAACAGACAATGTGGATATTGCTCCATCCCACTACTGTGTGCACTGTGCCCTCTGAGCAACTAGACTCCTTGCCCTTTTACTTTCAATGCCTCCCACCACAATTCCCAGGTGGGCAGATCTTGCATGTGATTCCCATTTTGACTTCTCCATGGAAGTTGTGAAGCCCTGCCTTCACACCTGCACAGATTTTCCCAGCAATCCTTCTCCCAGCAGGGCTTGAGCACAGCATCATATCAAGATCAGAACTTCCCACCTGGAGGGGCACACAGCCCTCCTCACAGAATCCACGCACATCAGCTAAAGTGGTCTCTACTGGCTGCATCTCCAACATACAGCCGTCCTCTGTTACCTCTGCACACATGCTGCAAATTCAGCCCCCTGCATTGCTCCATCTCCTGCTTGTTGCTTTCAGATTTCTCTGAAAGACAGCAGGCAAAACTGGGATTTGCACCTATGTAGCAAACCTGAATTATAAGCCAAAGGAAATTAAGGTCCATGACCCAAATCTCAACTTTCCTCATCTGTGCTCATGGTTGGCAACTGGGGTGTACACATTGGAGGTTGCAATGGGCTTTTTTTAAAGGAGTGCATGCCCTTACAGATACCTCCCCTTTCCTGCAAGCCCACCCGCCCTTCCTGTGGGGTCTTGCAAGCATTGCACCCAGGCAGCACCCAAGAAACATCTTCTAGCATAGCTCCACAGTAAGTTTCAACCTGCTTCACTGGGCTCAGCTGCCTTCAAGCAAACACTGTGGGTAAGTTACAAAATTCCATGGCTGCTTCCTTCCTCCCTGCTCCCCCTACCTGGTGACAAGTCTTGAGGCTAGTATTTCCTGCCATGCACAAGCCATCCAGAGTAGCTTGATGGTGACAGAGACTCCCTTGAGGGTGTCAACATTTTTACAGTGGAGCAATAGTTGCAAAACGGCAGGGCAATAATTCACAGAAGTTACTTTGTGCTCTGCAAGATCCTCTTGCAAGAGCCAGCATGCAGCCGCAAAACACATGAAGTTTAAGTTGCAAACGAGCATCCACAACCAAACCACTGGAGGAAGAGTGCATCTCTTCCTCCTTTGCCCTGTGGCTTTCAGAGACCACCAGAAATCACCAGGGTCCCTTTACTTCCGTGCAGAGCCAGAGAACACCCCCTCCCTGCCCCACGCCATACCTGTGTGTATTTTGCCAGGATCTCCTGAGGCCAAATGCTGGGAGTGAGTGCTGAGAAGGGACCCCCAGCAGAGGGAGTGTGATGGCCTAAACAGAAAGAGATCAACATATAGCAGTGAAAACCTGGAAGATTCCCTTAGAAGCACACTCGATACAGACTGTTCCAGCAAGAGAAGGACACTCTCAACAGTTTACCACTACTCTAGACATTCAGACAGCTCCCACTTCACCAAGAAAGCAAGTAATTTCAGATGTTTTTTTTTCCTTATCATCAAGAAAAAAAAGCAGAAAGGCAAAACGGAGTTCCCTCTAAGAAAGAAATGTACAGGGAAGAGAAAGAGTTCCGTGGCATCATGTGATCTTTCTTCTGCTTAGAAAAGCTGTGTGGTCAGTGCCAAACCAGATGAACTACTACCAAAAAATTATTATGGAGAAGTAAATGCCTCCTACGGAGGCATTGACCCCAGCATCAGCAGCACTCCAGCATTCCCCAAAACTTTGTCACCCAGGCACCAAAATTGAAAATCAGAGCCCTCAGCAAGATGCTCAATTGCTTCCTTTCCTCCAGAAGAGCTGGGATATTGTCAGATCACGTATAGAGAGCTGCAGCAATGACAGCATGCCTATCATCTTGGCTGTGTTCAAGATAAGCACCTTTCCAGTCTCGGTAGTGTCCTACTGAACAGCTTCCCTTGGAATAAAAGCAGACATCAAGTTCTGCAAATGAAGCAGATAAGCACGTCCCAGGTCTTCCACTGTGCCCATCACCAGGAAAAAGGTTTACTTGGCTTTGAAGTATAGTATCCCGCAGGGTTATATGCCCTGAAATAAAGGCCGTAGCTGTTTAGGAAGGTTTAGACAAAAATACAGGGTGGGTGAGTGGGCCACTGTAAGAAGCAGGCAACCTAGTTTCAATAAAGCTTATATTTCAGTAGTCCACAGATGAACTCCAGTAATTCTTCAGCCTTCTGCCTGCCCTAGAGCTACCATTGTACAGCAAAAATCTCTCAGCTTTGCCTCCACTTTGGGGCAAATCTTGAGAGAATAGAACCAAGCAAATCTTATGAAAAACAGGGAAGGCAGACTACATTTCAACCTCCTCCTTCCTCTGTGTTCAATGGCTGAAGCAGCTTCTGCAGGCTTCAGCACAGGGTAAAAGAAGGAACTGAGTCCACTCTGAGTGAAAAGGCAGCTGGGTCACAAAGAGTGGGGTCATTTCCTCTTCCCCAATTTGACCAAACAGTATGTGAATGTAAAGAATGGCTCTTGGAACAAGTAACTTTATTTTACTAAGTTGTAGCTGAAGAAAGAACAAGCAACCAAACAAGAAGATACTGTGCCCATTTTTGTCTGCTCACCTGACATTGCGCTAGGGAAGGCTGAGTAGCAGAGGCTGCCAGCAGGTCCAGAAATGCTGTTCTCAGAGATGGGAGGTCACTATCCTGTTATAAAAAGGAAAAAAATATAACCAAATTAGTGACGAGAGAATTCAATTAGCATCTAAGAACACAATGGGGACAGACACAATGGGGACAGACCCTCACACACAACTTCCCCAGGAAAATGAAATCCCTTAGTATGTAAATTCCCCATAGGAAAATTAAATTCCAGAGACTGGAATTTCCTCTTTGTTTCATACCTACCCATCAGCTAGAAAGAGCACACTGACATTTACCAAATCCCTTGAGACAGTAACAGCATAGCTGATAGAAAAAAATGTCAAAAATCAAGTCAACTTTCATTGCCTTTTCCATCGCATGTTGTGAGTCCCTCATTTAATTACAGATACTATATGGAGAGTCCCATATTTAACTATGAATACTAAAAAAACACCTTGTACATCATCATTCTCTGAATATACTGCCCATGGAGAAGGGACTAGAGTGGTGAAAAGTGTACAGGGGGGTATCATTAGAAGCAATAAGCCTGAAAGATTTTAGGGGTAGCATCACAGAAGCAAAGTGTATTAGGCTGTGCAATACAGCTCCCTGAAGGGAGCTGGGAAAGCTTCTGACAAGGATTTTTTGTGATGAACTGGACTAGGATATGGACAACACGCAAACTAGTACCTCTGCAATGAGCCAGGCTACTCTAAACTGAATCTGGTGACAGAGCTCAGATGATGAAACAGCCTGCATAGCTCCTCTCCTTACTTTCCCAATACCAGTTCACAGCAGATTTTTATAGGGCTTTTCCAGGACAACAACATAATAGTTCAGTAATCAGAGAGAAATATTTTGGACTTTAAGATCAACCTTGTAACTGTACGTGGGAGACAGCAAGAGCCATCTCTACCAAGCAGATAATGCCAGTGCTGGGATGTATCAGTCACTCGCACTTATTTGGGAAAGAACCTGACAGAAACTAACATTTGTACATCTGGAATGGGTTTTCCAGCTTCCCCTTTTCAGTAAAGCTACTTGACTGGAAACTGCTAAAAGGAGGAACCCCAGGGATTTATCCAGCAGTCCCTGTCCAAGTTGTTTACAGTGCTCAATAGTACAAGGTTATATTGCCTTTGCATCTCAGTGAGCTTTTCATTGAGCACTTGCAGCCTGGAAGTGGCTTGATACAGCACTCCAAGATAAGCAGCTGTAAAACACTGCAAAAGCATAAAAAGCATCTGTGTCTGAGAACACAAACGATAAGGCTTCTGCCTCCCAGATTTAAACAGTTCTCTGCATGAGAAAAGCTGGCACAGATGAACAGACACCAACCCTCAGGGCAAAAAGAAAAAAAACAACACACAAAACCAATAAACAAAAAAAGTTCAGCTTTTGTTTCCGAGAAGGAGCAACCACACAATGGCCAGTCACTTACCCACGAGTTCTTCAAATGCTCTTCTGTCCTTCCCACCACTCTAGCCCCACTTGTTCTCTTAGCACCACCTTTTCCCTCAGCAGCTGAAGGTGTTATACCAAGAATTACAAAATGGGCAGCTGCACACTCATTTTACATGGGAACACACACAGCACGCACACCACGCAGGTAAATTTGCTGACAATACTGACTCCCCTTTCAACATCACTGTGAATGTATTTTGATGCCTTTTTTCAGGCTTATCACTGCCCTGTGATCACAGCCTGTTCATGACCCTGCAATATGTCCTTCTCCCCTGTCTTCTCTCAGCCCAGCGAACCCTGTTTCCAGTGTCTTTTATCAGGAATGCAGTCGCTGTTTCAGCCATGTGGCATGTCTGCCATGCTTCTCGTTACCTGTGCCCTGAACCCGTGCTCGGTACCTCAAGCCCGTGATTAGGGATCCCCCTCAGTTATTATTAACCTTCATCCCATGCACAACCACTGCTGAACCAACCTGCTGCAGAGGAGCCAGGCCAGTGTGTTAGGCACATAGGTGAGAAAACACCCCATAACAAGGGAATTAACCACGGTGCTCAGGAAGCAGGGCAGGAGAATGCTGAGGCCAAAAGTCCCTCCTCATACAGATGCAGCAGAGGGGAACACCTTCCCTTGTCCACGTCACTGCACGGTGGCCTCCACCTTGCTGGAGATCACTCCCCTGCCTGCTGCCTGCCCTCCCATCCCTGACGTTAGAGCACTGAACTTGGTGGGCAGGTTTTTCCTGCCTCTGGTTCCTATAGAAACCTTCCTGCAAGCACCCGTCTGGGACCTGGCCCACAGAGAAGCTCACCTTGCTGCTGGCACCCCATGCGGAAGGGCAGGGTGCGGAGTGTGAATCACACCAAGAGTCGGCTCCTGCTGTGGCACAAGGAGGTGGTGCGCCAGGGACTGTGCCAGGTGTCTCCAAAAGAAGGTGCCAAGGCCACTATGTCAGCCCTACAGGTCTCCACCATCCTGCTTTCTGCCCCCTTCCCACTCTACCTCCAGTAAAGCATCACAGGAACTGGGAGGAAGGTTCCCTGATGCAGCCAGGCACCACCCAGTGCAAGCCAGGAGGAGGAAGATGGTATCTGGCAGATGGGATTGAGATAGTAAATTCTTTTTTTTGACTGAGGGATATAAACCTAAAGCATCTTTCCAACTCTCCTAGCCAGGAGACAGCAAGTAACAAAAGGGGCTCCCAAGAAGCCTGTGAAATTCCATGCACAAAATCACTACAGCTAACTTAGCTGTGTTATTTGAGCAGTACACACTTTTGAAAACGAGGAACAGTAAGGGTTACAAAGGAAAAAACACATTAGATCCAAGAAATATTACTGGCACTTCCAAACCCTCAGAAATCTAAAATTAAAATCAGTTTTTACCCATGCATTAAGACGCATCTCCCATGTTTAAGGGCAATTTAAGTTTCCTACCCAAAGCAATTTTGGTCACGCAACAGGTGACCAAAGTCTTTCACGCTTTTGAAAAGTGTGAAAAGTATTTTTTGTTAAAATTAAAATATTATCTGTTATTTGCAGCTTTACTTTTTTGAGTTCAGGCTCTAAAACAAACCACACCACCATTGATTCCAGCCTGCTAGAAGACAGCTACAATGACAGCGTGTGTACCTGAAAAAGATGGCTGCAAGGGAAGCACACAGTCAGCATCAGGTACAGCTATTTGAAGCACTTCAGCTGCAACACCTTTGTCGGAGTTGCAAATACACGTGGTGCAGGATTATATCCAATTAGTTTCTTCCCAGTGTAGGTGTCCTTTTGAAATCGATGTTTGCAAAGGAGACCTAAAAATTCACTTCCACTTGGCAATATGAAGCCTCCTCTGGACACACCTGCTCTTCCACACAGCTGTGATATGAGAGATTTCAATTACCTGGCTTCTTGCAAACACCAGATAACAATCTCCTGCTGCCTATGTTGTACTTGCTTGGCCTCTTTTGCCATGTGATCTCCACTTAAGCCTGCTGTGGTAGCTGCTGGATGTGCTAGACATGAAATTGCGCTGTCAGGAGCCTTTCAGTAGGATCTTTCTTTTGGGACAGAAACACCTTCCCAGGAACGTTCTTCCTCTGCTGATTTTAGCAACAACAAAATAAGAATCCACCAAAAAGCCACCAAAAAAGCAATATACCTCTAGCAGACAGACTCTGCGGAAGACAAACATTTTACAAAGCAATGTGGTTGTATGCTGAAAACATGACAACATGTAATTACGCAGGAGCCGTCAGTGAACGTCGTCAGAAGGACCAGAACAAGCATAACAATCATTCTTTTTAGAATGACTTTCTTCCACTGTCATAGGAACAGCATATGCAACACTGCATGTGTTAAATCCCACTACCATCGTGTCCTGGTTTGAAGTAATACAGAACCAACTTTCTGTTCGGTAATTTTATTTCTTAGCTAGGCCTCTTCTAACGCTCTGCAATTAACAGCATGTTGGGTCAAAAGCGGTTCGCTCAGAGCGATAAGACAGTTTGTGCCAAGGAGTGGTATGCAGAGAGGCTCTTGCTTATACTTATTGCTGTAACAACCAAGGTCAGCTAATTTCATTATTTGCACCATTGGAGGGTCAGAAGGGGAAAAGCGTAGAGGGGTCCCACCTGCAGGGAGGAGCAGACAGGACAGGTGACCCAAAAATTGACCAACAGGGATGTTCTATCCCATCTGCCCCATGCTCAGTATAAAAGCTGAGGGATCAATGGGTCAGCTCTCTTCCTTCAATGGCTGACGTCTGAGGAAGACCCTGCCTGTTCATCTGCCTTTGATCCCGATCCGTGCGCTCCTGACTCCAGCTGTGGAATCCAGTTCCCACCCGTCACTGAGTCCAGTCTGGGACTTCCCCAGTGCCTGCTGGTGACGTCATCCTAGGAGCTTAATACGGTTTTGTGTATACTGTTATCTATTTTCATTATTTCCCTTTTTATTTTATTATTAATATTTCATTAAAGTAGTTTAGTTTCTTCTAAACTCATAAATCTCTTTCTCTCTCCTCCTCCCCTCTGTGTACGAGAGGTTGCGGGGGGAGCATCTGTTGCCAGTCATTGGCCAATTTGGCCAAAACCACAACACACCTCTGGACTGTCAGCTCGTTTCCACTGCTCTCTATTCCTGTCCTTTATTGAAAAATAAAAATGGTTTGGAAAAGGGAAAAGCAATTGCAAAGCCACAGTACTCATCCAGAGGCCACACGGTTAGGTGTGGTTCTAGAAGCCTCTTCCAGCTCAGCTTTTAAAATCCCATGCAGATTGCACCTAAATTAACATTTAGACCAACTCTTCCTCTTGCAGAAATCAGACAAAAATCAGACCCTACACTGAATCAGGCAGTTCATTTCTGTCCTCTCACACCTGGAAAACTTCATTTTCCTAATTAAAATTCTGACTTGCCCAAGAGGAGCTCTCAGCTGGAAGCCCTTTGCCTTCCCTTCCCCCACTGGTTTCTCCTTCAGGTCAGGCAAAGGCATGTCCCGGAGCTGCAAATGCCATTAGTCCCACGAGTCAATATTTGCTTTGCAGGTATACAGTCAGAAGAAAACTCCAGCTTCACAAACAAGTACAGCCACACACCTGACCAAGGGGCAGACAAGATGCAAGTAATTTCTGTCCCTCGCACCCTGACACCCTGCCTTTCTAAGTGATGCAGAATCCCACGCACACACCGACACGCACCTACTCCTGGTTACGGAGTCAATAACGGTGTTGGTCATTCCAAGAACTATCCGTTTAAGGCTTACAAACCACAACCAGCCTCACCCTGCTTTGTGTGTTGCGCAGCACACTACAAACGCAGGAGGGAGGTGATGAGGTGGTAGCTTTCATGATCATTTTCTACCACATGACTTGGAATAAAAAGTTGGGGGACTTTAGCTGCCCTCAGGCAATTTCTCGTAGCAAAGCAAATGAACCAGAGATAAAATAAAAGCCTACGGGTAGGCCTAGGAAGGGGGACGTGAGACTTGGGAAGCAGCAAAGGTGCTTATACCTTATAGCAGCCTTCCAGTACCTAAAGGGGGCCTACAGGAGAGATGGGGAGGGACCCTTTATCAGGGAGCGTAGCAACAGGACGAGGGGGAACGGCTTTAAATTGAAAAAGGGGTGTTAGATTCGATATTAGGAAGAAATTCTTTACTGCGAGAGTGGTGAGACACTGGAACAGGTTGCCCAGAGAAGCTGTGGACACTTCATCCCTGGAAGTGTCCAAGGCCAGGCTGGATGGGGCTTTGAGCATCCTGGTCCAGTGGGAGGTGTCCCTGCCCATGGCAGGGGGGCTGGAACTAGACCATCTTTAAGGTCCCTTCTAACCCGAACCACTCTATGATTCTATGAAGGCTGTGACAGCCTTCCAGAGCCAGGTGGGCAGGCACAAAGGACAAGCTGCTGACAGTGTTATGTGGCTGACTGCAGAGGCATCACTCAGGACTCCAGTGCTGACCAGTCACCAACTGGGATCACATACCAGTGCCTCCTCCCAACTGTCCCAGGGCTTTGATAGAGCAACACGTAACAGAGACAACAAAAAGTAAACCGGAACTCTGTGTCTCCTGCCATAAAGCACCTTGTAGGCTGCTGGCCACGTTGGAAATGTAATTTTGTGCAGAAATGTAACTAAAAGGTGCTTCCATGCAACAGATCTGCTCCCTGCACTGACTGGTGTCCAGCAAGTCTGCCTGCTGTAATGATGGAGAGCCCCAGTGCAGTCGAAGGTACTGAGACATTTCCAGTTTACACAAAAGGAACAGAACAAGTCACTTCCAGTTTCACATCCTTTTCATCTCCATTTTTTAAAGTATGTGAAGAAGCAGAATCCTGGTTCCTACAACTTACACATTGGACAGACAGACCACAGCTAAACTTCCTGACTGAAGTTCAACAAGTCAAGTTTGCCTCTGAAAAAACCTCTACAGAACACCTGCTTAAGTAGAATGTAGATATCCTATATATCAAGATGTATTTTCTTTTCAGAGCAGAACTGCTTTTTATTTATCTCGGTCCAAAGCAGACAGCTGATCTTTTATGAAGGAAGAGGATGAAGCTCTTACTTCTAAAATCTGGAGATAACAAAGGCTTCCCCCATGCGGCTCATGACAAAAAAAACCCACAACTAAACCAGAACCAAACTTACATGTGGCTCTGCTGATTCCCTGTGTTGCTAGCACAAGCTATCACACTTTTAGCCCTGGAAAGAACAGGGTGTCTATCTTTACACAGCAGAGACTCAGCGCCTGCTAAGCATGAACTGCAAAGGTTTCTGATTAGTGTCTAAGGGGGCCCCAAACACGTCTTCCATGAGAGTCAATGTCTGCACAATAAACAGACACTTTCACCCAAATCAGCATGGTGCAGGAGCAGGGTGCTTTTGCAGACCTCTGCATAAACTCATTTTCCCCGAAACTCTCCAGAAGTAATTTTTACCTTCTGGTCCATTGTCTTGGTTTGAGGTAAAACAGAGCCAACTTTCTGTTCGGTAATTTTATTTCTTAGCTAGGCCTCTTCTAACGCTCTGCAATTAACAGCATGTTGGGTCAAAAGCGGTTCGCTCAGAGCAATAAGACAGTTTGTGCCAAGGAGTGGTATGCAGAGAGGCTCTTGCTTATACTTATTGCTGTAACAACCAAGGTCAGCTAATTTCATTATTTGCACCATTGGAGGGTCAGAAGGGGAAAAGCGTAGAGGGGTCCCACCTGCAGGGAGGAGCAGACAGGACAGGTGACCCAAAAATTGACCAACAGGGATGTTCTATCCCATCTGCCCCATGCTCAGTATAAAAGCTGAGCAATCAATGGGTCAGCTCTCTTCCTTCAATGGCTGACGTCTGAGGAAGACCCTGCCTGTTCATCTGCCTTTGATCCCGATCCGTGCGCTCCTGACTCCAGCTGTGGAATTCAGTTCCCACCCGTCACTGAGTCCAGTCTGGGACTTCCCCAGTGCCTGCTGGTGACGTCATCCTAGGAGCTTAATAGGGTTTTGTGTATACTGTTATCTATTTTCATTATTTTCCTTTTTATTTTATTATTAATATTTCATTAAAGTAGTTTAGTTTCTTCTAAACTCATAAACCTCTTTCTCTCTCCTCCTCCCCTCTGTGTACGAGAGGTTGCGGGGGGAGCATCTGTTGCCAGTCATTGGCCAATTTGGCCAAAACCACGATACCCATGAACTTCTGCAAGTCTGCAAACTGTTTATAAGATGTCTGTGGAAGGTAATGTCAACTCTCCAGCTTCTGTCGGATCTGCAAAGCTTTAGGTGTCAGGGTTTGCCACTCTCTTGGTGAGGTGCAAGAAAGGTTAGACTCAGGTCACACTCCTGGACCTCTGTTTTATTACTCTTTGCTCTAGTATTAGCAAAAAGCCATCAGATTCACCTAGCAGGACTCTAAGGGGGTCTCACTTTGTTTGGCTCCAGAAAACGGCTTTTTAAGGAAAGTATATCCCACAGCACTCAAGATTTTCCTCCTTCAGGGCTCTCTTTCCAGAACTCAACTTTCTGAAGAGGCTAGTAACACCCAAAACACCTCTCAGGACTGTTTGCAAAGCTCTTATCTGGCATGTAACGTTAGACTACTTAGATCTTGCTCCTGCAGAAATTTATAGGCAGAGATAACTCAGAGAAAAAAGGCAAAATATACAATGATCATTAACATTTGTAACAAAACAAGACACCCCCCACCCCCGCCCTGATAGTTCCTGTTTCTGGGGATCAGGAAGATTTCTTCTCCAGAACAAAAGGGCTGTCGGGTTATGGACGTTTTCTCTCATCTCTGAATCATCAGGTACTTCCCAGCCAAGAAATACTGCACTGACTGGGCAGTGACAACAGTTCTCGTAGCCATACTAACATCAATATGCTATCTTCTGTTCTTCTATCTCATAAAACAACTGTGTTTTCATTTACTCTCTCAGATACTTACCCTGTGTAAGCTTTAAAGGCAGCACAGAGCTTAAACAAGTCTTTGCATTGCTGACGATACAAACCTGAAGTACCAACACCTCCCAATCTCTTGAGGGACATTCGGGACACTGAACTCATGACGTACAACAAAGCTATTTGTCTACTTCGTCCTACTTGACAATTGCAAAATCTCTATATCCTATCCATTTGAGCTAGGATAGGATCTAGAATTACCAGTGTGATACAGATCATCAAATAGGATCACCACTGATTTAGCTAGAAGAACTACAGGATCATTACACCAAAATACAAGCTGTTTTACCTCTGTCACTGAAGATAAAGTTGCAATATGCCTTAGGATTTATTTTTTTGAAATTTTATTTCCTTCCCATGTTTTGCTGAGAAGTTTGCAATTAACAGCTAGGAAGACAGCTATCGCCCCACTCATTTCCAAAACAGTTACAACTTCAAATGCAGTATAACTTGGGAGGAGTGAACTCACCAATTCCTTTGTTAAAGCATCCCGAATACCAAACATGGTCAGCAGTTTTGCAACACACAAACCAATTCACTAAGAACGGGACTGCGGCTGGCAGCTCATTTTGTACAGATCCCTTAACCAATAACCTCTACTGTTACCATGCCACCTCAGGTAAGAGACGTTGATTTTTAAAAGCTAAACATTTTGATTATTACCTGTCTTTTAAGATTGTCAAGGTCCTTTAGAACACTGATATTTGCAAAAGATACCACCTTGCAGGAAAGCAAGCAACAGGTTAAAAGCACAGCAAAGAAGAAAAACCTGAATGACATCAGCAGAGGCCCCAAAATTAGAGAATCATTTCAGCCCTGGGCAGGTGCGCAGTACCTCCCTCACCTCACCAGCTGCTCTTAACTCTATCATGCCCTGACCAGTGCACTTCCTCCAGAAATATGCTCCTCCTCTCTGCTGCCCCTCATGGATTCCCTTCATCGACGCGTTGCTATGAATGACGTCTCCCTGAGATTACCAAGACACATTATCAAAACATCATCCTAATCAGGAATTAAGAAAGGTGGCACCGTCATTTTAATCTGTTAAATACAGAATTAATGTAACTTTATATTAACACAACACTACCAGTCCCCACCCTGACCTCTTTAATTACACGTCATGCCTCTTCTCACATCCTTCCTTCCCTTTTGATTTGTGAATTCTCCAGGGTAGGAATCCAACTTTTGTTTCTGCATAAAGAAAGCGACACACCGAGCATACAGATCCGGAAATACATAATGAAATAGATCTTTGTTCCAGTGACTGTTTCTTTCCAGGACACCACTACAGACTCTGTAGCAGCTTTAAATCTACTCTAGAATTCAGATTATCCACCAAGCAACTGTATTCCTATCAACATCTCGGCAAAAGCACAGCAGTGCCCCACTCCTGCTAAGCTGATGGCTCCCTCTTGAGCGATTTTAAGATTCAGCCTCTCACTACTGAACACCTATTGCTCTTCATTCCAGCAAGACTGCTTCTCTCTCCCATCTATTGGCACTAAAGGATCCTTCATTTCCTCAAGGCACTTTTACTACTTTATTCCTACCACTTCCCCCCCCCAACATCACAGCAAGCCTTGCAGAGTAAGGCTGAGACATCACGAAATAGAAAGCTATGACATCACATAAAACCCCCCACACCAACAATGAAATCTACTCGTTTAGAAGGAAAGTACCTGCCTAAATTCAGACATCCCGCCAAAGATTAGGAAGGAAGCAAAGCAGACACTGAGAAGAAATTCTTCCTGTCGCATCCTTACCAGCTCTGTGAAACGACACCCACTGTCCCGGAGCCCGCAGATGCTGCCTCCAAAGGGATTTAAATCCCTGTCACAGCTGTTCTTCACTCCCTTGAATTCACATCATCAGGTATGAGGAATTACATTCGTCTCCCGACTTTCTTCTAACATTTATTACAGCTGGCAATCACCGGGCCTGCAACGTGTCTATCTATGCCCGCTGCCAAGAGGATATTGCCATATTTCCATCCCTGTTTCATGACTGTTCCTTCCCGCCCCCCCAAGCCAGACAGGAGACAGGCTTGTCTCTCCTCCGGGGCACCTCCGAAAAGATGCAGGCGGGGAGGGCAAATGAGGGTGGCAGAGCTGGACGGACGAGACCACCAGAGAGTCATGGAGAGGCGAAAAAGCAGGTTACGAGAGAGGCATATCCCGGGGAGCAGGAGGCAGCAGGGACGGAGGGGAGTGGGGAGGGAAGCGGGAAGCAGGCAGAGCTCCCCCGCGGGGAGAACCGTGCCCCAGCCGACCCAGGGAAGGCTGGCGATGAAGCTCTGCACGACATGAGTCACTCGCCGGAGCCCAGACCCTGCGTCAGCGCAGCAGGTGAGCGGCAGCCCCTGCCCGGGGGGAGCGGAGGGACCCCCCTGGCCCGGCCCGGCCCTGCCCGGGGGGAGCTGAGAGCCGCCAGGCCCGACCCGAGAAAGGGGAGCGGAGACGCGGCCGCGCACCCCACGCCCCACACACAGCCCCGGCAGCAGGGCCACCCCAGCGGCTTTAGCCGAGGGGCACCGCCGTAGAGGAGGGGGGTGAGGTCTGCGTGAGGCGCCTCACAGGTGGCGCGCCCAGCACCGGGCAGCCCGACCGCCGCGGAGGGAGGCGCAGGGCTGACAGCCCCGGCGGGCGAGGGGCGGCCCGCCCAGCCCTCCCGCCCGCGTGCAGGACACCCCGCTTCCCCCCGGCCCAGCGCTGCCCGCCACCTCCCGCCGCGGCCGGGCCGCGACCGCCCCGCCGGCTCTCACCTCCTCCCCTCAGCGGAGCCCCCGCCGCGCCGTCCCCACAAGGCGGCCGCCCGACCCCGACCCGGCGGCCCCACACGCCGCTCCGGAGGGGGCGGCGCCGACGCGCATGCGCGGCATCCGGGCGGCGGCGCGGGGCACTGTGGGGGCTGTAGGCCGCGGCGGAGCCGGCCGACCCCTAAAAAGGGGTCTCTCGGCCGCGGTGACGAGGCGTTGAGCAACAGCGGTGGCGCCTCCGAACACGGAGGAGGTGGGGTGGCGGGGGGCCGAGGGCTGGGGAAGGCGGCGCTCAACCCCCCCCGTAGCAGCCGGCGGCTGGAGGAGCTGCTCGTTTCTTTTCCATCGTTCAGGTCTAGATTAATTTCTCCTCCGAGCAGGGCACAGCCCCACTGCTGCTTCACGGGTGGCATCCATCGCTGGCGCGGGCTACAGGGGTACACGTAGCAGAACAGTCTGGAAGAGCGATCCGGCCTCCCCAGTTAGTCAAGAGCTGCTTCTGAAGCCCGTGGTGGTCGTGGCCCGCTCCCAGTGACCAGGGCGAGGGGGGAGCCACGTCTCTGGCTGCTGCCTCTGCCGACCCCGCTGGAAAAAGGAAAGCGAGGTCCCGAACCAGGCTCTTCTAAAGAAGAGTAGAAGCCTCCCAAAGGATCTGTGTGTATCACGTTTTCCAGGAGGGTGACATTTTCCCTATGTCATTGTTACTCTTTTTAAACTCCCCAGGAAAACAAGTCCAATGCCTCACAGGTGGCAGCCTCTACCTAGCACAAAGATTTATTTCCAGATGTTGAGAAAAGATACATTAGCTGTTCCTCCTCTTCTCTGCGCAGGGTTGGTTGCGGTTTTTTAATCCCACAGAGGAAAGAGGACCAAAAAAGGAGGACTTCCCCATCTCTCTGTTTTCTTTCTTGGCTATCCATTTGAGTAATAGTTTGAAAATTGCCAGTGTTCAATTACAGTTATCCTTTTCAAACAGATGGCTAATTAAATGTTAATAGCACGAGCAGGCAAAATGTTTTAAACACCATAAAATTCACAAACATTTGAGACGTTTTGACTGCCACAGTTTAGAGGCAAAGCAAAGCCAGAGCCGTCTAGCTGGATGAGGGGAGATCATGGCCTGAAGCTTCTCACTTCTCTGACTACTTAATATAGACAAGCCTCATTAAAACATACAGTATTTTGCAATCCTCTTTAAACAGTTACGGCCTCAAGGAGAGCAGGTAGCTTCTTTCAATTAGTTCTGCTTTTCTTAATTCTCTCCAGCAATCACACTTCAAAAAGAATCAAATAATGCTGATCATGTCATCTCTGGGAGTCTGAATAAATAACAGAGGTAAGAGGGAGCTTTTTATTGCACTGAAGCAAAAGAAACGTGCTGTGATGTAACAACACTGGAAGAAGTAGTGGAATCATTCCAGTTTAAGTCAAAGGGAGAAGAGTTTGGTCCAGTACTGCACGTCCAGTAAAGCACAGACATTACAAACCAGAGCACTCAGGATCAGAAATAAGACCAAAGCTCTTGAATTTCTCTAGCATCCAATGAATTCCAACACCTTTTTCCTTTCTTTATCAGACAAAACTTACTTGCAGTAGAGAATGACTCTCACATGCTAGGGTCTACCTGCCAGTCACTACCAAGCATCTACAGCCAAGGACCTGGAAAAGTAAATCACAATGGCTGGTTCCTAACCCACACCTGTAAATACAATTTTCAGAAGCTACAGAGCCACAGGAACAGTATTAAACCATGAACGGAGCACCAGTTTGATGAGCCAAGAAGCTCCATGGCCTCTCTCCCTTTCAAGATTCCTAATTTTTTTTGCCTATTTGCTCCCCAGATTATAGTACTCTGAAAGCCAGGACAACCTTTTATCATCTTTTGAGACACTTGTGGAGAAAGTTTAAGAGCAGATGAGTAAGATGGAAACAGGAGTGTGCTTTTCAACAAGTCGAATTCAACAATACACGAATGTCAGGCAGCACCTGGCATTGCTCTTTAAACAGCTGGCATTGCTCTTTAAACAGCTGGCTCTTTAAACAGGGGCCAATGAAAGGTACTGTGATAAAATTACCTTGTCACAATCAACCGTTTCTCAGTAACTCAGCGCACAATAGATGGAGGCTTAATTAAACAGCAGACAAAGAATGAAAAGCCCATCTGGAATCAAGGTGTCTGTAAGCTCTGGGGGTTAAACGTACTGTGGAGAACCAAAATAACACAACACGGTAAACAGACCTGGTTCAATAAGGCTTTTATTATCTTCCTGTACCCACACACCTTTGCAGAATGTACCTAAAGTGCCAGCTCAATTTTCCCACCCATCTTGCTTTGGTATGGAATCAGCGCTGGTCGAACCTCCTCTTTCAGGAACTTTGCCACCTGTTCAAGAAAGAGGGGAAAGAGAAAATTAGCAAAAGAAAGGGTTCCCTTCTCCTCCCCATTCAGACCTGCTTGTCTCACTGGGGTTTCTGTTTCACAGAGATACCTAGCAGCCTGATACGTCCAGGATCAAAAATCTGAAGCCCACAAGGAAAGAGAAGGAAGCCAAGCAAAACGAAAGAGAGAAACACGTCTGCCTTAGTAGTGCGGGCAGAGGTACGTAATATGTACACTCTCTGGCACGCAAGAGGATGCAGGATTAGACAACACATTGCATTACAACCTGTAACACCCGTAGCCTCTTTCCACTACTTTACCTGTTGAGGAGCACGTCCAGTGAAGGAAGAAGGATCCAACAGGCTTTCAAGTTGTTTATGGATAGGGCTGAAGTAAGGATCAGCGCGGACACGGTCAATGAAGTCATTATCACCCCCTTCCTGTTTCACAACAGCAGCTGCTTGCTGGGAAAGAACACGAATCTTCTCGTGGCAATCCTGCAGGAGCAGGGGGAAGAGGAGGGTAAAAGAAAAAAGTTATTCCGTTGCTACTGGCAGCACATGTTCATCCTGCTAACTTGTGCGGGAGGGAGAAATATCAAAGTGTACTGCACTGGACAGCATGCAAATGACACAGCTTGGACTGCAGTGTCTCATATAACACTGTATTAGAACAAGAATTTCTTCATCCTTCCACATCTGCCCTTTAAGGCTAAACCAGTCTGAATGACATGTGTTCCCTGTTCATTTATACCACAAACTTACAACACCGGAATCTTTACACTTCCTCAAACTCCCCAAATACTCTTAGGAGTCACTATAGGATTTTTTTTTCAGTCGTTCTGTTCCCTACTTGCATGATTTTTCCAAAGACAGACTACAGTAGCTGTTCCCATAATATCCTATGAACTGAAATACAGGAATTCCTTATTCACCACTAGTCAACCCCCGTATGGAACACCTTGGGAACATAACGATGTAAAACCTCTAAAGGTTTGGGAAAGGGAAAAGAACCTGTCTAACTTAATGAGCAGCGAGACTACGTAAACCATGGCTTACACAAGGACAGACTGAAGGGAAAAAAATTTACAAACCTCAGGGCCTTAAGACATTCTCTCCCAAAGAACCCTCACATGGCACCAAGACTGGCAAAACCCTTATAAATTTTTTTCCAAAAGACTTACTAATCCCTTGACTTCCTGTGGAATCAATCTGTAAAAACAAGGGAACCCAACTGTAGTCAGGGACCACCTGCAAAATCAGATGTTGCCGTGCCGGCCCTAAAATACAGTCGTGTTGCATTTAGACCCATGTAAGAATCTTCTTCTCAAATGTATTATCCTTGATCTGTCTTCAGCTGGGAGGAAAATGATCTCCTGTTTCCTGTTTCCTCCATCCAAATGCCATCTTGCTCCAGCACAAGCCTGACCCAGGTGAAAAGATCTGTCTTCTGGGTATTTAGGGGTGGGAGTTGTTCAGTGGTGGGGAAAGGAAGTGAGTTTCTGGGCTATAAGGTGGGAAAGCACAGAAAATGTGCTGTTCCAGAGTTCCCAGCACATGAAAACGGAACATACGAATGTGAATATGAACAGCTTTTATAAATGTACTAAATTCTACAGATTCATAATTAAACAGCACCAGACAGAAGGTAGGTCAGTAACAAACACAAATTAAATTCATTCTTCAATCTAATCAAAATAGAGAGGACTGTTTAAGTAAGTATGGGATACTTTAAAAGAGAGCCAGCTGAAAAGGTAATGAAACTTAGCCACATGATGTGACCCTTAGTTAGGAAGCTTATTGACTGACTCAGTGACAAACATCAGAGACACGGGGGGAAAAAAAAATGGAAAAAGGATGTTTCCTGACTAACATCATGGGTGAGTTGTCGCAAGTGTTTCAGAGAACTAGAACCACCTATTCTACTCAAAGCTGCTAACAAACCCTTTCTGGTATTACTATCTTCCAAGTTTAACTTCTGTCCCTGATGTGGAAATAATCATAGGAAAAATTGCTATCTAAAGGTATGTGAAAATAAACTGGTTTATTAAGATGTAAATTTGATTATCAGTTTTAAACTGAATTGTGAAATTAAATGATAAGGAAATGTAATCTAATTGTGTCTGGATTTATTTACTAAGGAAAACGTTTAATTTCAATTTGCTTGAACACAGAAAACTAAATGAAGGACCATAAACAAAGTTAAAAATAAAAAGCACTATACTGAATTAGGGATGAGTGACACATGAATGAATGGTTCAGAATGGCCTTACTTGCTTTTTCGTTAACAGCACTGATTCATTCTTTTAATTTATAAGGTAGCCAACTGCCAACATGTTCCATTTAAAGAAGGCTGGCCTGGGTTCCAAGTTCCTTCAAACATTTACAAAAGGAAAACGCCTACTAGTATCTAATATAAAAATAGGTCTCCCTCTTCTCCAGCACAGACAGCCAGATTAGCTCAAACACACAATGTTCCTAACAGAAAATACAGATCTCCACAACTGCTCTCTCCTCAGAGAGCTGAGTCTGGCTTTGCAGCAGCAGTGGAATATTAATAACTCTGTGGGAGTAAGTGGAGAATAAAGAAAGGTGAGATGGTCAGAACAAGAGCCCAGGTACTTTTCTTTCTCAGGAGTCAAATGCCAAGCAGTGAACAGAGGTATTTTTGACAGCACTTGTACCTGACGATTGCCTCCTGCTTTCACCATTGCCATGATTATATTCTCTGTGGCCATGAACGGCAGCTCCTGCCGGATCCTCCTCTCAATCACCTTAAGAAAAAACAAACAAACAAATAGACAAAAAAAAGAGAAAAAAGAAACAGCATTATAGCAATTCTGTAGACAACTGTGACTCCTGGTGAAGCTTTCCTCTCCCTTTGAATCTCCAGGATTGGACAATGACGCAAAGATAATTTCTCTTTTTGAACTTAGCTCTGGAAATCCAGGTACTGAAGCTGATAATATTTAGAAGCTGTATCTTGTAAGGGACATTACTGTGTAAAAGATGTATAATGAATTTTCTTTTTAAACCGTAGGTAAGTTACAGGACTGTATAAGATCTGCCTTGACAGTATCTTTTGGCGGTAAGTTCTACAGATCTGTCATGTTGTTCAGGGAGAAATATCCTCTTTGAGAAATTTTTAATTTGCTACCTTTTGGCTTCAACAAGTACCCTTTCATGTCTGTCCTGCAAACAGTGAGAATATAGTGAGAATGGAGAGCAAAATTCAGAAACCATGTGAACTAACAGATAAAAATGTAATCCTTTGAGTGAGGGGATTTTTATACACTTTGGCAGAGTTGCAGCATTATCAAGGATGCAACACTGCACAAGTTATCTCCTGCTTTACCTTTGGATATACCACAAGTCCCTCGGAGATATTCTGCAGGGTACTCAGAATGATGTCAGCTGTGAGGAAAGCCTCGGCAAGACACACACGCCTATGAAACACACATACCCCGGGCCCCAGTTAGCAATAAAGGCCATGTTCCAGCCTACCTCAGATCCAGCTTTTTAGTTTCTGTAAATAATTCTGTAAATAGCATTACTGTGGCTCTGGAACTGTTCTCCTTATGGGTACTTCTTGTTGCTCAAATGCCACAACCAGGAAAGCTAAAGAACATCTTATAGCAGTAGCTCTCGCGCTGTGGCAAAGGGAGGGTTTTTTGGTGTTGCGTTTGGTTTTTTTTTGTCAGTAGAGAGAGGGAGAGAGAGGAATAGAAAGGGTGAAGGCAAACATAGAAAGCTCAAGATAATTCAATGGTTACACGGCTAGGAAAGAAGGCAGCAATTTACACGAGCTGGCAAACACATGAGACTCTCTTCCCCTGTGTTCTGTGTTGCCCTGATCCTACCCGCCAGGAGTAAGAGGTGCTGCACACACATGCTGTGCCTGGCTGTGCTTAGTGAGGAACTTCCAAAGTGATCCATGCATTTGGTGGGGTCTCCCTCCGAGAGACCAGCTCCTGGCCACAAAGGAGGCTCCTGACGAAAAGGAATGACAAAAAGGAAAGGAGGGAAAGGAGAGGAGTAGTGGGGACTGAGCTGTATCAGGCAAAAGGCTCTGCATCACAGTGCAGCAATTACAGCATCATCCATCTGTGACAGCAGTGCCTGGCCCATGCTAAACTGTGATCACTTAAAATATACTAGTACTTGAATCTTGTCCTATATTTAAGGCCCTCAATTCTATCACACTGTCTTCAAAAAGACTTGGCTGTTTTGTAGGTTGTTTGCATTTTCCCTGGCGTGCTCTCCTTTCAAAACACTTCAGCTTTGACAAGAAAAATCCAAGGCACAGAATTTTTTTAATTGGATTATGGACAAATGACCCTTTCTATTAGAGGAGGTGAAAATAAAATCTGAAACATTCCAGTACATCTCTCAACACTTGGTAGGTTTTTAGGAAATAAAGGCACCATATCAATCCATATCCAATTTCTTAAATTCACATTGTTTTCTGCTGCCTATGCAGCTCTTTTCTTAACAAGACTAGCAGCTGCAGAGTCAAGTCCTTTTGATAAAAGATCTTCTATGCTTTCATGAAATTTTATGTTTGTGGGGACATTTTTAAAATAACATTCTCATCAACAGTCTTAACACTAGACTTAACATAGCCAAAACCGCTGTTGTTCATTGTTCCACAAGCCCCATATCTTAGAAATATAAAGATCTAAAGATTTCTAAGATTCTAGGAGATCAAATTCTGCAACAGAAGACTACTTTGAAACTAAAACATTTCAAAGGTAAACATGAGCTTTACGCAAATTTAGTACTAACTGGAAGATGGAAGCATTGAATTGAATTGCTATAATTTACGTGATAATAATTATAGATAGCTTTTGCTCATCTCAAAATAGTCATAATGAAGAATCAGAAAACAAAGCAAAGTTTGCCGAGCAATATCTAAAAGACCTGCACAGGTTTTCATGAAACATTACTTAAAAAAAAAATGTTTGTGCTCTTTCTTTAGGATCTGAACTACTACTTGCAAAGAACAGGTCTTTACAAAGAGATGAAAATAAGTTTCTTTAGATTATTTGGAGGGCTAAGGGATTACAGATAAAATGTTGAATTATTCTTTAAGAAGTGGTGAAGAGCAGGGTCAAAAACCACATTCAAAACAGACAGGGAGGAAAATTTGAGAAATCTAAGAACTGCTGTACTATGCTGTTGAAACAGGAAGACTACGAGAGCTATTTATTACTATGGCTTCTGCATCCCTCCCTCTCTCTGATGGTTTACTTTGCAGAAGATCTTGACATTAAAAAAAAAAAAAACAACAGTTTTCATCTGATCTTATAGAGGAAACCAGTTTATACTCTCTAGATTCTATTGAGACTTTCATCAAGGTGGTAACTTGTGGTTTTAGTTTAAAAATAGTATTTTCTAAATACCTCATAGGACCTTCCCGCACAACACCTTCTGAAACTGCTATATTGCATGATCTAAACAAACCTGTTGGCACTGTCATCCAACGTTCGCTCAAACCACTGCACAGAAGCTGTCTGGAGGGGATCCAGCACCAGTGTCATCAGGTGTCGAGCCAGGCTGCAGCAGCGTTCTGAACGCATTGGATTCCTCTTGTAAGGCATAGCACTTGAACCTGTGAAAGAAGAGTGAGTGATGGAAATGGGGCAATAGAAGTAGTGCGTTCAGGAAGAAGAGACGGAGGTCCTCCCCCAGATAAGAAAAATGTGTCAGGAATCATGTTTTTGACTAAAAACTCAAAACATGATGATTTTCTAAGGACAAAATGCAATAAAGAAAATGACACCGCCACACTTCCCTTTCAGATTAGAAACATCCAAATGTGGAGAGAAAAAAAGTGAGAAGACATTTTGCAATTCTGCAAAACAGAAGATGTACCCAAAAAGAACAAAGGGACTTAACTTTTAATGTAGTATCTAGCACCATCTCTTGAGGCTACTCTTGGGCAGTGTTCAAGACTTCTACACTCTTGAGCAGCGTTCAAGACCCCATCTGCTCAATAACATTGTCCTTCATGGTCAGACACTAATGCTGCTGCCTGTTGCTCTGGTGAATGGATATCAAAAGTCTCCATAGAATGTAGAATGGTTCAAGTAACAGATATGACTAAGGCTTAAATTGCCCATTCAATCCTACGCAACTATTTAGGGGGGGCTGAACTTTCTTCCAGCCAATATCCAAACCTCTACGTTCCTTCTTCCCTTACATCAATGTCAGAATTGCATCATTGGTATTCTTCTGGCAAGGGTCCAAGCCCAGTTTCATTGTTCCAAATGTGTCTGTTTATAAAGACCAAAATGCTGAGTCAAGCTGAAAACCTACAGCTCCAGTCAGCTTCGTGAGGAATGGAATGCACTAAGTACCCCTCAGACCCAAGTCTTCCTCTGCGGCGAATGGGGCATATATGACTGCTCCTGCTTGCCCCCCAAACCCAGGAAGTGCATGAATACAAATCTGATCATAATTACTTAATATCCAGAAACCTTTGGGTAAAGTGCTTTCTTTTCCCCCCTCCCCCCTTATTTTTCTTTTTCTTTTAAAAGGACCCAAAATACTAACAATGTCAAACCCCAGCTAATTTAAAGCAACTTCTGTCGGTGACATTTCTAAGTTTGCTTAAAAGGCTGCACCAACATAAATTAAAAGATACATACACTGGTCCAAGAAATACCTCCCATCACTTACCAATCTGCTCTTTCTCAAAAGGTTCCTCAATCTCCTTCAGGTTGGCCAAAAGACGAATGTCTGTACAAATCTAGAAAAAAGCACAAGAAATTAACAAACAGAACCAAACTAACACACACCAATATATACTCCTGTTAGTGTTCTTGGAGAAGTGTTTGCATCTGTGTCTGAGAAGTAAACTGGGGAACAGCAAAAAATTTGACAAAAAAATTGACACTTTAATCATACTTTCTGGCCTAAAAATCCCAGTCAAGAAAAAGTAAAGAAAAAAAAAAAAAGGAAAATGTCCACTGTATTAGAATAGAACAGGCCTCCAAGAAGGGCAAATGTTTGCAGGGAATGGAAGACAGATCAGGAGGGAACACTGAAAATGTGTAACAAAATTACAGAGTGATTTGCAAACACAGATAATGTGTGCTCACTGAACCAGCCAGCCTGCAAAACTAAAACAGAAGAAAATACCACAGATCACTTTAGCCCAAGAGAGGGAGGGAAGAAACAGAGATAAATCAATGAAAAGCGTCCACAAGGACAGAGAGAATAACACCATTATCAGAGAAGAAATTAACTAGGAGCAAATGGTGAAATTTAAAAACTCATACACCACTAGGAAAGACATTTACTATAATTGGATCAATTTAGCATAGATTAGACTAATATCTGGTGTGGGATTTGTTAACCCATCTTAGAATCTGCTCGGTAAACTTCCTTTATTTGCCACTGGTCTTAAGATCTTTGAGGTTTGATTACTAGGCATGTACCCAGCGGTGAATTTACATGATCACAAAGAGAACAGCTGAACAAGGAGCACCAATTTATATTTCTTGAGAAGAGCATGCTGCACCATGAGCACCTTCACTTCAAGATCTAAAACGTTTCCCCTTTTCCCCCGATGTACACAAACAGGGTACTCACCTTGTGTATAGATGCCCCAAGACTGGCCAGCACAGACAGGACTTCAATATCCACCTTGCGACTATAGGTCTGCCCTGTGACCATATAAGACCTAGAAATAAGCAGAGGAGTTGAGTGCTCCAGACAGATACAACAGTACCGCAAGATTTCAAGCAAGGAGTGACATGGCTCTTAAAGTGGGCTGTCATTCTGCCCTGATGAGAATGACTTTGGATTCAGGTTGTCAATTCTAGGCAGCATGCAGACGGGAGAGAGAAAAGCAGAGGAAAAACGGACAGCCATGCTTTGACAGTGAGATAAGTAGAAGTGGCCTATTCAGGTAAAGTTTCCTGCAGGAAGCTGCAAGCTGGGAATGGAAGGCAGCAAGGAGAGATAAGTCAACAGCAGCACAGATGTCAGTTTGTGAGCTAGGGGCATCTGGGCCAACACGGACAGCAGGAGTCACATTTTGCTAGCACCAAATTCAGGTTACTAAGCATGCTTGTTACATACCGCTTAAATCCTGCCTTTGCAGTCACTAATCTGTCCAGCTCTTCAACCTCAGGGTGAAGAAAAAAACAAAACAAACAGAGCTCAGAATGGAACAACACAGGAAGGTCAGCAACAGCAAAAGGATCCTTTGCTTTTCTCAGTTTACTGACAACAAATGTTTTACTTGCTGGGAAGCACTCCCTCCCCAAATTCTGCTCACTTTCACACAGGGCCTTGTCAGTGAGCCCCGGAAGGATCGCAGTGCCCTTGTGAATTTGATGCCAGAACCATGCCAGATGTTCCCAAAAAGAGCACAGCATTCCAGAGGGGAGAACTGCCAAGATTGCAAGTCTATGCCCTGGGCTGTCTCTACTTACTTTACTATGGTCCCCCTCAAAGAGCTGCAAGAAGCTGGCTTGTGTGCCAGTGGTGCCTTTTACACCCCGAAAGCGCAAGTCATCCCGAGCCCGCTCCAGGTTCTGCAGGTCCATGCACAAGTCCTGAATCCACAAGCAGCAGCGTTTCCCCACAGTGGTGAGCTGTGCAGGTCTGAAAACAACCAAGAACGGAATGTGACTCATTGACGATCTGCACAGTAACTCCTCAAGGACCACACTTTGCTGCTAAGTCTTAACAGCAGTTAAGATGTCCTTGCAGGTTAGTCTCTCTGGCTCCTCTGAGCAGAAATTAAAAAGATCTGGCTTGTGCAGGAAGATGTAACAGCACACATATGTCATCAGTAAATGGTACTGAAGATATGATCATTCTTTTCAGGAATTAGATGTAATTACCTCAAGAGAAAACAGTAATTGTAATTTCTGTATACGTTAGGGGATTAAGAAATCAGCGACAATGGGTATCTGAAGGTCTTTCACCACTACAGCTTTTGAGTTTCTTAAAGAGTGACCGGAAGCCCATCAGTCAGAATAGAATAGATATATAATATAATATAATATAATATAATATAATATAATATAATATAATATAATATAATATAATATAATATGTCAGAGGGCGCCCCCTGCCGGCCCGCGGGCCACACCGCGCCCGGGGCTCTGCCTGCAGGGGAGGGAAGCCGGGGGGGGTGGGAGAAACGAGGGGGGGCCCCCGATTCTACTTGCCCAGGGCAGAGAGGGCATCCTAGCTATGTATAGCTCATGGGTGTAAATTTGTCAGTGTGGAACCACCTGCGTACCTATTGTGATTTTAAATGGTTCCTCTAAGGGACTCTTTATTTATAAGAAGGCTTTCCTCAGCCTCCTGCCAAACGTGCAATAATTAACGGTACTGTTAGCCAACATTTTTTTGTAAAACCTCCACCTTGAAATAAATATTTGCAAGCTTCAACCACGCTGTCCTTCAAACGCTTTGAGGAGAAAATGGGGGTATTATGCAGAACCTAGAAGTTGAAATATTTCAAATTATCCGCATGAACTCCAAAGACAACCGCTACATTATTTCAAAAAAAGCATAT